>NW_028242756.1:0-338000 GCF_964263255.1 Lissotriton vulgaris
TTCACTTCCCGAGCCCCTGGAAGCATGAAAATCACTTTAAACATGCTAATTTTAGCTCTAACACTGATGATCCACCTACAAATGTGAACTTACGTTCAAAAATAAAACATTTGAAAACGGACCATTTTCCACATTTCTGAAGCATGACGTAATGGGGGGGTGTTATCTCTTTTGTCGAAAATCAGCCGTTTTTGCTCGAACATTAAATGCCTCCAAATGGTATTTAATTAACTTCCCGAGCCCCTGGAAGCATGAAAATCACTTTAAACATGCTAATTTTAGCTCTAACACTGATGATCCACCTACAAATGTGAACTTACGTTCAAAAATAAAACATTTGAAAACGGACCATTTTCCACATTTCTGAAGCATGACGTAATGGGGGGTGTTATCTCTTTTGTCGAAAATCAGCCGTTTTTGCTCGAACAATAAATGCCTCCAAATGGTCTTTAATTAACTTCCCGAGCCCCTGGAAGCATGAAAATCACTTTAAACATGCTAATTTTAGCTCTAACACTGATGATCCACCTACAAATGTGAACTTACGTTCAAAAATAAAACATTTGAAAACGGACCATTTTCCACATTTCTGAAGCATGACGTAATGGGGGGGTGTTATCTCTTTTGTCGAAAATCAGCCGTTTTTGCTCGAACATTAAATGCCTCCAAATGGTATTTAATTAACTTCCCGAGCCCCTGGAAGCATGAAAATCACTTTAAACATGCTAATTTTAGCTCTAACACTGATGATCCACCTACAAATGTGAACTGACGTTCAAAAATAAAACATTTGAAAACGGACCATTTTCCACATTTCTGAAGCATGACGTAATGGGGGGGTGTTATCTCTTTTGTCGAAAATCAGCCGTTTTTGCTCGAACATTAAATGCCTCCAAATGGTATTTAATTAACTTCCCGAGCCCCTGGAAGCATGAAAATCACTTTAAACATGCTAATTTTAGCTCTAACACTGATGATCCACCTACAAATGTGAACTGACGTTCAAAAATAAAACATTTGAAAACGGACCATTTTCCACATTTCTGAAGCATGACGTAATGGGGGGGTGTTATCTCTTTTGTGGAAAATCAGCCTTTTTTGCTCGAACATTAAATGCCTCCAAATGGTATTTATTTCACTTCCGAGCCCCTGGAAGCATGAAAATCAATTTAAACATGCTAATTTTAGCTCTAACACTGATGATCCACCTACAAATGTGAACTGACGTTCAAAAATAAAACATTTGAAAACGGACCATTTTCCACATTTCTGAAGCATGACGTAATGGGGGGGGTGTTATCTCTTTTGTCGAAAATCAGCCGTTTTTGCTCGAACATTAAATGCCTCCAAATGGTATTTAATTAACTTCCAGAGCCCCTGGAAGCATGAAAATCACTTTAAACATGCTAATTTTAGCTCTAACACTGATGATCCACCTACAAATGTGAACTGACGTTCAAAAATAAAACATTTGAAAACGGACCATTTTCCACATTTCTGAAGCATGACGTAATGGGGGGGTGTTATCTCTTTTGTGGAAAATCAGCCTTTTTTGCTCGAACATTAAATGCCTCCAAATGGTATTTATTTCACTTCCCGAGCCCCTGGAAGCATGAAAATCACTTTAAACATGCTAATTTTAGCTCTAACACTGATGATCCACCTACAAATGTGAACTGACGTTCAAAAATAAAACATTTGAAAACGGACCATTTTCCACATTTCTGAAGCATGACGTAATGGGGGGGTGTTATCTCTTTTGTCGAAAATCAGCCGTTTTTGCTCGAACATTAAATGCCTCCAAATGGTATTTAATTAACTTCCCGGGGTGAAGAAACCCTTTTTGAGAACTCAGAGTGAGTAAATTGGCCATTTTCATGCACTTTTAACCATTCCATAAATCTTGTGTTTTGGGCCCCTGGAAGCATGAAAATCACTTTAAACATGCTAATTTTAGCTCTAAAACTGATGATCCACCTACAAATGTGAACTGACGTTCAGAAATAAAACATTTGAAAACGGACCATTTTCCACATTTCTGAAGCATGACGTAATGGGGGGGTGTTATCTCTTTTGTCGAAAATCAGCCGTTTTTGCTCGAACATTAAATGCCTCCAAATGGTATTTATTTCACTTCCCGAGCCCCTGGAAGCATGAAAATCACTTTAAACATGCTAATTTTAGCTCTAACACTGATGATCCACCTACAAATGTGAACTGACGTTCAAAAATAAAACATTTGAAAACGGACCATTTTCCACATTTCTAAAGCATGTTGTAATGGGGGGGTGTTAGCTCTTTCGTCGAAAATCAGCCGTTTTTGCTCGAACATTAAAATCCTCCAAATGGTATTTAATTAACTTCCCGGGGTGAAGAAACCCTTTTTGAGAACTCAGAGTGAGTAAATTGGCCATTTTCATGCACTTTTAACCATTCCATAAATCTTGTGTTTTGGGCCCCTGGAAGCATGAAAATCACTTTAAACATGCTAATTTTAGCTCTAACACTGATGATCCACCTACAAATGTGAACTGACGTTCAAAAATAAAACATTTGAAAACGGACCATTTTCCACATTTCTGAAGCATGACGTAATGGGGGGGTGTTATCTCTTTTGTCGAAAATCAGCCGTTTTTGCTCTAACATTAAATGCCTCCAAATGGTATTTAATTAACTTCCCGAGCCCCTGGAAGCATGAAAATCACTTTAAACATGCTAATTTTAGCTCTAACACTGATGATCCACCTACAAATGTGAACTGACGTTCAAAAATAAAACATTTGAAAACGGACCATTTTCCACATTTCTGAAGCATGACGTAATGGGGGGGTGTTATCTCTTTTGTCGAAAATCAGCCGTTTTTGCTCTAACATTAAATGCCTCCAAATGGTATTTAATTAACTTCCCGGGGTGAAGAAACCCTTTTTGAGAACTCAGAGTGGGTAAATTGGCCATTTTCATGCACTTTTAACCATTCCATAAATCTTGTGTTTTGGGCCCCTGGAAGCATGAAAATCACTTTAAACATGCTAATTTTAGCTCTAACACTGATGATCCACCTACAAATGTGAACTGACGTTCAAAAATAAAACATTTGAAAACGGACCATTTTCCACATTTCTGAAGCATGACGTAATGGGGGGGTGTTATCTCTTTTGTGGAAAATCAGCCTTTTTTGCTCGAACATTAAATGCCTCCAAATGGTATTTATTTCACTTCCCGAGCCCCTGGAAGCATGAAAATCACTTTAAACATGCTAATTTTAGCTCTAACACTGATGATCCACCTACAAATGTGAACTGACGTTCAAAAATAAAACATTTGAAAACGGACCATTTTCCACATTTCTGAAGCATGACGTAATGGGGGGGTGTTATCTCTTTTGTCCAAAATCAGCCGTTTTTGCTCGAACATTAAATGCCTCCAAATGGTATTTAATTAACTTCCCGAGCCCCTGGAAGCATGAAAATCACTTTAAACATGCTAATTTTAGCTCTAACACTGATGATCCACCTACAAATCAGAACTGACGTTCAAAAATAAAACATTTGAAAACGGACCATTTTCCACATTTCTGAAGCATGACGTAATGGGGGGGTGTTATCTCTTTTGTCGAAAATCAGCCGTTTTTGCTCGAACATTAAATGCCTCCAAATGGTATTTAATTAACTTCCCGGGGTGAAGAAACCCTTTTTGAGAACTCAGAGTGAGTAAATTGGCCATTTTCATGCACTTTTAACCATTCCATAAATCTTGTGTTTTGGGCCCCTGGAAGCATGAAAATCACTTTAAACATGCTAATTTTAGCTCTAACACTGATGATCCACCTACAAATGTGAACTGACGTTCAAAAATAAAACATTTGAAAACGGACCATTTTCCACATTTCTGAAGCATGACGTAAAGGGGGGTGTTATCTCTTTTGTCGAAAATCAGCCGTTTTTGCTCGAACATTAAATGCCTCCAAATGGTATTTAATTAACTTCCCGGGGTGAAGAAACCCTTTTTGAGAACTCAGAGTGAGTAAATTGGCCATTTTCATGCACTTTTAACCATTCCATAAATCTTGTGTTTTTGGCCCCTGGAAGCATGAAAATCACTTTAAACATGCTAATTTTAGCTCTAACACTGATGATCCACCTACAAATGTGAACTGACGTTCAAAAATAAAACATTTGAAAACAGACCATTTTCCACAATTCTGAAGCATGACGTAATGCGGGGGTGTTATCTCTTTTGTCGAAAATCAGCCGTTTTTGCTCGAACATTAAATGCCTCCAAATGGTATTTATTTCACTTCCCGAGCCCCTGGAAGCATGAAAATCACTTTAAACATGCTAATTTTAGCTCTAACACTGATGATCCACCTACAAATGTGAACTTACGTTCAAAAATAAAACATTTGAAAACGGACCATTTTCCACATTTCTGAAGCATGACGTAATGGGGGGGTGTTATCTCTTTTGTCGAAAATCAGCCGTTTTTGCTCGAACATTAAATGCCTCCAAATGGTATTTAATTAACTTCCCGAGCCCCTGGAAGCATGAAAATCACTTTAAACATGCTAATTTTAGCTCTAACACTGATGATCCACCTACAAATGTGAACTTACGTTCAAAAATAAAACATTTGAAAACGGACCATTTTCCACATTTCTGAAGCATGACGTAATGGGGGGTGTTATCTCTTTTGTCGAAAATCAGCCGTTTTTGCTCGAACATTAAATGCCTCCAAATGGTATTTAATTAACTTCCCGAGCCCCTGGAAGCATGAAAATCACTTTAAACATGCTAATTTTAGCTCTAACACTGATGATCCACCTACAAATGTGAACTGACGTTCAAAAATAAAACATTTGAAAACGGACCATTTTCCACATTTCTGAAGCATGACGTAATGGGGGGGTGTTATCTCTTTTGTGGAAAATCAGCCTTTTTTGCTCGAACATTAAATGCCTCCAAATGGTATTTATTTCACTTCCCGAGCCCCTGGAAGCATGAAAATCACTTTAAACATGCTAATTTTAGCTCTAACACTGATGATCCACCTACAAATGTGAACTGACGTTCAAAAATAAAACATTTGAAAACGGACCATTTTCCACATTTCTGAAGCATGACGTAAAGGGGGGTGTTATCTCTTTTGTCGAAAATCAGCCGTTTTTGCTCGAACATTAAATGCCTCCAAATGGTATTTAATTAACTTCCCGGGGTGAAGAAACCCTTTTTGAGAACTCAGAGTGAGTAAATTGGCCATTTTCATGCACTTTTAACCATTCCATAAATCTTGTGTTTTTGGCCCCTGGAAGCATGAAAATCACTTTAAACATGCTAATTTTAGCTCTAACACTGATGATCCACCTACAAATGTGAACTGACGTTCAAAAATAAAACATTTGAAAACGGACCATTTTCCACATTTCTGAAGCATGACGTAATGCGGGGGTGTTATCTCTTTTGTCGAAAATCAGCCGTTTTTGCTCGAACATTAAATGCCTCCAAATGGTATTTATTTCACTTCCCGAGCCCCTGGAAGCATGAAAATCACTTTAAACATGCTAATTTTAGCTCTAACACTGATGATCCACCTACAAATGTGAACTTACGTTCAAAAATAAAACATTTGAAAACGGACCATTTTCCACATTTCTGAAGCATGACGTAATGGGGGGGTGTTATCTCTTTTGTCGAAAATCAGCCGTTTTTGCTCGAACATTAAATGCCTCCAAATGGTATTTAATTAACTTCCCGAGCCCCTGGAAGCATGAAAATCACTTTAAACATGCTAATTTTAGCTCTAACACTGATGATCCACCTACAAATGTGAACTTACGTTCAAAAATAAAACATTTGAAAACGGACCATTTTCCACATTTCTGAAGCATGACGTAATGGGGGTGTTATCTCTTTTGTCGAAAATCAGCCGTTTTTGCTCGAACATTAAATGCCTCCAAATGGTATTTAATTAACTTCCTGAGCCCCTGAAAGCATGAAAATCACTTTAAACATGCTAATTTTAGCTCTAACACTGATGATCCACCAACAAATGTGAACTGACGTTCAAAAATAAAACATTTGAAAACGGACCATTTTCCACATTTCTGAAGCATGACGTAATGGGGGGGTGTTATCTCTTTTGTGGAAAATCAGCCTTTTTTGCTCGAACATTAAATGCCTCCAAATGGTATTTATTTCACTTCCCGAGCCCCTGGAAGCATGAAAATCACTTTAAACATGCTAATTTTAGCTCTAACACTGATGATCCACCTACAAATGTGAACTGACGTTCAAAAATAAAACATTTGAAAACGGACCATTTTCCACATTTCTGAAGCATGACGTAATGGGGGGGTGTTATCTCTTTTGTCGAAAATCAGCCGTTTTTGCTCAAACATTAAATGCCTCCAAATGGTATTTAATTAACTTCCCGAGCCCCTGGAAGCATGAAAATCACTTTAAACATGCTAATTTTAGCTCTAACACTGATGATCCACCTACAAATGTGAACTGACGTTCAAAAATAAAACATTTGAAAACGGACCATTTTCCACATTTCTGAAGCATGACGTAATGGGGGGGTGTTATCTCTTTTGTGGAAAATCAGCCTTTTTTGCTCGAACATTAAATGCCTCCAAATGGTATTTATTTCACTTCCCGAGCCCCTGGAAGCATGAAAATCACTTAAACATGCTAATTTTAGCTCTAACACTGATGATCCACCTACAAATGTGAACTGACGTTCAAAAATAAAACATTTGAAAACGGACCATTTTCCACATTTCTGAAGCATGACGTAATGGGGGGGTGTTATCTCTTTTGTCGAAAATCAGCCGTTTTTGCTCGAACATTAAATGCCTCCAAATGGTATTTATTTCACTTCCCGAGCCCCTGGAAGCATGAAAATCACTTTAAACATGCTAATTTTAGCTCTAACACTGATGATCCACCTACAAATGTGAACTGACGTTCAAAAATAAAACATTTGAAAACGGACCATTTTCCACATTTCTGAAGCATGACGTAATGGGGGGGTGTTATCTCTTTTGTCGAAAATCAGCCGTTTTTGCTCGAACATTAAATGCCTCCAAATGGTATTTAATTAACTTCCTGGGGTGAAGAAACCCTTTTTGAGAACTCAGAGTGAGTAAATTGGCCATTTTCATGCACTTTTAACCATTCCATAAATCTTGTGTTTTGGGCCCCTGGAAGCATGAAAATCACTTTAAACATGCTAATTTTAGCTCTAACACTGATGATCCACCTACAAATGTGAACTGACGTTCAAAAATAAAACATTTGAAAACGGACCATTTTCCACATTTCTGAAGCATGACGTAATGGGGGGGTGTTATCTCTTTTGTCGAAAATCAGCCGTTTTTGCTCGAACATTAAATGCCTCCAAATGGTATTTAATTAACTTCCCGGGGTGAAGAAACCCTTTTTGAGAACTCAGAGTGAGTAAATTGGCCATTTTCATGCACTTTTAACCATTCCATAAATCTTGTGTTTTTGGCCCCTGGAAGCATGAAAATCACTTTAAACATGCTAATTTTAGCTCTAACACTGATGATCCACCTACAAATGTGAACTGACGTTCAAAAATAAAACATTTGAAAACGGACCATTTTCCACATTTCTGAAGCATGACGTAATGCGGGGGTGTTATCTCTTTTGTCGAAAATCAGCCGTTTTTGCTCGAACATTAAATGCCTCCAAATGGTATTTATTTCACTTCCCGAGCCCCTGGAAGCATGAAAATCACTTTAAACATGCTAATTTTAGCTCTAACACTGATGATCCACCTACAAATGTGAACTTACGTTCAAAAATAAAACATTTGAAAACGGACCATTTTCCACATTTCTGAAGCATGACGTAATGGGGGGGTGTTATCTCTTTTGTCGAAAATCAGCCGTTTTTGCTCGAACATTAAATGCCTCCAAATGGTATTTAATTAACTTCCCGAGCCCCTGGAAGCATGAAAATCACTTTAAACATGCTAATTTTAGCTCTAACACTGATGATCCACCTACAAATGTGAACTTACGTTCAAAAATAAAACATTTGAAAACGGACCATTTTCCACATTTCTGAAGCATGACGTAATGGGGGGTGTTATCTCTTTTGTCGAAAATCAGCCGTTTTTGCTCGAACATTAAATGCCTCCAAATGGTATTTAATTAACTTCCCGAGCCCCTGGAAGCATGAAAATCACTTTAAACATGCCAATTTTAGCTCTAACACTGATGATCCACCTACAAATGTGAACTGACGTTCAAAAATAAAACATTTGAAAATGGACCATTTTCCACATTTCTGAAGCATGACGTAATGGGGGGGTGTTATCTCTTTTGTGGAAAATCAGCCTTTTTTGCTCGAACATTAAATGCCTCCAAATGGTATTTATTTCACTTCCCGAGCCCCTGGAAGCATGAAAATCACTTTAAACATGCTAATTTTAGCTCTAACACTGATGATCCACCTACAAATGTGAACTGACGTTCAAAAATAAAACATTTGAAAACGGACCATTTTCCACATTTCTGAAGCATGACGTAATGGGGGGGTGTTATCTCTTTTGTGGAAAATCAGCCTTTTTTGCTCGAACATTAAATGCCTCCAAATGGTATTTATTTCACTTCCCGAGCCCCTGGAAGCATGAAAATCACTTTAAACATGCTAATTTTAGCTCTAACACTGATGATCCACCTACAAATGTGAACTGACGTTCAAAAATAAAACATTTGAAAACGGACCATTTTCCACATTTCTAAAGCATGTTGTAATGGGGGGGTGTTAGCTCTTTCGTCGAAAATCAGCCGTTTTTGCTCGAACATTAAAATCCTCCAAATGGTATTTAATTAACTTCCCGGGGTGAAGAAACCCTTTTTGAGAACTCAGAGTGAGTAAATTGGCCATTTTCATGCACTTTTAACCATTCCATAAATCTTGTGTTTTGGGCCCCTGGAAGCATGAAAATCACTTTAAACATGCTAATTTTAGCTCTAACACTGATGATCCACCTACAAATGTGAACTGACGTTCAAAAATAAAACATTTGAAAACGGACCATTTTCCACATTTCTGAAGCATGACGTAATGGGGGGGTGTTATCTCTTTTGTCGAAAATCAGCCGTTTTTGCTCTAACATTAAATGCCTCCAAATGGTATTTAATTAACTTCCCGAGCCCCTGGAAGCATGAAAATCACTTTAAACATGCTAATTTTAGCTCTAACACTGATGATCCACCTACAAATGTGAACTGACGTTCAAAAATAAAACATTTGAAAACGGACCATTTTCCACATTTCTGAAGCATGACGTAATGGGGGGGTGTTATCTCTTTTGTCGAAAATCAGCCGTTTTTGCTCTAACATTAAATGCCTCCAAATGGTATTTAATTAACTTCCCGGGGTGAAGAAACCCTTTTTGAGAACTCAGAGTGGGTAAATTGGCCATTTTCATGCACTTTTAACCATTCCATAAATCTTGTGTTTTGGGCCCCTGGAAGCATGAAAATCACTTTAAACATGCTAATTTTAGCTCTAACACTGATGATCCACCTACAAATGTGAACTGACGTTCAAAAATAAAACATTTGAAAACGGACCATTTTCCACATTTCTGAAGCATGACGTAATGGGGGGGTGTTATCTCTTTTGTGGAAAATCAGCCTTTTTTGCTCGAACATTAAATGCCTCCAAATGGTATTTATTTCACTTCCCGAGCCCCTGGAAGCATGAAAATCACTTTAAACATGCTAATTTTAGCTCTAACACTGATGATCCACCTACAAATGTGAACTGACGTTCAAAAATAAAACATTTGAAAACGGACCATTTTCCACATTTCTGAAGCATGACGTAATGGGGGGGTGTTATCTCTTTTGTCCAAAATCAGCCGTTTTTGCTCGAACATTAAATGCCTCCAAATGGTATTTAATTAACTTCCCGAGCCCCTGGAAGCATGAAAATCACTTTAAACATGCTAATTTTAGCTCTAACACTGATGATCCACCTACAAATCAGAACTGACGTTCAAAAATAAAACATTTGAAAACGGACCATTTTCCACATTTCTGAAGCATGACGTAATGGGGGGGTGTTATCTCTTTTGTCGAAAATCAGCCGTTTTTGCTCGAACATTAAATGCCTCCAAATGGTATTTAATTAACTTCCCGGGGTGAAGAAACCCTTTTTGAGAACTCAGAGTGAGTAAATTGGCCATTTTCATGCACTTTTAACCATTCCATAAATCTTGTGTTTTGGGCCCCTGGAAGCATGAAAATCACTTTAAACATGCTAATTTTAGCTCTAACACTGATGATCCACCTACAAATGTGAACTGACGTTCAAAAATAAAACATTTGAAAACGGACCATTTTCCACATTTCTGAAGCATGACGTAAAGGGGGGTGTTATCTCTTTTGTCGAAAATCAGCCGTTTTTGCTCGAACATTAAATGCCTCCAAATGGTATTTAATTAACTTCCCGGGGTGAAGAAACCCTTTTTGAGAACTCAGAGTGAGTAAATTGGCCATTTTCATGCACTTTTAACCATTCCATAAATCTTGTGTTTTTGGCCCCTGGAAGCATGAAAATCACTTTAAACATGCTAATTTTAGCTCTAACACTGATGATCCACCTACAAATGTGAACTGACGTTCAAAAATAAAACATTTGAAAACGGACCATTTTCCACAATTCTGAAGCATGACGTAATGCGGGGGTGTTATCTCTTTTGTCGAAAATCAGCCGTTTTTGCTCGAACATTAAATGCCTCCAAATGGTATTTATTTCACTTCCCGAGCCCCTGGAAGCATGAAAATCACTTTAAACATGCTAATTTTAGCTCTAACACTGATGATCCACCTACAAATGTGAACTTACGTTCAAAAATAAAACATTTGAAAACGGACCATTTTCCACATTTCTGAAGCATGACGTAATGGGGGGGTGTTATCTCTTTTGTCGAAAATCAGCCGTTTTTGCTCGAACATTAAATGCCTCCAAATGGTATTTAATTAACTTCCCGAGCCCCTGGAAGCATGAAAATCACTTTAAACATGCTAATTTTAGCTCTAACACTGATGATCCACCTACAAATGTGAACTTACGTTCAAAAATAAAACATTTGAAAACGGACCATTTTCCACATTTCTGAAGCATGACGTAATGGGGGGTGTTATCTCTTTTGTCGAAAATCAGCCGTTTTTGCTCGAACATTAAATGCCTCCAAATGGTATTTAATTAACTTCCCGAGCCCCTGGAAGCATGAAAATCACTTTAAACATGCTAATTTTAGCTCTAACACTGATGATCCACCTACAAATGTGAACTGACGTTCAAAAATAAAACATTTGAAAACGGACCATTTTCCACATTTCTGAAGCATGACGTAATGGGGGGGTGTTATCTCTTTTGTGGAAAATCAGCCTTTTTTGCTCGAACATTAAATGCCTCCAAATGGTATTTATTTCACTTCCCGAGCCCCTGGAAGCATGAAAATCACTTTAAACATGCTAATTTTAGCTCTAACACTGATGATCCACCTACAAATGTGAACTGACGTTCAAAAATAAAACATTTGAAAACGGACCATTTTCCACATTTCTGAAGCATGACGTAAAGGGGGGTGTTATCTCTTTTGTCGAAAATCAGCCGTTTTTGCTCGAACATTAAATGCCTCCAAATGGTATTTAATTAACTTCCCGGGGTGAAGAAACCCTTTTTGAGAACTCAGAGTGAGTAAATTGGCCATTTTCATGCACTTTTAACCATTCCATAAATCTTGTGTTTTTGGCCCCTGGAAGCATGAAAATCACTTTAAACATGCTAATTTTAGCTCTAACACTGATGATCCACCTACAAATGTGAACTGACGTTCAAAAATAAAACATTTGAAAACGGACCATTTTCCACATTTCTGAAGCATGACGTAATGCGGGGGTGTTATCTCTTTTGTCGAAAATCAGCCGTTTTTGCTCGAACATTAAATGCCTCCAAATGGTATTTATTTCACTTCCCGAGCCCCTGGAAGCATGAAAATCACTTTAAACATGCTAATTTTAGCTCTAACACTGATGATCCACCTACAAATGTGAACTTACGTTCAAAAATAAAACATTTGAAAACGGACCATTTTCCACATTTCTGAAGCATGACGTAATGGGGGGGTGTTATCTCTTTTGTCGAAAATCAGCCGTTTTTGCTCGAACATTAAATGCCTCCAAATGGTATTTAATTAACTTCCCGAGCCCCTGGAAGCATGAAAATCACTTTAAACATGCTAATTTTAGCTCTAACACTGATGATCCACCTACAAATGTGAACTTACGTTCAAAAATAAAACATTTGAAAACGGACCATTTTCCACATTTCTGAAGCATGACGTAATGGGGGTGTTATCTCTTTTGTCGAAAATCAGCCGTTTTTGCTCGAACATTAAATGCCTCCAAATGGTATTTAATTAACTTCCCGAGCCCCTGGAAGCATGAAAATCACTTTAAACATGCTAATTTTAGCTCTAACACTGATGATCGACCAACAAATGTGAACTGACGTTCAAAAATAAAACATTTGAAAACGGACCATTTTCCACATTTCTGAAGCATGACGTAATGGGGGGGTGTTATCTCTTTTGTGGAAAATCAGCCTTTTTTGCTCGAACATTAAATGCCTCCAAATGGTATTTATTTCACTTCCCGAGCCCCTGGAAGCATGAAAATCACTTTAAACATGCTAATTTTAGCTCTAACACTGATGATCCACCTACAAATGTGAACTGACGTTCAAAAATAAAACATTTGAAAACGGACCATTTTCCACATTTCTGAAGCATGACGTAATGGGGGGGTGTTATCTCTTTTGTCGAAAATCAGCCGTTTTTGCTCAAACATTAAATGCCTCCAAATGGTATTTAATTAACTTCCCGAGCCCCTGGAAGCATGAAAATCACTTTAAACATGCTAATTTTAGCTCTAACACTGATGATCCACCTACAAATGTGAACTGACGTTCAAAAATAAAACATTTGAAAACGGACCATTTTCCACATTTCTGAAGCATGACGTAATGGGGGGGTGTTATCTCTTTTGTGGAAAATCAGCCTTTTTTGCTCGAACATTAAATGCCTCCAAATGGTATTTATTTCACTTCCCGAGCCCCTGGAAGCATGAAAATCACTTAAACATGCTAATTTTAGCTCTAACACTGATGATCCACCTACAAATGTGAACTGACGTTCAAAAATAAAACATTTGAAAACGGACCATTTTCCACATTTCTGAAGCATGACGTAATGGGGGGGTGTTATCTCTTTTGTCGAAAATCAGCCTTCTTTGCTCGAACATTAAATGCCTCCAAATGGTATTTATTTCACTTCCCGAGCCCCTGGAAGCATGAAAATCACTTTAAACATGCTAATTTTAGCTCTAACACTGATGATCCACCTACAAATGTGAACTGACGTTCAAAAATAAAACATTTGAAAACGGACCATTTTCCACATTTCTGAAGCATGACGTAATGGGGGGGTGTTATCTCTTTTGTCGAAAATCAGCCGTTTTTGCTCGAACATTAAATGCCTCCAAATGGTATTTAATTAACTTCCTGGGGTGAAGAAACCCTTTTTGAGAACTCAGAGTGAGTAAATTGGCCATTTTCATGCACTTTTAACCATTCCATAAATCTTGTGTTTTGGGCCCCTGGAAGCATGAAAATCACTTTAAACATGCTAATTTTAGCTCTAACACTGATGATCCACCTACAAATGTGAACTGACGTTCAAAAATAAAACATTTGAAAACGGACCATTTTCCACATTTCTGAAGCATGACGTAATGGGGGGGTGTTATCTCTTTTGTCGAAAATCAGCCGTTTTTGCTCGAACATTAAATGCCTCCAAATGGTATTTAATTAACTTCCCGGGGTGAAGAAACCCTTTTTGAGAACTCAGAGTGAGTAAATTGGCCATTTTCATGCACTTTTAACCATTCCATAAATCTTGTGTTTTTGGCCCCTGGAAGCATGAAAATCACTTTAAACATGCTAATTTTAGCTCTAACACTGATGATCCACCTACAAATGTGAACTGACGTTCAAAAATAAAACATTTGAAAACGGACCATTTTCCACATTTCTGAAGCATGACGTAATGCGGGGGTGTTATCTCTTTTGTCGAAAATCAGCCGTTTTTGCTCGAACATTAAATGCCTCCAAATGGTATTTATTTCACTTCCCGAGCCCCTGGAAGCATGAAAATCACTTTAAACATGCTAATTTTAGCTCTAACACTGATGATCCACCTACAAATGTGAACTTACGTTCAAAAATAAAACATTTGAAAACGGACCATTTTCCACATTTCTGAAGCATGACGTAATGGGGGGGTGTTATCTCTTTTGTCGAAAATCAGCCGTTTTTGCTCGAACATTAAATGCCTCCAAATGGTATTTAATTAACTTCCCGAGCCCCTGGAAGCATGAAAATCACTTTAAACATGCTAATTTTAGCTCTAACACTGATGATCCACCTACAAATGTGAACTTACGTTCAAAAATAAAACATTTGAAAACGGACCATTTTCCACATTTCTGAAGCATGACGTAATGGGGGGTGTTATCTCTTTTGTCGAAAATCAGCCGTTTTTGCTCGAACATTAAATGCCTCCAAATGGTATTTAATTAACTTCCCGAGCCCCTGGAAGCATGAAAATCACTTTAAACATGCCAATTTTAGCTCTAACACTGATGATCCACCTACAAATGTGAACTGACGTTCAAAAATAAAACATTTGAAAATGGACCATTTTCCACATTTCTGAAGCATGACGTAATGGGGGGGTGTTATCTCTTTTGTGGAAAATCAGCCTTTTTTGCTCGAACATTAAATGCCTCCAAATGGTATTTATTTCACTTCCCGAGCCCCTGGAAGCATGAAAATCACTTTAAACATGCTAATTTTAGCTCTAACACTGATGATCCACCTACAAATGTGAACTGACGTTCAAAAATAAAACATTTGAAAACGGACCATTTTCCACATTTCTGAAGCATGACGTAATGGGGGGGTGTTATCTCTTTTGTCGAAAATCAGCCGTTTTTGCTCAAACATTAAATGCCTCCAAATGGTATTTAATTAACTTCCCGAGCCCCTGGAAGCATGAAAATCACTTTAAACATGCTAATTTTAGCTCTAACACTGATGATCCACCTACAAATGTGAACTGACGTTCAAAAATAAAACATTTGAAAACGGACCATTTTCCACATTTCTGAAGCATGACGTAATGAGGGGGTGTTATCTCTTTTGTGGAAAATCAGCCTTTTTTGCTCGAACATTAAATGCCTCCAAATGGTATTTATTTCACTTCCCGAGCCCCTGGAAGCATGAAAATCACTTAAACATGCTAATTTTAGCTCTAACACTGATGATCCACCTACAAATGTGAACTGACGTTCAAAAATAAAACATTTGAAAACGGACCATTTTCCACATTTCTGAAGCATGACGTAATGGGGGGGTGTTATCTCTTTTGTGGAAAATCAGCCGTTTTTGCTCGAACATTAAATGCCTCCAAATGGTATTTATTTCACTTCCCGAGCCCCTGGAAGCATGAAAATCACTTTAAACATGCTAATTTTAGCTCTAACACTGATGATCAACCTACAAATGTGAACTGACGTTCAAAAATAAAACATTTGAAAACGGACCATTTTCCACATTTCTGAAGCATGACGTAATGGGGGGGTGTTATCTCTTTTGTCGAAAATCAGCCGTTTTTGCTCGAACATTAAATGCCTCCAAATGGTATTTAATTAACTTCCTGGGGTGAAGAAACCCTTTTTGAGAACTCAGAGTGAGTAAATTGGCCATTTTCATGCACTTTTAACCATTCCATAAATCTTGTGTTTTGGGCCCCTGGAAGCATGAAAATCACTTTAAACATGCTAATTTTAGCTCTAACACTGATGATCCACCTACAAATGTGAACTGACGTTCAAAAATAAAACATTTGAAAACGGACCATTTTCCACATTTCTGAAGCATGACGTAATGGGGGGGTGTTATCTCTTTTGTCGAAAATCAGCCGTTTTTGCTCGAACATTAAATGCCTCCAAATGGTATTTATTTCACTTCCCGAGCCCCTGGAAGCATGAAAATCACTTTAAACATGCTAATTTTAGCTCTAACACTGATGATCCACCTACAAATGTGAACTGACGTTCAAAAATAAAACATTTGAAAACGGACCATTTTCCACATTTCTAAAGCATGACGTAATGGGGGGGTGTTATCTCTTTTGTCGAAAATCAGCCGTTTTTGCTCTAACATTAAATGCCTCCAAATGGTATTTAATTAACTTCCCGAGCCCCTGGAAGCATGAAAATCACTTTAAACATGCTAATTTTAGCTCTAACACTGATGATCCACCTACAAATGTGAACTGACGTTCAAAAATAAAACATTTGAGAACGGACCATTTTCCACATTTCTGAAGCATGACGTAATGGGGGGGTGTTATCTCTTTTGTCGAAAATCAGCCGTTTTTGCTCTAACATTAAATGCCTCCAAATGGTATTTAATTAACTTCCCGGGGTGAAGAAACCCTTTTTGAGAACTCAGAGTGAGTAAATTGGCCATTTTCATGCACTTTTAACCATTCCATAAATCTTGTGTTTTGGGCCCCTGGAAGCATGAAAATCACTTTAAACATGCTAATTTTAGCTCTAACACTGATGATCCACCTACAAATGTGAACTGACGTTCAAAAATAAAACATTTGAAAACGGACCATTTTCCACATTTCTGAAGCATGACGTAATGGGGGGGTGTTATCTCTTTTGTGGAAAATCAGCCTTTTTTGCTCGAACATTAAATGTCTCCAAATGGTATTTATTTCACTTCCCGAGCCCCTGGAAGCATGAAAATCACTTTAAACATGCTAATTTTAGCTCTAACACTGATGATCCACCTACAAATGTGAACTGACGTTCAAAAATAAAACATTTGAAAACGGACCATTTTCCACATTTCTGAAGCATGACGTAATGGGGGGGTGTTATCTCTTTTGTCGAAATCAGCCGTTTTTGCTCTAACATTAAATGCCTCCAAAAGGTATTTAATTAACTTCCTGGGGTGAAGAAACCCTTTTTGAGAACTCAGAGTGAGTAAATTGGCCATTTTCATGCACTTTTAACCATTCCATAAATCTTGTGTTTTGGGCCCCTGGAAGCATGAAAATCACTTTAAACATGCTAATTTTAGCTCTAACACTGATGATCCACCTACAAATGTGAACTGACGTTCAAAAATAAAACATTTGAAAACGGACCATTTTCCACATTTCTGAAGCATGACGTAATGGGGGGGTGTTATCTCTTTTGTCGAAAATCAGCCGTTTTTGCTCGAACATTAAATGCCTCCAAATGGTATTTAATTAACTTCCCGAGCCCCTGGAAGCATGAAAATCACTTTAAACATGCTAATTTTAGCTCTAACACTGATGATCCACCTACAAATGTGAACTTACGTTCAAAAATAAAACATTTGAAAACGGACCATTTTCCACATTTCTGAAGCATGACGTAATGGGGGGTGTTATCTCTTTTGTCGAAAATCAGCCGTTTTTGCTCGAACATTAAATGCCTCCAAATGGTATTTAATTAACTTCCCGAGCCCCTGGAAGCATGAAAATCACTTTAAACATGCTAATTTTAGCTCTAACACTGATGATCCACCTACAAATGTGAACTGACGTTCAAAAATAAAACATTTGAAAACGGACCATTTTCCACATTTCTGAAGCATGACGTAATGGGGGGGTGTTATCTCTTTTGTGGAAAATCAGCCTTTTTTGCTCGAACATTAAATGCCTCCAAATGGTATTTATTTCACTTCCCGAGCCCCTGGAAGCATGAAAATCACTTTAAACATGCTAATTTTAGCTCTAACACTGATGATCCACCTACAAATGTGAACTGACGTTCAAAAATAAAACATTTAAAAACGGACCATTTTCCACATTTCTGAAGCATGACGTAATGGGGGGGTGTTATCTCTTTTGTCGAAAATCAGCCGTTTTTGCTCAAACATTAAATGCCTCCAAATGGTATTTAATTAACTTCCCGAGCCCCTGGAAGCATGAAAATCACTTTAAACATGCTAATTTTAGCTCTAACACTGATGATCCACCTACAAATGTGAACTGACGTTCAAAAATAAAACATTTGAAAACGGACCATTTTCCACATTTCTGAAGCATGACGTAATGGGGGGGTGTTATCTCTTTTGTGGAAAATCAGCCTTTTTTGCTCGAACATTAAATGCCTCCAAATGGTATTTATTTCACTTCCCGAGCCCCTGGAAGCATGAAAATCACTTAAACATGCTAATTTTAGCTCTAACACTGATGATCCACCTACAAATGTGAACTGACGTTCAAAAATAAAACATTTGAAAACGGACCATTTTCCACATTTCTGAAGCATGACGTAATGGGGGGGTGTTATCTCTTTTGTCGAAAATCAGCCGTTTTTGCTCGAACATTAAATGCCTCCAAATGGTATTTATTTCACTTCCCGAGCCCCTGGAAGCATGAAAATCACTTTAAACATGCTAATTTTAGCTCTAACACTGATGATCCACCTACAAATGTGAACTGACGTTCAAAAATAAAACATTTGAAAACGGACCATTTTCCACATTTCTGAAGCATGACGTAATGGGGGGGGTGTTATCTCTTTTGTCGAAAATCAGCCGTTTTTGCTCGAACATTAAATGCCTCCAAATGGTATTTAATTAACTTCCTGGGGTGAAGAAACCCTTTTTGAGAACTCAGAGTGAGTAAATTGGCCATTTTCATGCACTTTTAACCATTCCATAAATCTTGTGTTTTGGGCCCCTGGAAGCATGAAAATCACTTTAAACATGCTAATTTTAGCTCTAACACTGATGATCCACCTACAAATGTGAACTGACGTTCAAAAATAAAACATTTGAAAACGGACCATTTTCCACATTTCTGAAGCATGACGTAATGGGGGGGTGTTATCTCTTTTGTCGAAAATCAGCCGTTTTTGCTCGAACATTAAATGCCTCCAAATGGTATTTATTTCACTTCCCGAGCCCCTGGAAGCATGAAAATCACTTTAAACATGCTAATTTTAGCTCTAACACTGATGATCCACCTACAAATGTGAACTGACGTTCAAAAATAAAACATTTGAAAACGGACCATTTTCCACATTTCTAAAGCATGACGTAATGGGGGGGTGTTAGCTCTTTCGTCGAAAATCAGCCGTTTTTGCTCGAACATTAAATGCCTCCAAATGGTATTTAATTAACTTCCCGAGCCCCTGGAAGCATGAAAATCACTTTAAACATGCTAATTTTAGCTCTAACACTGATGATCCACCTACAAATGTGAACTGACGTTCAAAAATAAAACATTTGAAAACGGACCATTTTCCACATTTCTGAAGCATGACGTAATGGGGGGGTGTTATCTCTTTTGTCGAAAATCAGCCGTTTTTGCTCTAACATTAAATGCCTCCAAATGGTATTTAATTAACTTCCCGGGGTGAAGAAACCCTTTTTGAGAACTCAGAGTGAGTAAATTGGCCATTTTCATGCACTTTTAACCATTCCATAAATCTTGTGTTTTGGGCCCCTGGAAGCATGAAAATCACTTTAAACATGCTAATTTTAGCTCTAACACTGATGATCCACCTACAAATGTGAACTGACGTTCAAAAATAAAACATTTGAAAACGGACCAATTTCTACATTTCTGAAGCATGACGTAATGGGGGGGTGTTATCTCTTTTGTCGAAAATCAGCCGTTTTTGCTCTAACATTAAATGCCTCCAAATGGTATTTAATTAACTTCCCGAGCCCCTGGAAGCATGAAAATCACTTTAAACATGCTAATTTTAGCTCTAACACTGATGATCCACCTACAAATGTGAACTGACGTTCAAAAATAAAACATTTGAGAACGGACCATTTTCCACATTTCTGAAGCATGACGTAATGGGGGGGTGTTATCTCTTTTGTCGAAAATCAGCCGTTTTTGCTCTAACATTAAATGCCTCCAAATGGTATTTAATTAACTTCCCGGGGTGAAGAAACCCTTTTTGAGAACTCAGAGTGAGTAAATTGGCCATTTTCATGCACTTTTAACCATTCCATAAATCTTGTGTTTTGGGCCCCTGGAAGCATGAAAATCACTTTAAACATGCTAATTTTAGCTCTAACACTGATGATCCACCTACAAATGTGAACTGACGTTCAAAAATAAAACATTTGAAAACGGACCATTTTCCACATTTCTGAAGCATGACGTAATGGGGGGGTGTTATCTCTTTTGTGGAAAATCAGCCTTTTTTGCTCGAACATTAAATGCCTCCAAATGGTATTTATTTCACTTCCCGAGCCCCTGGAAGCATGAAAATCACTTTAAACATGCTAATTTTAGCTCTAACACTGATGATCCACCTACAAATGTGAACTGACGTTCAAAAATAAAACATTTGAAAACGGACCATTTTCCACATTTCTGAAGCATGACGTAATGGGGGGGTGTTATCTCTTTTGTCCAAAATCAGCCGTTTTTGCTCGAACATTAAATGCCTCCAAATGGTATTTAATTAACTTCCCGAGCCCCTGGAAGCATGAAAATCACTTTAAACATGCTAATTTTAGCTCTAACACTGATGATCCACCTACAAATGTGAACTGACGTTCAAAAATAAAACATTTGAAAACGGACCATTTTCCACATTTCTGAAGCATGACGTAATGGGGGGGTGTTATCTCTTTTGTCGAAAATCAGCCGTTTTTGCTCGAACATTAAATGCCTCCAAATGGTATTTAATTAACTTCCCGGTGTGAAGAAACCCTTTTTGAGAACTCAGAGTGAGTAAATTGGCCATTTTCATGCACTTTTAACCATTCCATAAATCTTGTGTTTTGGGCCCCTGGAAGCATGAAAATCACTTTAAACATGCTAATTTTAGCTCTAACACTGATGATCCACCTACAAATGTGAACTGACGTTCAAAAATAAAACATTTGAAAACGGACCATTTTCCACATTTCTGAAGCATGACGTAAAGGGGGGGTGTTATCTCTTTTGTCGAAAATCAGCCGTTTTTGCTTGAACATTAAATGCCTCCAAATGGTATTTAATTAACTTCCCGGGGTGAAGAAACCCTTTTTGAGAACTCAGAGTGAGTAAATTGGCCATTTTCATGCACTTTTAACCATTCCATAAATCTTGTGTTTTGGGCCCCTGGAAGCATGAAAATCACTTTAAACATGCTAATTTTAGCTCTAACACTGATGATCCACCTACAAATGTGAACTGACGTTCAAAAATAAAACATTTGAAAACGGACCATTTTCCACATTTCTGAAGCATGACGTAATGGGGGGGTGTTATCTCTTTTGTCGAAAATCAGCCGTTTTTGCTCTAACATTAAATGCCTCCAAATGGTATTTAATTAACTTCCCGGGGTGAAGAAACCCTTTTTGAGAACTCAGAGTGAGTAAATTGGCCATTTTCATGCACTTTTAACCATTCCATAAATCTTGTGTTTTGGGCCCCTGGAAGCATGAAAATCACTTTAAACATGCTAATTTTAGCTCTAACACTGATGATCCACCTACAAATGTGAACTGACGCTCAAAAATAAAACATTTGAAAACGGACCATTTTCCACATTTCTGAAGCATGACGTAATGGGGGGGTATTATCTCTTTTGTCGAAAATCAGCCGTTTTTGCTCTAACATTAAATGCCTCCAAATGGTATTTAATTAAATTCCCGGGGTGAAGAAACCCTTTTTGAGAACTCAGAGTGAGTAAATTGGCCATTTTCATGCACTTTTAACCATTCCATAAATCTTGTGTTTTGGGCCCCTGGAAGCATGAAAATCACTTAAACATGCTAATTTTAGCTCTAACACTGATGATCCACCTACAAATGTGAACTGACGTTCAAAAATAAAACATTTGAAAATGGACCATTTTCCACATTTCTGAAGCATGACGTAATGGGGGGGTGTTATCTCTTTTGTCAAAAATCAGCCGTTTTTGCTCTAACATTAAATGCCTCCAAATGGTATTTAATTAACTTCCCGGGGTGAAGAAACCCTTTTTGAGAACTCAGAGTGAGTAAATTGGCCATTTTCATGCACTTTTAACCATTCCATAAATCTTGTGTTTTGGGCCCCTGGAAGCATGAAAATCACTTTAAACATGCTAATTTTAGCTCTAACACTGATGATCCACCTACAAATGTGAACTGACGTTCAAAAATAAAACATTTGAAAACGGACCATTTTCCAAATTTCTGAAGCATGACGTAATGGGGGGGTGTTATCTCTTTTGTCGAAAATCAGCCGTTTTTGCTCGAACATTAAATGCCTCCAAATGGTATTTCATTAACTTCCCGAGCCCCTGGAAGCATGAAAATCACTTTAAACATGCTAATTTTAGCTCTAACACTGATGATCCACCTACAAATGTGAACTGACGTTCAAAAATAAAACATTTGAAAACGGACCATTTTCCACATTTCTGAAGCATGACGTAATGGGGGGGTGTTATCTCTTTTGTCGAAAATCAGCCATTTTTGCTCTAACATTAAATGCCTCCAAATGGTTTTAATTAACTTCCCGGGGTGAAGAAACCCTTTTTGAGAACTCAGAGTGAGTAAATTGGCCATTTTCATGCACTTTTAACCATTCCATAAATCTTGTGTTTTGGGCCCCTGGAAGCATGAAAATCACTTTAAACATGCTAATTTTAGCTCTAACACTGATGATCCACCTACAAATGTGAACTGACGTTCAAAAATAAAACATTTGAAAACGGACCATTTTCCACATTTCTGAAGCATGACGTAATGGGGGGGTGTTATCTCTTTTGTCGAAAATCAGCCGTTTTTGCTCGAACATTAAATGCCTCCAAATGGTATTTAATTAACTTCCCGGGGTGAAGAAACCCTTTTTGAGAACTCAGAGTGAGTAAATTGGCCATTTTCATGCACTTTTAACCATTCCATAAATCTTGTGTTTTGGGGCCCTGGAAGCATGAAAATCACTTTAAACATGCTAATTTTAGCTCTAACACTGATGATCCACCTACAAATGTGAACTGACGTTCAAAAATAAAACATTTCAAAATGGACCATTTTCCACATTGCTGAAGCATGACGTAATGGGGGGGTGTTATCTCTTTTGTCGAAAATCAGCCGTTTTTGCTCAAACATTAAATGCCTCCAAATGGTATTTAATTAACTTCCCGAGCCCCTGGAAGCATGAAAATCACTTTAAACATGCTAATTTTAGCTCTAACACTGATGATCCACCTACAAATGTGAACTGACGTTCAAAAATAAAACATTTGAAAACGGACCATTTTCCACATTTCTGAAGCATGACGTAATGGGGGGTGTTATCTCTTTTGTCGAAAATCAGCCGTTTTTGCTCGAACATTAAATGCCTCCAAATGGTATTTAATTAACTTCCCGGGGTGAAGAAACCCTTTTTGAGAACTCAGAGTGAGTAAATTGGCCATTTTCATGCACTTTTAACCATTCCATAAATCTTGTGTTTTGGGCCCCTGGAAGCATGAAAATCACTTTAAACATGCTAATTTTAGCTCTAACACTGATGATCCACCTACAAATGTGAACTGACGTTCAAAAATAAAACATTTGAAAACGGACCATTTTCCACATTTCTGAAGCATGACGTAATGGGGGGGTGTTATCTCTTTTGTCGAAAATCAGCCGTTTTTGCTCGAACATTAAATGCCTCCAAATGGTATTTAATTAACTTCCCGAGCCCCTGGAAGCATGAAAATCACTTTAAACATGCTAATTTTAGCTCTAACACTGATGATCCACCTACAAATGTGAACTGACGTTCAAAAATAAAACATTTGAAAACGGACCATTTTCCACATTTCTGAAGCATGACGTAATGGGGGGGTGTTATCTCTTTTGTCGAAAATCAGCCGTTTTTGCTCGAACATTAAATGCCTCCAAATGGTATTTAATTAACTTCCCGGGGTGAAGAAACCCTTTTTGAGAACTCAGAGTGAGTAAATTGGCCATTTTCATGCACTTTTAACCATTCCATAAATCTTGTGTTTTGGGCCCCTGGAAGCATGAAAATCACTTTAAACATGCTAATTTTAGCTCTAACACTGATGATCCACCTACAAATGTGAACTGACGTTCAAAAATGAAACATTTGAAAACGGACCATTTTCCACATTTCTGAAGCATGACGTAATGGGGGGGTGTTATCTCTTTTGTCGAAAATCAGCCGTTTTTGCTCTAACATTAAATGCCTCCAAATGGTATTTAATTAACTTCCCGGGGTGAAGAAACTCTTTTTGAGAACTCAGAGTGAGTAAATTGGCCATTTTCATGCACTTTTAACCATTCCATAAATCTTGTGTTTTGGGCCCCTGGAAGCATGAAAATCACTTTAAACATGCTAATTTTAGCTCTAACACTGATGATCCACCTACAAATGTGAACTGACGTTCAAAAATAAAACATTTGAAAACGGACCATTTTCCACATTTCTGAAGCATGACGTAATGGGGGGGTGTTATCTCTTTTGTCGAAAATCAGCCGTTTTTGCTCGAACATTAAATGCCTCCAAATGGTATTTAATTAACTTCCCGGGGTGAAGAAACCCTTTTTGAGAACTCAGAGTGAGTAAATTGGCCATTTTCATGCACTTTTAACCATTCCATAAATCTTGTGTTTTGGGCCCCTGGAAGCATGAAAATCACTTTAAACATGCTAATTTTAGCTCTAACACTGATGATCCACCTACAAATGTGAACTGACGTTCAAAAATAAAACATTTGAAAACGGACCATTTTCCACATTTCTGAATTATGACGTAATGGGGGGGTGTTATCTCTTTTGTCGAAAATCAGCCGTTTTTGCTCTAACATTAAATGCCTCCAAATGGTATTTAATTAACTTCCCGGGGTGAAGAAACCCTTTTTGAGAACTCAGAGTGAGTAAATTGGCCATTTTCATGCACTTTTACCCATTCCATAAATCTTGTGTTTTGGGCCCCTGGAAGCATGAAAATCACTTTAAACATGCTAATTTTAGCTCTAACACTGATGATCCACCTACAAATGTGAACTGACGTTCAAAAATAAAACATTTGAAAACGGACCATTTTCCACATTTCTGAAGCATGACGTAATGGGGGGGTGTTATCTCTTTTGTGGAAAATCAGCCTTTTTTGCTCGAACATTAAATGCCTCCAAATGGTATTTATTTCACTTCCGGAGCCCCTGGAAGCATGAAAATCACTTTAAACATGCTAATTTTAGCTCTAACACTGATGATCCACCTACAAATGTGAACTGACGTTCAAAAATAAAACATTTGAAAACGGACCATTTTCCACATTTCTGAAGCATGACGTAATGGGGGGGTGTTATCTCTTTTGTCGAAAATCAGCCGTTTTTGCTCGAACATTAAATGCCTCCAAATGGTATTTAATTAACTTCCCGAGCCCCTGGAAGCATGAAAATCACTTTAAACATGCTAATTTTAGCTCTAACACTGATGATCCACCTACAAATGTGAACTGACGTTCAAAAATAAAACATTTGAAAACGGACCATTTTCCACATTTCTGAAGCATGACGTAATGGGGGGGTGTTATCTCTTTTGTCGAAAATCAGCCGTTTTTGCTCGAACATTAAATGCCTCCAAATGGTATTTAATTAACTTCCCGAGCCCCAGGAAGCATGAAAATCACTTTAAACATGCTAATTTTAGCTCTAACACTGATGATCCACCTACAAATGTGAACTGACGTTCAAAAATGAAACATTTGAAAACGGGCCATTTTCCACATTTCTGAAGCATGACGTAATGGGGGGGTGTTATCTCTTTTGTCGAAAATCAGCCGTTTTTGCTCTAACATTAAATGCCTCCAAATGGTATTTAATTAACTTCCCGGGGTGAAGAAACCCTTTTTGAGAACTCAGAGTGAGTAAATTGGCCATTTTCATGCACTTTTAACCATTCCATAAATCTTGTGTTTTGGGCCCCTGGAAGCATGAAAATCACTTTAAACATGCTAATTTTAGCTCTAACACTGATGATCCACCTACAAATGTGAACTGACGTTCAAAAATAAAACATTTGAAAACGGACCATTTTCCACATTTCTGAAGCATGACGTAATGGGGGGGTGTTATCTCTTTTGTCGAAAATCAGCCGTTTTTGCTCTAACATTAAATGCCTCCAAATGGTATTTAATTAACTTCCCGGGGTGAAGAAACCCTTTTTGAGAACTCAGAGTGAGTAAATTGGCCATTTTCATGCACTTTTAACCATTCCATAAATCTTGTGTTTTGGGCCCCTGGAAGCATGAAAATCACTTTAAACATGCTAATTTTAGCTCTAACACTGATGATCCACCTACAAATGTGAACTGACGTTCAAAAATAAAACATTTGAAAACGGACCATTTTCCACATTTCTGAAGCATGACATAATGGGGGGGTGTTATCTCTTTTGTCGAAAATCAGCCGTTTTTGCTCTAACATTAAATGCCTCCAAATGGTATTTAATTAACTTCCCGAGCCCCTGGAAGCATGAAAATCACTTTAAACATGCTAATTTTAGCTCTAACACTGATGATCCACCTACAAATGTGAACTGACGTTCAAAAATAAAACATTTGAAAACGGACCATTTTCCACATTTCTGAAGCATGACGTAATGGGGGGGTGTTATCTCTTTTGTCGAAAATCAGCCGTTTTTGCTCGAACATTAAATGCCTCCAAATGGTATTTAATTCACTTCCCGAGCCCCTGGAAGCATGAAAATCACTTTAAACATGCTAATTTTAGCTCTAACACTGATGATCCACCTACAAATGTGAACTTACGTTCAAAAATAAAACATTTGAAAACTGACCATTTTCCACATTTCTGAAGCATGACGTAATGGGGGGGTGTTATCTCTTTTGTCGAAAATCAGCCGTTTTTGCTCGAACATTAAATGCCTCCAAATGGTATTTAATTAACTTCCCGGGGTGAAGAAACCCTTTTTGAGAACTCAGAGTGAGTAAATTGGCCATTTTCATGCACTTTTAACCATTCCATAAATCTTGTGTTTTGGGCCCCTGGAAGCATGAAAATCACTTTAAACATGCTAATTTTAGCTCTAACACTGATGATCCACCTACAAATGTGAACTGACGTTCAAAAATAAAACATTTGAAAACGGACCATTTTCCACATTTCTGAAGCATGACGTAATGGGGGGGTGTTATCTCTTTTGTCGAAAATCAGCCGTTTTTGCTCGAACATTAAATGCCTCCAAATGGTATTTAATTAACTTCCCGAGCCCCTGGAAGCATGAAAATCACTTTAAAAATGCTAATTTTAGCTCTAACACTGATGATCCACCTACAAATGTGAACTGACGTTCAAAAATGAAACATTTGAAAACGGACCATTTTCCACATTTCTGAAGCATGACGTAATGGGGGGGTGTTATCTCTTTTGTCGAAAATCAGCCGTTTTTGCTCTAACATTAAATGCCTCCAAATGGTATTTAATTAACTTCCCGGGGTGAAGAAACCCTTTTTGAGAAGTCAGAGTGCGTAAATTGGCCATTTTCATGCACTTTTAACCATTCCATAAATCTTGTGTTTTGGGCCCCTGGAAGCATGAAAATCACTTTAAACATGCTAATTTTAGCTCTAACACTGATGATCCACCTACAAATGTGAACTGACGTTCAAAAATAAAACATTTGAAAACGGACCATTTTCCACATTTCTGAAGCATGACGTAATGGGGGGGTGTTATCTCTTTTGTCGAAAATCAGCCGTTTTTGCTCTAACATTAAATGCCTCCAAATGGTATTTAATTAACTTCCCGGGGTGAAGAAACCCTTTTTGAGAACTCAGAGTGAGTAAATTGGCCATTTTCATGCACTTTTAACCATTCCATAAATCTTGTGTTTTGGGCCCCTGGAAGCATGAAAATCACTTTAAACATGCTAATTTTAGCTCTAACACTGATGATCCACCTACAAATGTGAACTGACGTTCAAAAATAAAACATTTGAAAACGGACCATTTTCCACATTTCTGAAGCATGACGTAATGGGGGGTGTTATCTCTTTTGTGGAAAATCAGCCTTTTTTGCTCGAACATTAAATGCCTCCAAATGGTATTTATTTCACTTCCCGAGCCCCTGGAAGCATGAAAATCACTTTAAACATGCTAATTTTAGCTCTAACACTGATGATCCACCTACAAATGTGAACTGACGTTCAGAAATAAAACATTTGAAAACGGACCATTTTCCACATTTCTGAAGCATGACGTAATGGGGGGGTGTTATCTCTTTTGTCGAAAATCAGCCGTTTTTGCTCGAACATTAAATGCCTCCAAATGGTATTTAATTAACTTCCCGGGGTGAAGAAACCCTTTTTGAGAACTCAGAGTGAGTAAATTGGCCATTTTCATGCACTTTTAACCATTCCATAAATCTTGTGTTTTGGGCCCCTGGAAGCATGAAAATCACTTTAAACATGCTAATTTTAGCTCTAACACTGATGATCCACCTACAAATGTGAACTGACGTTCAAAAATAAAACATTTGAAAACGGACCATTTTCCACATTTCTGAAGCATGACGTAATGGGGGGTGTTATCTCTTTTGTCGAAAATCAGCCGTTTTTGCTCGAACATTAAATGCCTCCAAATGGTATTTATTTCACTTCCCGAGCCCCTGGAAGCATGAAAATCACTTTAAACATGCTAATTTTAGCTCTAACACTGATGATCCACCTACAAATGTGAACTTACGTTCAAAAATAAAACATTTGTAAACGGACCATTTTCCACATTTCTGAAGCATGACGTAATGGGGGGGTGTTATCTCTTTTGTCGAAAATCAGCCGTTTTTGCTCGAACATTAAATGCCTCCAAATGGTATTTAATTAACTTCCCGGGGTGAAGAAACCCTTTTTGAGAACTCAGAGTGAGTAAATTGGCAATTTTCATGCACTTTTAACCATTCCATAAATCTTGTGTTTTGGGCCCCTGGAAGCATGAAAATCACTTTAAACATGCTAATTTTAGCTCTAACACTGATGATCCACCTACAAATGTGAACTGACGTTCAAAAATGAAACATTTGAAAACGGACCATTTTCCACATTTCTGAAGCATGACGTAATGGGGGGGTGTTATCTCTTTTGTCGAAAATCAGCCGTTTTTGCTCTAACATTAAATGCCTCCAAATGGTATTTAATTAACTTCCCGGGGTGAAGAAACCCTTTTTGAGAAGTCAGAGTGCGTAAATTGGCCATTTTCATGCACTTTTAACCATTCCATAAATCTTGTGTTTTGGGCCCCTGGAAGCATGAAAATCACTTTAAACATGCTAATTTTAGCTCTAACACCGATGATCCACCTACAAATGTGAACTGACGTTCAAAAATAAAACATTTGAAAACGGACCATTTTCCACATTTCTGAAGCATGACGTAATGGGGGGGTGTTATCTCTTTTGTCGAAAATCAGCCGTTTTTGCTCTAACATTAAATGCCTCCAAATGGTATTTAATTAACTTCCCGGGGTGAAGAAACCCTTTTTGAGAACTCAGAGTGAGTAAATTGGCCATTTTCATGCACTTTTAACCATTCCATAAATCTTGTGTTTTGGGCCCCTGGAAGCATGAAAATCACTTTAAACATGCTAATTTTAGCTCTAACACTGATGATCCACCTACAAATGTGAACTGACGTTCAAAAATAAAACATTTGAAAACGGACCATTTTCCACATTTCTGAAGCATGACGTAATGGGGGGTGTTATCTCTTTTGTGGAAAATCAGCCTTTTTTGCTCGAACATTAAATGCCTCCAAATGGTATTTATTTCACTTCCCGAGCCCCTGGAAGCATGAAAATCACTTTAAACATGCTAATTTTAGCTCTAACACTGATGTTCCACCTACAAATGTGAACTGACGTTCAGAAATAAAACATTTGAAAACGGACCATTTTCCACATTTCTGAAGCATGACGTAATGGGGGGGTGTTATCTCTTTTGTCGAAAATCAGCCGTTTTTGCTCGAACATTAAATGCCTCCAAATGGTATTTAATTAACTTCCCGGGGTGAAGAAACCCTTTTTGAGAACTCAGAGTGAGTAAATTGGCCATTTTCATGCACTTTTAACCATTCCATAAATCTTGTGTTTTGGGCCCCTGGAAGCATGAAAATCACTTTAAACATGCTAATTTTAGCTCTAACACTGATGATCCACCTACAAATGTGAACTGACGTTCAAAAATAAAACATTTGAAAACGGACCATTTTCCACATTTCTGAAGCATGACGTAATGGGGGGTGTTATCTCTTTTGTCGAAATTCAGCTGTTTTTGCTCTAACATTAAATGCCTCCAAATGGTATTTAATTAACTTCCCGGGGTGAAGAAACCCTTTTTGAGAACTCAGAGTGAGTAAATTGGCCATTTTCATGCACTTTTAACCATTCCATAAATCTTGTGTTTTGGGCCCCTGGAAGCATGAAAATCACTTTAAACATGCTAATTTTAGCTCTAACACTGATGATCCACCTACAAATGTGAACTGACGTTCAAAAATGAAACATTTGAAAACGGACCATTTTCCACATTTCTGAAGCATGACGTAATGGGGGGGGTGTTATCTCTTTTGTCGAAAATCAGCCGTTTTTGCTCGAACATTAAATGCCTCCAAATGGTATTTATTTCACTTCCCGAGCCCCTGGAAGCATGAAAATCACTTTAAACATGCTAATTTTAGCTCTAACACTGATGATCCACCTACAAATGTGAACTGACGTTCGAAAATAAAACATTTGAAAACGGACCATTTTCCACATTTCTGAAGCATGACGTAATGGGGGGGTGTTATCTCTTTTGTCGAAATCAGCCGTTTTTGCTCTAACATTAAATGCCTCCAAAAGGTATTTAATTAACTTCCTGGGGTGAAGAAACCCTTTTTGAGAACTCAGAGTGAGTAAATTGGCCATTTTCATGCACTTTTAACCATTCCATAAATCTTGTGTTTTGGGCCCCTGGAAGCATGAAAATCACTTTAAACATGCTAATTTTAGCTCTAACACTGATGATCCACCTACAAATGTGAACTGACGTTCAAAAATAAAACATTTGAAAACGGACCATTTTCCACATTTCTGAGGCATGACGTAATGGGGGGGTGTTATCTCTTTTGTCGAAAATCAGCCGTTTTTGCTCGAACATTAAATGCCTCCAAATGGTATTTATTTCACTTCCCGAGCCCCTGGAAGCATGAAAATCACTTTAAACATGCTAATTTTAGCTCTAACACTGATGATCCACCTACAAATGTGAACTTACGTTCAAAAATAAAACATTTGAAAACGGACCATTTTCCACATTTCTGAAGCATGACGTAATGGGGGGTGTTATCTCTTTTGTCGAAATTCAGCTGTTTTTGCTCTAACATTAAATGCCTCCAAATGGTATTTAATTAACTTCCCGGGGTGAAGAAACCCTTTTTGAGAACTCAGAGTGAGTAAATTGGCCATTTTCATGCACTTTTAACCATTCCATAAATCTTGTGTTTTGGGCCCCTGGAAGCATGAAAATCACTTTAAACATGCTAATTTTAGCTCTAACACTGATGATCCACCTACAAATGTGAACTGACGTTCAAAAATGAAACATTTGAAAACGGACCATTTTCCACATTTCTGAAGCATGACGTAATGGGGGGGGTGTTATCTCTTTTGTCGAAAATCAGCCGTTTTTGCTCGAACATTAAATGCCTCCAAATGGTATTTATTTCACTTCCCGAGCCCCTGGAAGCATGAAAATCACTTTAAACATGCTAATTTTAGCTCTAACACTGATGATCCACCTACAAATGTGAACTGACGTTCGAAAATAAAACATTTGAAAACGGACCATTTTCCACATTTCTGAAGCATGACGTAATGGGGGGGTGTTATCTCTTTTGTCGAAATCAGCCGTTTTTGCTCTAACATTAAATGCCTCCAAAAGGTATTTAATTAACTTCCTGGGGTGAAGAAACCCTTTTTGAGAACTCAGAGTGAGTAAATTGGCCATTTTCATGCACTTTTAACCATTCCATAAATCTTGTGTTTTGGGCCCCTGGAAGCATGAAAATCACTTTAAACATGCTAATTTTAGCTCTAACACTGATGATCCACCTACAAATGTGAACTGACGTTCAAAAATAAAACATTTGAAAACGGACCATTTTCCACATTTCTGAAGCATGACGTAATGGGGGGGTGTTATCTCTTTTGTCGAAAATCAGCCGTTTTTGCTCGAACATTAAATGCCTCCAAATGGTATTTATTTCACTTCCCGAGCCCCTGGAAGCATGAAAATCACTTTAAACATGCTAATTTTAGCTCTAACACTGATGATCCACCTACAAATGTGAACTTACGTTCAAAAATAAAACATTTGAAAACGGACCATTTTCCACATTTCTGAAGCATGACGTAATGGGGGGGTGTTATCTCTTTTGTCGAAAATCAGCCGTTTTTGCTCGAACATTAAATGCCTCCAAATGGTATTTAATTAACTTCCCGGGGTGAAGAAACCCTTTTTGAGAACTCAGAGTGAGTAAATTGGCCATTTTCATGCACTTTTAACCATTCCATAAATCTTGTGTTTTGGGCCCCTGGAAGCATGAAAATCACTTTAAACATGCTAATTTTAGCTCTAACACTGATGATCCACCTACAAATGTGAACTGACGTTCCAAAATAAAACATTTGAAAACGGACCATTTTCCACATTTCTGAAGCATGACGTAATGGGGGGGTGTTATCTCTTTTGTGGAAAATCAGCCTTTTTTGCTCGAACATTAAATGCCTCCAAATGGTATTTATTTCACTTCCCGAGCCCCTGGAAGCATGAAAATCACTTTAAACATGCTAATTTTAGCTCTAACACTGATGATCCACCTACAAATGTGAACTGACGTTCAAAAATAAAACATTTGAAAACGGACCATTTTCCACATTTCTGAAGCATGACGTAATGGGGGGTGTTATCTCTTTTGTCGAAAATCAGCCGTTTTTGCTCTAACATTAAATGCCTCCAAATGGTATTTAATTAACTTCCCGGGGTGAAGAAACCCTTTTTGAGAACTCAGAGTGAGTAAATTGGCCATTTTCATGCACTTTTAACCATTCCATAAATCTTGTGTTTTGGGCCCCTGGAAGCATGAAAATCACTTTAAACATGCTAATTTTAGCTCTAACACTGATGATCCACCTACAAATGTGAACTGACGTTCAAAAATAAAACATTTGAAAACGGACCATTTTCCACATTTCTGAAGCATGACGTAATGGGGGGGTGTTATCTCTTTTGTCGAAAATCAGCCGTTTTTGCTCGAACATTAAATGCCTCCAAATGGTATTTAATTAACTTCCCGGGGTGAAGAAACCCTTTTTGAGAACTCAGAGTGAGTAAATTGGCCATTTTCATGCACTTTTAACCATTCCATAAATCTTGTGTTTTGGGGCCCTGGAAGCATGAAAATCACTTTAAACATGCTAATTTTAGCTCTAACACTGATGATCCACCTACAAATGTGAACTGACGTTCAAAAATAAAACATTTCAAAATGGACCATTTTCCACATTGCTGAAGCATGACGTAATGGGGGGGTGTTATCTCTTTTGTCGAAAATCAGCCGTTTTTGCTCAAACATTAAATGCCTCCAAATGGTATTTAATTAACTTCCCGAGCCCCTGGAAGCATGAAAATCACTTTAAACATGCTAATTTTAGCTCTAACACTGATGATCCACCTACAAATGTGAACTGACGTTCAAAAATAAAACATTTGAAAACGGACCATTTTCCACATTTCTGAAGCATGACGTAATGGGGGGTGTTATCTCTTTTGTCGAAAATCAGCCGTTTTTGCTCGAACATTAAATGCCTCCAAATGGTATTTAATTAACTTCCCGGGGTGAAGAAACCCTTTTTGAGAACTCAGAGTGAGTAAATTGGCCATTTTCATGCACTTTTAACCATTCCATAAATCTTGTGTTTTGGGCCCCTGGAAGCATGAAAATCACTTTAAACATGCTAATTTTAGCTCTAACACTGATGATCCACCTACAAATGTGAACTGACGTTCAAAAATAAAACATTTGAAAACGGACCATTTTCCACATTTCTGAAGCATGACGTAATGGGGGGGTGTTATCTCTTTTGTCGAAAATCAGCCGTTTTTGCTCGAACATTAAATGCCTCCAAATGGTATTTAATTAACTTCCCGAGCCCCTGGAAGCATGAAAATCACTTTAAACATGCTAATTTTAGCTCTAACACTGATGATCCACCTACAAATGTGAACTGACGTTCAAAAATAAAACATTTGAAAACGGACCATTTTCCACATTTCTGAAGCATGACGTAATGGGGGGGTGTTATCTCTTTTGTCGAAAATCAGCCGTTTTTGCTCGAACATTAAATGCCTCCAAATGGTATTTAATTAACTTCCCGGGGTGAAGAAACCCTTTTTGAGAACTCAGAGTGAGTAAATTGGCCATTTTCATGCACTTTTAACCATTCCATAAATCTTGTGTTTTGGGCCCCTGGAAGCATGAAAATCACTTTAAACATGCTAATTTTAGCTCTAACACTGATGATCCACCTACAAATGTGAACTGACGTTCAAAAATGAAACATTTGAAAACGGACCATTTTCCACATTTCTGAAGCATGACGTAATGGGGGGGTGTTATCTCTTTTGTCGAAAATCAGCCGTTTTTGCTCTAACATTAAATGCCTCCAAATGGTATTTAATTAACTTCCCGGGGTGAAGAAACTCTTTTTGAGAACTCAGAGTGAGTAAATTGGCCATTTTCATGCACTTTTAACCATTCCATAAATCTTGTGTTTTGGGCCCCTGGAAGCATGAAAATCACTTTAAACATGCTAATTTTAGCTCTAACACTGATGATCCACCTACAAATGTGAACTGACGTTCAAAAATAAAACATTTGAAAACGGACCATTTTCCACATTTCTGAAGCATGACGTAATGGGGGGGTGTTATCTCTTTTGTCGAAAATCAGCCGTTTTTGCTCGAACATTAAATGCCTCCAAATGGTATTTAATTAACTTCCCGGGGTGAAGAAACCCTTTTTGAGAACTCAGAGTGAGTAAATTGGCCATTTTCATGCACTTTTAACCATTCCATAAATCTTGTGTTTTGGGCCCCTGGAAGCATGAAAATCACTTTAAACATGCTAATTTTAGCTCTAACACTGATGATCCACCTACAAATGTGAACTGACGTTCAAAAATAAAACATTTGAAAACGGACCATTTTCCACATTTCTGAATTATGACGTAATGGGGGGGTGTTATCTCTTTTGTCGAAAATCAGCCGTTTTTGCTCTAACATTAAATGCCTCCAAATGGTATTTAATTAACTTCCCGGGGTGAAGAAACCCTTTTTGAGAACTCAGAGTGAGTAAATTGGCCATTTTCATGCACTTTTACCCATTCCATAAATCTTGTGTTTTGGGCCCCTGGAAGCATGAAAATCACTTTAAACATGCTAATTTTAGCTCTAACACTGATGATCCACCTACAAATGTGAACTGACGTTCAAAAATAAAACATTTGAAAACGGACCATTTTCCACATTTCTGAAGCATGACGTAATGGGGGGGTGTTATCTCTTTTGTGGAAAATCAGCCTTTTTTGCTCGAACATTAAATGCCTCCAAATGGTATTTATTTCACTTCCGGAGCCCCTGGAAGCATGAAAATCACTTTAAACATGCTAATTTTAGCTCTAACACTGATGATCCACCTACAAATGTGAACTGACGTTCAAAAATAAAACATTTGAAAACGGACCATTTTCCACATTTCTGAAGCATGACGTAATGGGGGGGTGTTATCTCTTTTGTCGAAAATCAGCCGTTTTTGCTCGAACATTAAATGCCTCCAAATGGTATTTAATTAACTTCCCGAGCCCCTGGAAGCATGAAAATCACTTTAAACATGCTAATTTTAGCTCTAACACTGATGATCCACCTACAAATGTGAACTGACGTTCAAAAATAAAACATTTGAAAACGGACCATTTTCCACATTTCTGAAGCATGACGTAATGGGGGGGTGTTATCTCTTTTGTCGAAAATCAGCCGTTTTTGCTCGAACATTAAATGCCTCCAAATGGTATTTAATTAACTTCCCGAGCCCCAGGAAGCATGAAAATCACTTTAAACATGCTAATTTTAGCTCTAACACTGATGATCCACCTACAAATGTGAACTGACGTTCAAAAATGAAACATTTGAAAACGGGCCATTTTCCACATTTCTGAAGCATGACGTAATGGGGGGGTGTTATCTCTTTTGTCGAAAATCAGCCGTTTTTGCTCTAACATTAAATGCCTCCAAATGGTATTTAATTAACTTCCCGGGGTGAAGAAACCCTTTTTGAGAACTCAGAGTGAGTAAATTGGCCATTTTCATGCACTTTTAACCATTCCATAAATCTTGTGTTTTGGGCCCCTGGAAGCATGAAAATCACTTTAAACATGCTAATTTTAGCTCTAACACTGATGATCCACCTACAAATGTGAACTGACGTTCAAAAATAAAACATTTGAAAACGGACCATTTTCCACATTTCTGAAGCATGACGTAATGGGGGGGTGTTATCTCTTTTGTCGAAAATCAGCCGTTTTTGCTCTAACATTAAATGCCTCCAAATGGTATTTAATTAACTTCCCGGGGTGAAGAAACCCTTTTTGAGAACTCAGAGTGAGTAAATTGGCCATTTTCATGCACTTTTAACCATTCCATAAATCTTGTGTTTTGGGCCCCTGGAAGCATGAAAATCACTTTAAACATGCTAATTTTAGCTCTAACACTGATGATCCACCTACAAATGTGAACTGACGTTCAAAAATAAAACATTTGAAAACGGACCATTTTCCACATTTCTGAAGCATGACATAATGGGGGGGTGTTATCTCTTTTGTCGAAAATCAGCCGTTTTTGCTCTAACATTAAATGCCTCCAAATGGTATTTAATTAACTTCCCGAGCCCCTGGAAGCATGAAAATCACTTTAAACATGCTAATTTTAGCTCTAACACTGATGATCCACCTACAAATGTGAACTGACGTTCAAAAATAAAACATTTGAAAACGGACCATTTTCCACATTTCTGAAGCATGACGTAATGGGGGGGTGTTATCTCTTTTGTCGAAAATCAGCCGTTTTTGCTCGAACATTAAATGCCTCCAAATGGTATTTAATTAACTTCCCGGGGTGAAGAAACCCTTTTTGAGAACTCAGAGTGAGTAAATTGGCCATTTTCATGCACTTTTAACCATTCCATAAATCTTGTGTTTTGGGCCCCTGGAAGCATGAAAATCACTTTAAACATGCTAATTTTAGCTCTAACACTGATGATCCACCTACAAATGTGAACTGACGTTCAAAAATGAAACATTTGAAAACGGACCATTTTCCACATTTCTGAAGCATGACGTAATGGGGGGGTGTTATCTCTTTTGTCGAAAATCAGCCGTTTTTGCTCTAACATTAAATGCCTCCAAATGGTATTTAATTAACTTCCCGGGGTGAAGAAACTCTTTTTGAGAACTCAGAGTGAGTAAATTGGCCATTTTCATGCACTTTTAACCATTCCATAAATCTTGTGTTTTGGGCCCCTGGAAGCATGAAAATCACTTTAAACATGCTAATTTTAGCTCTAACACTGATGATCCACCTACAAATGTGAACTGACGTTCAAAAATAAAACATTTGAAAACGGACCATTTTCCACATTTCTGAAGCATGACGTAATGGGGGGGTGTTATCTCTTTTGTCGAAAATCAGCCGTTTTTGCTCGAACATTAAATGCCTCCAAATGGTATTTAATTAACTTCCCGGGGTGAAGAAACCCTTTTTGAGAACTCAGAGTGAGTAAATTGGCCATTTTCATGCACTTTTAACCATTCCATAAATCTTGTGTTTTGGGCCCCTGGAAGCATGAAAATCACTTTAAACATGCTAATTTTAGCTCTAACACTGATGATCCACCTACAAATGTGAACTGACGTTCAAAAATAAAACATTTGAAAACGGACCATTTTCCACATTTCTGAATTATGACGTAATGGGGGGGTGTTATCTCTTTTGTCGAAAATCAGCCGTTTTTGCTCTAACATTAAATGCCTCCAAATGGTATTTAATTAACTTCCCGGGGTGAAGAAACCCTTTTTGAGAACTCAGAGTGAGTAAATTGGCCATTTTCATGCACTTTTACCCATTCCATAAATCTTGTGTTTTGGGCCCCTGGAAGCATGAAAATCACTTTAAACATGCTAATTTTAGCTCTAACACTGATGATCCACCTACAAATGTGAACTGACGTTCAAAAATAAAACATTTGAAAACGGACCATTTTCCACATTTCTGAAGCATGACGTAATGGGGGGGTGTTATCTCTTTTGTGGAAAATCAGCCTTTTTTGCTCGAACATTAAATGCCTCCAAATGGTATTTATTTCACTTCCGGAGCCCCTGGAAGCATGAAAATCACTTTAAACATGCTAATTTTAGCTCTAACACTGATGATCCACCTACAAATGTGAACTGACGTTCAAAAATAAAACATTTGAAAACGGACCATTTTCCACATTTCTGAAGCATGACGTAATGGGGGGGTGTTATCTCTTTTGTCGAAAATCAGCCGTTTTTGCTCGAACATTAAATGCCTCCAAATGGTATTTAATTAACTTCCCGAGCCCCTGGAAGCATGAAAATCACTTTAAACATGCTAATTTTAGCTCTAACACTGATGATCCACCTACAAATGTGAACTGACGTTCAAAAATAAAACATTTGAAAACGGACCATTTTCCACATTTCTGAAGCATGACGTAATGGGGGGGTGTTATCTCTTTTGTCGAAAATCAGCCGTTTTTGCTCGAACATTAAATGCCTCCAAATGGTATTTAATTAACTTCCCGAGCCCCAGGAAGCATGAAAATCACTTTAAACATGCTAATTTTAGCTCTAACACTGATGATCCACCTACAAATGTGAACTGACGTTCAAAAATGAAACATTTGAAAACGGGCCATTTTCCACATTTCTGAAGCATGACGTAATGGGGGGGTGTTATCTCTTTTGTCGAAAATCAGCCGTTTTTGCTCTAACATTAAATGCCTCCAAATGGTATTTAATTAACTTCCCGGGGTGAAGAAACCCTTTTTGAGAACTCAGAGTGAGTAAATTGGCCATTTTCATGCACTTTTAACCATTCCATAAATCTTGTGTTTTGGGCCCCTGGAAGCATGAAAATCACTTTAAACATGCTAATTTTAGCTCTAACACTGATGATCCACCTACAAATGTGAACTGACGTTCAAAAATAAAACATTTGAAAACGGACCATTTTCCACATTTCTGAAGCATGACGTAATGGGGGGGTGTTATCTCTTTTGTCGAAAATCAGCCGTTTTTGCTCTAACATTAAATGCCTCCAAATGGTATTTAATTAACTTCCCGGGGTGAAGAAACCCTTTTTGAGAACTCAGAGTGAGTAAATTGGCCATTTTCATGCACTTTTAACCATTCCATAAATCTTGTGTTTTGGGCCCCTGGAAGCATGAAAATCACTTTAAACATGCTAATTTTAGCTCTAACACTGATGATCCACCTACAAATGTGAACTGACGTTCAAAAATAAAACATTTGAAAACGGACCATTTTCCACATTTCTGAAGCATGACATAATGGGGGGGTGTTATCTCTTTTGTCGAAAATCAGCCGTTTTTGCTCTAACATTAAATGCCTCCAAATGGTATTTAATTAACTTCCCGAGCCCCTGGAAGCATGAAAATCACTTTAAACATGCTAATTTTAGCTCTAACACTGATGATCCACCTACAAATGTGAACTGACGTTCAAAAATAAAACATTTGAAAACGGACCATTTTCCACATTTCTGAAGCATGACGTAATGGGGGGGTGTTATCTCTTTTGTCGAAAATCAGCCGTTTTTGCTCGAACATTAAATGCCTCCAAATGGTATTTAATTCACTTCCCGAGCCCCTGGAAGCATGAAAATCACTTTAAACATGCTAATTTTAGCTCTAACACTGATGATCCACCTACAAATGTGAACTTACGTTCAAAAATAAAACATTTGAAAACTGACCATTTTCCACATTTCTGAAGCATGACGTAATGGGGGGGTGTTATCTCTTTTGTCGAAAATCAGCCGTTTTTGCTCGAACATTAAATGCCTCCAAATGGTATTTAATTAACTTCCCGGGGTGAAGAAACCCTTTTTGAGAACTCAGAGTGAGTAAATTGGCCATTTTCATGCACTTTTAACCATTCCATAAATCTTGTGTTTTGGGCCCCTGGAAGCATGAAAATCACTTTAAACATGCTAATTTTAGCTCTAACACTGATGATCCACCTACAAATGTGAACTGACGTTCAAAAATAAAACATTTGAAAACGGACCATTTTCCACATTTCTGAAGCATGACGTAATGGGGGGGTGTTATCTCTTTTGTCGAAAATCAGCCGTTTTTGCTCGAACATTAAATGCCTCCAAATGGTATTTAATTAACTTCCCGAGCCCCTGGAAGCATGAAAATCACTTTAAAAATGCTAATTTTAGCTCTAACACTGATGATCCACCTACAAATGTGAACTGACGTTCAAAAATGAAACATTTGAAAACGGACCATTTTCCACATTTCTGAAGCATGACGTAATGGGGGGGTGTTATCTCTTTTGTCGAAAATCAGCCGTTTTTGCTCTAACATTAAATGCCTCCAAATGGTATTTAATTAACTTCCCGGGGTGAAGAAACCCTTTTTGAGAAGTCAGAGTGCGTAAATTGGCCATTTTCATGCACTTTTAACCATTCCATAAATCTTGTGTTTTGGGCCCCTGGAAGCATGAAAATCACTTTAAACATGCTAATTTTAGCTCTAACACTGATGATCCACCTACAAATGTGAACTGACGTTCAAAAATAAAACATTTGAAAACGGACCATTTTCCACATTTCTGAAGCATGACGTAATGGGGGGGTGTTATCTCTTTTGTCGAAAATCAGCCGTTTTTGCTCTAACATTAAATGCCTCCAAATGGTATTTAATTAACTTCCCGGGGTGAAGAAACCCTTTTTGAGAACTCAGAGTGAGTAAATTGGCCATTTTCATGCACTTTTAACCATTCCATAAATCTTGTGTTTTGGGCCCCTGGAAGCATGAAAATCACTTTAAACATGCTAATTTTAGCTCTAACACTGATGATCCACCTACAAATGTGAACTGACGTTCAAAAATAAAACATTTGAAAACGGACCATTTTCCACATTTCTGAAGCATGACGTAATGGGGGGTGTTATCTCTTTTGTGGAAAATCAGCCTTTTTTGCTCGAACATTAAATGCCTCCAAATGGTATTTATTTCACTTCCCGAGCCCCTGGAAGCATGAAAATCACTTTAAACATGCTAATTTTAGCTCTAACACTGATGATCCACCTACAAATGTGAACTGACGTTCAGAAATAAAACATTTGAAAACGGACCATTTTCCACATTTCTGAAGCATGACGTAATGGGGGGGTGTTATCTCTTTTGTCGAAAATCAGCCGTTTTTGCTCGAACATTAAATGCCTCCAAATGGTATTTAATTAACTTCCCGGGGTGAAGAAACCCTTTTTGAGAACTCAGAGTGAGTAAATTGGCCATTTTCATGCACTTTTAACCATTCCATAAATCTTGTGTTTTGGGCCCCTGGAAGCATGAAAATCACTTTAAACATGCTAATTTTAGCTCTAACACTGATGATCCACCTACAAATGTGAACTGACGTTCAAAAATAAAACATTTGAAAACGGACCATTTTCCACATTTCTGAAGCATGACGTAATGGGGGGTGTTATCTCTTTTGTCGAAAATCAGCCGTTTTTGCTCGAACATTAAATGCCTCCAAATGGTATTTATTTCACTTCCCGAGCCCCTGGAAGCATGAAAATCACTTTAAACATGCTAATTTTAGCTCTAACACTGATGATCCACCTACAAATGTGAACTTACGTTCAAAAATAAAACATTTGTAAACGGACCATTTTCCACATTTCTGAAGCATGACGTAATGGGGGGGTGTTATCTCTTTTGTCGAAAATCAGCCGTTTTTGCTCGAACATTAAATGCCTCCAAATGGTATTTAATTAACTTCCCGGGGTGAAGAAACCCTTTTTGAGAACTCAGAGTGAGTAAATTGGCAATTTTCATGCACTTTTAACCATTCCATAAATCTTGTGTTTTGGGCCCCTGGAAGCATGAAAATCACTTTAAACATGCTAATTTTAGCTCTAACACTGATGATCCACCTACAAATGTGAACTGACGTTCAAAAATGAAACATTTGAAAACGGACCATTTTCCACATTTCTGAAGCATGACGTAATGGGGGGGTGTTATCTCTTTTGTCGAAAATCAGCCGTTTTTGCTCTAACATTAAATGCCTCCAAATGGTATTTAATTAACTTCCCGGGGTGAAGAAACCCTTTTTGAGAAGTCAGAGTGCGTAAATTGGCCATTTTCATGCACTTTTAACCATTCCATAAATCTTGTGTTTTGGGCCCCTGGAAGCATGAAAATCACTTTAAACATGCTAATTTTAGCTCTAACACCGATGATCCACCTACAAATGTGAACTGACGTTCAAAAATAAAACATTTGAAAACGGACCATTTTCCACATTTCTGAAGCATGACGTAATGGGGGGGTGTTATCTCTTTTGTCGAAAATCAGCCGTTTTTGCTCTAACATTAAATGCCTCCAAATGGTATTTAATTAACTTCCCGGGGTGAAGAAACCCTTTTTGAGAACTCAGAGTGAGTAAATTGGCCATTTTCATGCACTTTTAACCATTCCATAAATCTTGTGTTTTGGGCCCCTGGAAGCATGAAAATCACTTTAAACATGCTAATTTTAGCTCTAACACTGATGATCCACCTACAAATGTGAACTGACGTTCAAAAATAAAACATTTGAAAACGGACCATTTTCCACATTTCTGAAGCATGACGTAATGGGGGGTGTTATCTCTTTTGTGGAAAATCAGCCTTTTTTGCTCGAACATTAAATGCCTCCAAATGGTATTTATTTCACTTCCCGAGCCCCTGGAAGCATGAAAATCACTTTAAACATGCTAATTTTAGATCTAACACTGATGTTCCACCTACAAATGTGAACTGACGTTCAGAAATAAAACATTTGAAAACGGACCATTTTCCACATTTCTGAAGCATGACGTAATGGGGGGGTGTTATCTCTTTTGTCGAAAATCAGCCGTTTTTGCTCGAACATTAAATGCCTCCAAATGGTATTTAATTAACTTCCCGGGGTGAAGAAACCCTTTTTGAGAACTCAGAGTGAGTAAATTGGCCATTTTCATGCACTTTTAACCATTCCATAAATCTTGTGTTTTGGGCCCCTGGAAGCATGAAAATCACTTTAAACATGCTAATTTTAGCTCTAACACTGATGATCCACCTACAAATGTGAACTGACGTTCAAAAATAAAACATTTGAAAACGGACCATTTTCCACATTTCTGAAGCATGACGTAATGGGGGGTGTTATCTCTTTTGTCGAAATTCAGCTGTTTTTGCTCTAACATTAAATGCCTCCAAATGGTATTTAATTAACTTCCCGGGGTGAAGAAACCCTTTTTGAGAACTCAGAGTGAGTAAATTGGCCATTTTCATGCACTTTTAACCATTCCATAAATCTTGTGTTTTGGGCCCCTGGAAGCATGAAAATCACTTTAAACATGCTAATTTTAGCTCTAACACTGATGATCCACCTACAAATGTGAACTGACGTTCAAAAATGAAACATTTGAAAACGGACCATTTTCCACATTTCTGAAGCATGACGTAATGGGGGGGGTGTTATCTCTTTTGTCGAAAATCAGCCGTTTTTGCTCGAACATTAAATGCCTCCAAATGGTATTTATTTCACTTCCCGAGCCCCTGGAAGCATGAAAATCACTTTAAACATGCTAATTTTAGCTCTAACACTGATGATCCACCTACAAATGTGAACTGACGTTCGAAAATAAAACATTTGAAAACGGACCATTTTCCACATTTCTGAAGCATGACGTAATGGGGGGGTGTTATCTCTTTTGTCGAAATCAGCCGTTTTTGCTCTAACATTAAATGCCTCCAAAAGGTATTTAATTAACTTCCTGGGGTGAAGAAACCCTTTTTGAGAACTCAGAGTGAGTAAATTGGCCATTTTCATGCACTTTTAACCATTCCATAAATCTTGTGTTTTGGGCCCCTGGAAGCATGAAAATCACTTTAAACATGCTAATTTTAGCTCTAACACTGATGATCCACCTACAAATGTGAACTGACGTTCAAAAATAAAACATTTGAAAACGGACCATTTTCCACATTTCTGAAGCATGACGTAATGGGGGGGTGTTATCTCTTTTGTCGAAAATCAGCCGTTTTTGCTCGAACATTAAATGCCTCCAAATGGTATTTATTTCACTTCCCGAGCCCCTGGAAGCATGAAAATCACTTTAAACATGCTAATTTTAGCTCTAACACTGATGATCCACCTACAAATGTGAACTTACGTTCAAAAATAAAACATTTGAAAACGGACCATTTTCCACATTTCTGAAGCATGACGTAATGGGGGGGTGTTATCTCTTTTGTCGAAAATCAGCCGTTTTTGCTCGAACATTAAATGCCTCCAAATGGTATTTAATTAACTTCCCGGGGTGAAGAAACCCTTTTTGAGAACTCAGAGTGAGTAAATTGGCCATTTTCATGCACTTTTAACCATTCCATAAATCTTGTGTTTTGGGCCCCTGGAAGCATGAAAATCACTTTAAACATGCTAATTTTAGCTCTAACACTGATGATCCACCTACAAATGTGAACTGACGTTCCAAAATAAAACATTTGAAAACGGACCATTTTCCACATTTCTGAAGCATGACGTAATGGGGGGGTGTTATCTCTTTTGTGGAAAATCAGCCTTTTTTGCTCGAACATTAAATGCCTCCAAATGGTATTTATTTCACTTCCCGAGCCCCTGGAAGCATGAAAATCACTTTAAACATGCTAATTTTAGCTCTAACACTGATGATCCACCTACAAATGTGAACTGACGTTCAAAAATAAAACATTTGAAAACGGACCATTTTCCACATTTCTGAAGCATGACGTAATGGGGGGTGTTATCTCTTTTGTCGAAAATCAGCCGTTTTTGCTCTAACATTAAATGCCTCCAAATGGTATTTAATTAACTTCCCGGGGTGAAGAAACCCTTTTTGAGAAGTCAGAGTGAGTAAATTGGCCATTTTCATGCACTTTTAACCATTCCATAAATCTTGTGTTTTGGGCCCCTGGAAGCATGAAAATCACTTTAAACATGCTAATTTTAGCTCTAACACTGATGATCTACCTACAAATGTGAACTGATGTTCAAAAATAAAACATTTGAAAACGGACCATTTTCCACATTTCTGAAGCATGACGTAATGGGGGGGTGTTATCTCTTTTGTCGAAAATCAGCCGTTTTTGCTCTAACATTAAATGCCTCCAAATGGTATTTAATTAACTTCCCGGGGTGAAGAAACCCTTTTTGAGAACTCAGAGTGAGTAAATTGGCCATTTTCATGCACTTTTAACCATTCCATAAATCTTGTGTTTTGGGCCCCTGGAAGCATGAAAATCACTTTAAACATGCTAATTTTAGCTCTAACACTGATGATCCACCTACAAATGTGAACTGACGTTCAAAAATAAAACATTTGAAAACGGACCATTTTCCACATTTCTGAAGCATGACGTAATGGGGGGGTGTTATCTCTTATGTGGAAAATCAGCCTTTTTTGCTCGAACATTAAATGCCTCCAAATGGTATTTATTTCACTTCCCGAGCCCCTGGAAGCATGAAAATCACTTTAAACATGCTAATTTTAGCTCTAACACTGATGATCCACCTACAAATGTGAACTGACGTTCAAAAATAAAACATTTGAAAACGGACCATTTTCCACATTTCTGAAGCATGACGTAATGGGGGGGTGTTATCTCTTTTGTTGAAAATCAGCTGTTTTTGCTCTAACATTAAATGCCTCCAAATGGTATTTAATTAACTTCCCGGGGTGAAGAAACCCTTTTTGAGAACTCAGAGTGAGTAAATTGGCCATTTTCATGCACTTTTAACCATTCCATAAATCTTGTGTTTTGGGCCCCTGGAAGCATGAAAATCACTTTAAACATGCTAATTTTAGCTCTAACACTGATGATCCACCTACAAATGTGAACTGACGTTCAAAAATGAAACATTTGAAAACAGACCATTTTCCACATTTCTGAAGCATGACGTAATGGGGGGGTGTTATCTCTTTTGTCGAAAATCAGCCGTTTTTGCTCGAACATTAAATGCCTCCAAATGGTATTTATTTCACTTCCCGAGCCCCTGGAAGCATGAAAATCACTTTAAACATGCTAATTTTAGCTCTAACACTGATGATCCACCTACAAATGTGAACTGACGTTCAAAAATAAAACATTTGAAAACGGACCATTTTCCACATTTCTGAAGCATGACGTAATGGGGGGGTGTTATCTCTTTTGTCGAAAATCAGCCGTTTTTGCTTGAACATTAAATGCCTCCAAATGGTATTTAATTAACTTCCCGGGGTGAAGAAACCCTTTTTGAGAACTCAGAGTGAGTAAATTGGCCATTTTCATGCACTTTTAACCATTCCATAAATCTTGTGTTTTGGGCCCCTGGAAGCATGAAAATCACTTTAAACATGCTAATTTTAGCTCTAACACTGATGATCCACCTACAAATGTGAACTGACGTTCAAAAATAAAACATTTGAAAACGGACCATTTTCCACATTTCTGAAGCATGACGTAATGGGGGGTGTTATCTCTTTTGTCGAAAATCAGCCGTTTTTGCTCGAACATTAAATGCCTCCAAATGGTATTTAATTAACTTCCCGGGGTGAAGAAACCCTTTTTGAGAACTCAGAGTGAGTAAATTGGCCATTTTCATGCACTTTTAACCATTCCATAAATCTTGTGTTTTGGGCCCCTGGAAGCATGAAAATCACTTTAAACATGCTAATTTTAGCTCTAACACTGATGATCCACCTACAAATGTGAACTGACGTTCAAAAATAAAACATTTGAAAACGGACCATTTTCCACATTTCTGAAGCATGACGTAATGGGGGGGTGTTATCTCTTTTGTCGAAAATCAGCCGTTTTTGCTCTAACATTAAATGCCTCCAAATGGTATTTAATTAACTTCCCGGGGTGAAGAAACCCTTTTTGAGAACTCAGAGTGAGTAAATTGGCCATTTTCATGCACTTTTAACCATTCCATAAATCTTGTGTTTTGGGCCCCTGGAAGCATGAAAATCACTTTAAACATGCTAATTTTAGCTCTAACACTGATGATCCACCTACAAATGTGAACTGACGTTCAAAAATGAAACATTTGAAAACGGACCATTTTCCACATTTCCGAAGCATGACGTAATGGGGGGGGTGTTATCTCTTTTGTCGAAAATCAGCCGTTTTTGCTCGAACATTAAATGCCTCCAAATGGTATTTATTTCACTTCCCGAGCCCCTGGAAGCATGAAAATCACTTTAAACATGCTAATTTTAGCTCTAACACTGATGATCCACCTACAAATGTGAACTGACGTTCGAAAATAAAACATTTGAAAACGGACCATTTTCCACATTTCTGAAGCATGACGTAATGGGGGGGTGTTATCTCTTTTGTCGAAAATCAGCCGTTTTTGCTCTAACATTAAATGCCTTCAAATGGTATTTAATTAACTTCCCGGGGTGAAGAAACCCTTTTTGAGAACTCAGAGTGAGTAAATTGGCCATTTTCATGCACTTGTAACCATTCCATAAATCTTGTGTTTTGGGCCCCTGGAAGCATGAAAATCACTTTAAACATGCTAATTTTAGCTCTAACACTGATGATCCACCTACAAATGTGAACTGACGTTCAAAAATAAAACATTTGAAAACGGACCATTTTCCACATTTCTGAAGCATGACGTAATGGGGGGGTGTTATCTCTTTTGTCGAAATCAGCCGTTTTTGCTCTAACATTAAATGCCTCCAAAAGGTATTTAATTAACTTCCCGGGGTGAAGAAACCCTTTTTGAGAACTCAGAGTGAGTAAATTGGCCATTTTCATGCACTTTTAACCATTCCATAAATCTTGTGTTTTGGGCCCCTGGAAGCATGAAAATCACTTTAAACATGCTAATTTTAGCTCTAACACTGATGATCCACCTACAAATGTGAACTGACGTTCAAAAATAAAACATTTGAAAACGGACCATTTTCCACATTTCTGAAGCATGACGTAATGGGGGGGTGTTATCTCTTTTGTCGAAAATCAGCCGTTTTTGCTCGAACATTAAATGCCTCCAAATGGTATTTATTTCACTTCCCGAGCCCCTGGAAGCATGAAAATCACTTTAAACATGCTAATTTTAGCTCTAACACTGATGATCCACCTACAAATGTGAACTTACGTTCAAAAATAAAACATTTGAAAACGGACCATTTTCCACATTTCTGAAGCATGACGTAATGGGGGGGTGTTATCTCTTTTGTCGAAAATCAGCCGTTTTTGCTCGAACATTAAATGCCTCCAAATGGTATTTAATTAACTTCCCGGGGTGAAGAAACCCTTTTTGAGAACTCAGAGTGAGTAAATTGGCCATTTTCATGCACTTTTAACCATTCCATAAATCTTGTGTTTTGGGCCCCTGGAAGCATGAAAATCACTTTAAACATGCTAATTTTAGCTCTAACACTGATGATCCACCTACAAATGTGAACTGACGTTCCAAAATAAAACATTTGAAAACGGACCATTTTCCACATTTCTGAAGCATGACGTAATGGGGGGGTGTTATCTCTTTTGTGGAAAATCAGCCTTTTTTGCTCGAACATTAAATGCCTCCAAATGGTATTTATTTCACTTCCCGAGCCCCTGGAAGCATGAAAATCACTTTAAACATGCTAATTTTAGCTCTAACACTGATGATCCACCTACAAATGTGAACTGACGTTCAAAAATAAAACATTTGAAAACGGACCATTTTCCACATTTCTGAAGCATGACGTAATGGGGGGGTGTTATCTCTTTTGTCGAAAATCAGCCGTTTTTGCTCTAACATTAAATGCCTCCAAATGGTATTTAATTAACTTCCCGGGGTGAAGAAACCCTTTTTGAGAACTCAGAGTGAGTAAATTGGCCATTTTCATGCACTTTTAACCATTCCATAAATCTTGTGTTTTGGGCCCCTGGAAGCATGAAAATCACTTTAAACATGCTAATTTTAGCTCTAACACTGATGATCCACCTACAAATGTGAACTGACGTTCAAAAATAAAACATTTGAAAACGGACCATTTTCCACATTTCTGAAGCATGACGTAATGGGGGGGTGTTATCTCTTTTGTGGAAAATCAGCCTTTTTTGCTCGAACATTAAATGCCTCCAAATGGTATTTATTTCACTTCCCGAGCCCCTGGAAGCATGAAAATCACTTTAAACATGCTAATTTTAGCTCTAACACTGATGATCCACCTACAAATGTGAACTTACGTTCAAAAATAAAACATTTGAAAACGGACCATTTTCCACATTTCTGAAGCATGACGTAATGGGGGGGTGTTATCTCTTTTGTCGAAAATCAGCCGTTTTTGCTCGAACATTAAATGCCTCCAAATGGTATTTAATTAACTTCCCGGGGTGAAGAAACCCTTTTTGAGAACTCAGAGTGAGTAAATTGGCCATTTTCATGCACTTTTAACCATTCCATAAATCTTGTGTTTTGGGCCCCTGGAAGCATGAAAATCACTTTAAACATGCTAATTTTAGCTCTAACACTGATGATCCACCTACAAATGTGAACTGACGTTCCAAAATAAAACATTTGAAAACGGACCATTTTCCACATTTCTGAAGCATGACGTAATGGGGGGGTGTTATCTCTTTTGTGGAAAATCAGCCTTTTTTGCTCGAACATTAAATGCCTCCAAATGGTATTTATTTCACTTCCCGAGCCCCTGGAAGCATGAAAATCACTTTAAACATGCTAATTTTAGCTCTAACACTGATGATCCACCTACAAATGTGAACTGACGTTCAAAAATAAAACATTTGAAAACGGACCATTTTCCACATTTCTGAAGCATGACGTAATGGGGGGGTGTTATCTCTTTTGTCGAAAATCAGCCGTTTTTGCTCTAACATTAAATGCCTCCAAATGGTATTTAATTAACTTCCCGGGGTGAAGAAACCCTTTTTGAGAAGTCAGAGTGAGTAAATTGGCCATTTTCATGCACTTTTAACCATTCCATAAATCTTGTGTTTTGGCCCCCTGGAAGCATGAAAATCACTTTAAACATGCTAATTTTAGCTCTAACACTGATGATCTACCTACAAATGTGAACTGATGTTCAAAAATAAAACATTTGAAAACGGACCATTTTCCACATTTCTGAAGCATGACGTAATGGGGGGGTGTTATCTCTTTTGTCGAAAATCAGCCGTTTTTGCTCTAACATTAAATGCCTCCAAATGGTATTTAATTAACTTCCCGGGGTGAAGAAACCCTTTTTGAGAACTCAGAGTGAGTAAATTGGCCATTTTCATGCACTTTTAACCATTCCATAAATCTTGTGTTTTGGGCCCCTGGAAGCATGAAAATCACTTTAAACATGCTAATTTTAGCTCTAACACTGATGATCCACCTACAAATGTGAACTGACGTTCAAAAATAAAACATTTGAAAACGGACCATTTTCCACATTTCTGAAGCATGACGTAATGGGGGGGTGTTATCTCTTTTGTGGAAAATCAGCCTTTTTTGCTCGAACATTAAATGCCTCCAAATGGTATTTATTTCACTTCCCGAGCCCCTGGAAGCATGAAAATCACTTTAAACATGCTAATTTTAGCTCTAACACTGATGATCCACCTACAAATGTGAACTGACGTTCAAAAATAAAACATTTGAAAACGGACCATTTTCCACATTTCTGAAGCATGACGTAATGGGGGGGTGTTATCTCTTTTGTCGAAAATCAGCCGTTTTTGCTCGAACATTAAATGCCTCCAAATGGTATTTAATTAACTTCCCGGGGTGAAGAAACCCTTTTTGAGAACTCAGAGTGAGTAAATTGGCCATTTTCATGCACTTTTAACCATTCCATAAATCTTGTGTTTTGGGCCCCTGGAAGCATGAAAATCACTTTAAACATGTTAATTTTAGCTCTAACACTGATGATCCACCTACAAATGTGAACTGACGTTCAAAAATAAAACATTTGAAAACGGACCATTTTCCACATTTCTGAAGCATGACGTAATGGGGGGGTGTTATCTCTTTTGTCGAAAATCAGCTGTTTTTGCTCTAACATTAAATGCCTCCAAATGGTATTTAATTAACTTCCCGGGGTGAAGAAACCCTTTTTGAGAACTCAGAGTGAGTAAATTGGCCATTTTCATGCACTTTTAACCATTCCATAAATCTTGTGTTTTGGGCCCCTGGAAGCATGAAAATCACTTTAAACATGCTAATTTTAGCTCTAACACTGATGATCCACCTACAAATGTGAACTGACGTTCAAAAATGAAACATTTGAAAACAGACCATTTTCCACATTTCTGAAGCATGACGTAATGGGGGGGTGTTATCTCTTTTGTCGAAAATCAGCCGTTTTTGCTCGAACATTAAATGCCTCCAAATGGTATTTATTTCACTTCCCGAGCCCCTGGAAGCATGAAAATCACTTTAAACATGCTAATTTTAGCTCTAACACTGATGATCCACCTACAAATGTGAACTGACGTTCAAAAAAAAAACATTTGAAAACGGACCATTTTCCACATTTCTGAAGCATGACGTAATGGGGGGGGTGTTATCTCTTTTGTCGAAATCAGCCGTTTTTGCTCTAACATTAAATGCCTCCAAAAGGTATTTAATTAACTTCCCGGGGTGAAGAAACCCTTTTTGAGAACTCAGAGTGAGTAAATTGGCCATTTTCATGCACTTTTAACCATTCCATAAATCTTGTGTTTTGGGCCCCTGGAAGCATGAAAATCACTTTAAACATGCTAATTTTAGCTCTAACACTGATGATCCACCTACAAATGTGAACTGACGTTCAAAAATAAAACATTTTAAAACGGACCATTTTCCACATTTCTGAAGCATGACGTAATGGGGGGGTGTTATCTCTTTTGTCGAAAATCAGCCGTTTTTGCTTGAACATTAAATGCCTCCAAATGGTATTTAATTAACTTCCCGGGGTGAAGAAACCCTTTTTGAGAACTCAGAGTGAGTAAATTGGCCATTTTCATGCACTTTTAACCATTCCATAAATCTTGTGTTTTGGGCCCCTGGAAGCATGAAAATCACTTTAAACATGCTAATTTTAGCTCTAACACTGATGATCCACCTACAAATGTGAACTGACGTTCAAAAATAAAACATTTGAAAACGGACCATTTTCCACATTTCTGAAGCATGACGTAATGGGGGGGTGTTATCTCTTTTGTCGAAAATCAGCCGTTTTTGCTCTAACATTAAATGCCTTCAAATGGTATTTAATTAACTTCCCGGGGTGAAGAAACCCTTTTTGAGAACTCAGAGTGAGTAAATTGGCCATTTTCATGCACTTTTAACCATTCCATAAATCTTGTGTTTTGGGCCCCTGGAAGCATGAAAATCACTTTAAACATGCTAATTTTAGCTCTAACACTGATGATCCACCTACAAATGTGAACTGATGTTCAAAAATAAAACATTTGAAAACGGACCATTTTCCACATTTCTGAAGCATGACGTAATGGGGGGGTGTTATCTCTTTTGTGGAAAATCAGCCTTTTTTGCTCGAACATTAAATGCCTCCAAATGGTATTTATTTCACTTCCCGAGCCCCTGGAAGCATGAAAATCACTTTAAACATGCTAATTTTAGCTCTAACACTGATGATCCACCTACAAATGTGAACTGACGTTCAAAAATAAAACATTTGAAAACGGACCATTTTCCACATTTCTGAAGCATGACGTAATGGGGGGGTGTTATCTCTTTTGTCGAAAATCAGCCGTTTTTGCTCTAACATTAAATGCCTCCAAATGGTATTTAATTAACTTCCCGGGGTGAAGAAACCCTTTTTGAGAACTCAGAGTGAGTAAATTGGCCATTTTCATGCACTTTTAACCATTCCATAAATCTTGTGTTTTAGGCCCCTGGAAGCATGAAAATCACTTTAAACATGCTAATTTTAGCTCTAACACTGATGATCCACCTACAAATGTGAACTGACGTTCAAAAATAAAACATTTGAAAACGGACCATTTTCCACATTTCTGAAGCATGACGTAATGGGGGGGTGTTATCTCTTTTGTGGAAAATCAGCCTTTTTTGCTCGAACATTAAATGCCTCCAAATGGTATTTATTTCACTTCCCGAGCCCCTGGAAGCATGAAAATCACTTTAAACATGCTAATTTTAGCTCTAACACTGATGATCCACCTACAAATGTGAACTGACGTTCAAAAATAAAACATTTGAAAACGGACCATTTTCCACATTTCTGAAGCATGACGTAATGGGGGGGTGTTATCTTTTTTGTCGAAAATCAGCCGTTTTTGCTCTAACATTAAATGCCTTCAAATGGTATTTAATTAACTTCCCGGGGTGAAGAAACCCTTTTTGAGAACTCAGAGTGAGTAAATTGGCCATTTTCATGCACTTTTAACCATTCCATAAATCTTGTGTTTTGGGCCCCTGGAAGCATGAAAATCACTTTAAACATGCTAATTTTAGCTCTAACACTGATGATCCACCTACAAATGTGAACTGACGTTCAAAAATAAAACATTTGAAAACGGACCATTTTCCACATTTCTGAAGCATGACGTAATGGGGGGTGTTATCTCTTTTGTCGAAAATCAGCCGTTTTTGCTCTAACATTAAATGCCTCCAAATGGTATTTAATTAACTTCCCGGGGTGAAGAAACCCTTTTTGAGAACTCAGAGTGAGTAAATTGGCCATTTTCATGCACTTTTAACCATTCCATAAATCTTGTGTTTTGGGCCCCTGGAAGCATGAAAATCACTTTAAACATGCTAATTTTAGCTCTAACACTGATGATCCACCTACAAATGTGAACTGACGTTCAAAAATAAAACATTTGAAAACGGACCATTTTCCACATTTCTGAAGCATGACGTAATGGGGGGGTGTTATCTCTTTTGTCGAAAATCAGCCGTTTTTGCTCTAACATTAAATGCCTCCAAATGGTATTTAATTAACTTCCCGGGGTGAAGAAACCCTTTTTGAGAACTCAGAGTGAGTAAATTGGCCATTTTCATGCACTTTTAACCATTCCATAAATCTTGTGTTTTGGGCCCCTGGAAGCATGAAAATCACTTTAAACATGCTAATTTTAGCTCTAACACTGATGATCCACCTACAAATGTGAACTGACGTTCAAAAATAAAACATTTGAAAACGGACCATTTTCCACATTTCTGAAGCATGACGTAATGGGGGGTGTTATCTCTTTTGTGGAAAATCAGCCTTTTTTGCTCGAACATTAAATGCCTCCAAATGGTATTTATTTCACTTCCCGAGCCCCTGGAAGCATGAAAATCACTTTAAACATGCTAATTTTAGCTCTAACACTGATGATCCACCTACAAATGTGAACTGACGTTCAGAAATAAAACATTTGAAAACGGACCATTTTCCACATTTCTGAAGCATGACGTAATGGGGGGGTGTTATCTCTTTTGTCGAAAATCAGCCGTTTTTGCTCGAACATTAAATGCCTCCAAATGGTATTTAATTAACTTCCCGGGGTGAAGAAACCCTTTTTGAGAACTCAGAGTGAGTAAATTGGCCATTTTCATGCACTTTTAACCATTCCATAAATCTTGTGTTTTGGGCCCCTGGAAGCATGAAAATCACTTTAAACATGCTAATTTTAGCTCTAACACTGATGATCCACCTACAAATGTGAACTGACGTTCAAAAATAAAACATTTGAAAACGGACCATTTTCCACATTTCTGAAGCATGACGTAATGGGGGGTGTTATCTCTTTTGTCGAAATTCAGCTGTTTTTGCTCTAACATTAAATGCCTCCAAATGGTATTTAATTAACTTCCCGGGGTGAAGAAACCCTTTTTGAGAACTCAGAGTGAGTAAATTGGCCATTTTCATGCACTTTTAACCATTCCATAAATCTTGTGTTTTGGGCCCCTGGAAGCATGAAAATCACTTTAAACATGCTAATTTTAGCTCTAACACTGATGATCCACCTACAAATGTGAACTGACGTTCCAAAATAAAACATTTGAAAACGGACCATTTTCCACATTTCTGAAGCATGACGTAATGGGGGGGTGTTATCTCTTTTGTGGAAAATCAGCCTTTTTTGCTCGAACATTAAATGCCTCCAAATGGTATTTATTTCACTTCCCGAGCCCCTGGAAGCATGAAAATCACTTTAAACATGCTAATTTTAGCTCTAACACTGATGATCCACCTACAAATGTGAACTGACGTTCAAAAATAAAACATTTGAAAACGGACCATTTTCCACATTTCTGAAGCATGACGTAATGGGGGGTGTTATCTCTTTTGTCGAAAATCAGCCGTTTTTGCTCTAACATTAAATGCCTCCAAATGGTATTTAATTAACTTCCCGGGGTGAAGAAACCCTTTTTGAGAAGTCAGAGTGAGTAAATTGGCCATTTTCATGCACTTTTAACCATTCCATAAATCTTGTGTTTTGGGCCCCTGGAAGCATGAAAATCACTTTAAACATGCTAATTTTAGCTCTAACACTGATGATCTACCTACAAATGTGAACTGATGTTCAAAAATAAAACATTTGAAAACGGACCATTTTCCACATTTCTGAAGCATGACGTAATGGGGGGGTGTTATCTCTTTTGTCGAAAATCAGCCGTTTTTGCTCTAACATTAAATGCCTCCAAATGGTATTTAATTAACTTCCCGGGGTGAAGAAACCCTTTTTGAGAACTCAGAGTGAGTAAATTGGCCATTTTCATGCACTTTTAACCATTCCATAAATCTTGTGTTTTGGGCCCCTGGAAGCATGAAAATCACTTTAAACATGCTAATTTTAGCTCTAACACTGATGATCCACCTACAAATGTGAACTGACGTTCAAAAATAAAACATTTGAAAACGGACCATTTTCCACATTTCTGAAGCATGACGTAATGGGGGGGTGTTATCTCTTATGTGGAAAATCAGCCTTTTTTGCTCGAACATTAAATGCCTCCAAATGGTATTTATTTCACTTCCCGAGCCCCTGGAAGCATGAAAATCACTTTAAACATGCTAATTTTAGCTCTAACACTGATGATCCACCTACAAATGTGAACTGACGTTCAAAAATAAAACATTTGAAAACGGACCATTTTCCACATTTCTGAAGCATGACGTAATGGGGGGGTGTTATCTCTTTTGTCGAAAATCAGCTGTTTTTGCTCTAACATTAAATGCCTCCAAATGGTATTTAATTAACTTCCCGGGGTGAAGAAACCCTTTTTGAGAACTCAGAGTGAGTAAATTGGCCATTTTCATGCACTTTTAACCATTCCATAAATCTTGTGTTTTGGGCCCCTGGAAGCATGAAAATCACTTTAAACATGCTAATTTTAGCTCTAACACTGATGATCCACCTACAAATGTGAACTGACGTTCAAAAATGAAACATTTGAAAACAGACCATTTTCCACATTTCTGAAGCATGACGTAATGGGGGGGTGTTATCTCTTTTGTCGAAAATCAGCCGTTTTTGCTCGAACATTAAATGCCTCCAAATGGTATTTATTTCACTTCCCGAGCCCCTGGAAGCATGAAAATCACTTTAAACATGCTAATTTTAGCTCTAACACTGATGATCCACCTACAAATGTGAACTGACGTTCAAAAATAAAACATTTGAAAACGGACCATTTTCCACATTTCTGAAGCATGACGTAATGGGGGGGTGTTATCTCTTTTGTCGAAAATCAGCCGTTTTTGCTTGAACATTAAATGCCTCCAAATGGTATTTAATTAACTTCCCGGGGTGAAGAAACCCTTTTTGAGAACTCAGAGTGAGTAAATTGGCCATTTTCATGCACTTTTAACCATTCCATAAATCTTGTGTTTTGGGCCCCTGGAAGCATGAAAATCACTTTAAACATGCTAATTTTAGCTCTAACACTGATGATCCACCTACAAATGTGAACTGACGTTCAAAAATAAAACATTTGAAAACGGACCATTTTCCACATTTCTGAAGCATGACGTAATGGGGGGTGTTATCTCTTTTGTCGAAAATCAGCCGTTTTTGCTCGAACATTAAATGCCTCCAAATGGTATTTAATTAACTTCCCGGGGTGAAGAAACCCTTTTTGAGAACTCAGAGTGAGTAAATTGGCCATTTTCATGCACTTTTAACCATTCCATAAATCTTGTGTTTTGGGCCCCTGGAAGCATGAAAATCACTTTAAACATGCTAATTTTAGCTCTAACACTGATGATCCACCTACAAATGTGAACTGACGTTCAAAAATAAAACATTTGAAAACGGACCATTTTCCACATTTCTGAAGCATGACGTAATGGGGGGGTGTTATCTCTTTTGTCGAAAATCAGCCGTTTTTGCTCTAACATTAAATGCCTCCAAATGGTATTTAATTAACTTCCCGGGGTGAAGAAACCCTTTTTGAGAACTCAGAGTGAGTAAATTGGCCATTTTCATGCACTTTTAACCATTCCATAAATCTTGTGTTTTGGGCCCCTGGAAGCATGAAAATCACTTTAAACATGCTAATTTTAGCTCTAACACTGATGATCCACCTACAAATGTGAACTGACGTTCAAAAATGAAACATTTGAAAACGGACCATTTTCCACATTTCCGAAGCATGACGTAATGGGGGGGGTGTTATCTCTTTTGTCGAAAATCAGCCGTTTTTGCTCGAACATTAAATGCCTCCAAATGGTATTTATTTCACTTCCCGAGCCCCTGGAAGCATGAAAATCACTTTAAACATGCTAATTTTAGCTCTAACACTGATGATCCACCTACAAATGTGAACTGACGTTCGAAAATAAAACATTTGAAAACGGACCATTTTCCACATTTCTGAAGCATGACGTAATGGGGGGGTGTTATCTCTTTTGTCGAAAATCAGCCGTTTTTGCTCTAACATTAAATGCCTTCAAATGGTATTTAATTAACTTCCCGGGGTGAAGAAACCCTTTTTGAGAACTCAGAGTGAGTAAATTGGCCATTTTCATGCACTTTTAACCATTCCATAAATCTTGTGTTTTGGGCCCCTGGAAGCATGAAAATCACTTTAAACATGCTAATTTTAGCTCTAACACTGATGATCCACCTACAAATGTGAACTGACGTTCAAAAATAAAACATTTGAAAACGGACCATTTTCCACATTTCTGAAGCATGACGTAATGGGGGGGTGTTATCTCTTTTGTCGAAATCAGCCGTTTTTGCTCTAACATTAAATGCCTCCAAAAGGTATTTAATTAACTTCCCGGGGTGAAGAAACCCTTTTTGAGAACTCAGAGTGAGTAAATTGGCCATTTTCATGCACTTTTAACCATTCCATAAATCTTGTGTTTTGGGCCCCTGGAAGCATGAAAATCACTTTAAACATGCTAATTTTAGCTCTAACACTGATGATCCACCTACAAATGTGAACTGACGTTCAAAAATAAAACATTTGAAAACGGACCATTTTCCACATTTCTGAAGCATGACGTAATGGGGGGGTGTTATCTCTTTTGTCGAAAATCAGCCGTTTTTGCTCGAACATTAAATGCCTCCAAATGGTATTTATTTCACTTCCCGAGCCCCTGGAAGCATGAAAATCACTTTAAACATGCTAATTTTAGCTCTAACACTGATGATCCACCTACAAATGTGAACTTACGTTCAAAAATAAAACATTTGAAAACGGACCATTTTCCACATTTCTGAAGCATGACGTAATGGGGGGGTGTTATCTCTTTTGTCGAAAATCAGCCGTTTTTGCTCGAACATTAAATGCCTCCAAATGGTATTTAATTAACTTCCCGGGGTGAAGAAACCCTTTTTGAGAACTCAGAGTGAGTAAATTGGCCATTTTCATGCACTTTTAACCATTCCATAAATCTTGTGTTTTGGGCCCCTGGAAGCATGAAAATCACTTTAAACATGCTAATTTTAGCTCTAACACTGATGATCCACCTACAAATGTGAACTGACGTTCCAAAATAAAACATTTGAAAACGGACCATTTTCCACATTTCTGAAGCATGACGTAATGGGGGGGTGTTATCTCTTTTGTGGAAAATCAGCCTTTTTTGCTCGAACATTAAATGCCTCCAAATGGTATTTATTTCACTTCCCGAGCCCCTGGAAGCATGAAAATCACTTTAAACATGCTAATTTTAGCTCTAACACTGATGATCCACCTACAAATGTGAACTGACGTTCAAAAATAAAACATTTGAAAACGGACCATTTTCCACATTTCTGAAGCATGACGTAATGGGGGGGTGTTATCTCTTTTGTCGAAAATCAGCCGTTTTTGCTCTAACATTAAATGCCTCCAAATGGTATTTAATTAACTTCCCGGGGTGAAGAAACCCTTTTTGAGAACTCAGAGTGAGTAAATTGGCCATTTTCATGCACTTTTAACCATTCCATAAATCTTGTGTTTTGGGCCCCTGGAAGCATGAAAATCACTTTAAACATGCTAATTTTAGCTCTAACACTGATGATCCACCTACAAATGTGAACTGACGTTCAAAAATAAAACATTTGAAAACGGACCATTTTCCACATTTCTGAAGCATGACGTAATGGGGGGGTGTTATCTCTTTTGTGGAAAATCAGCCTTTTTTGCTCGAACATTAAATGCCTCCAAATGGTATTTATTTCACTTCCCGAGCCCCTGGAAGCATGAAAATCACTTTAAACATGCTAATTTTAGCTCTAACACTGATGATCCACCTACAAATGTGAACTTACGTTCAAAAATAAAACATTTGAAAACGGACCATTTTCCACATTTCTGAAGCATGACGTAATGGGGGGGTGTTATCTCTTTTGTCGAAAATCAGCCGTTTTTGCTCGAACATTAAATGCCTCCAAATGGTATTTAATTAACTTCCCGGGGTGAAGAAACCCTTTTTGAGAACTCAGAGTGAGTAAATTGGCCATTTTCATGCACTTTTAACCATTCCATAAATCTTGTGTTTTGGGCCCCTGGAAGCATGAAAATCACTTTAAACATGCTAATTTTAGCTCTAACACTGATGATCCACCTACAAATGTGAACTGACGTTCCAAAATAAAACATTTGAAAACGGACCATTTTCCACATTTCTGAAGCATGACGTAATGGGGGGGTGTTATCTCTTTTGTGGAAAATCAGCCTTTTTTGCTCGAACATTAAATGCCTCCAAATGGTATTTATTTCACTTCCCGAGCCCCTGGAAGCATGAAAATCACTTTAAACATGCTAATTTTAGCTCTAACACTGATGATCCACCTACAAATGTGAACTGACGTTCAAAAATAAAACATTTGAAAACGGACCATTTTCCACATTTCTGAAGCATGACGTAATGGGGGGGTGTTATCTCTTTTGTCGAAAATCAGCCGTTTTTGCTCTAACATTAAATGCCTCCAAATGGTATTTAATTAACTTCCCGGGGTGAAGAAACCCTTTTTGAGAAGTCAGAGTGAGTAAATTGGCCATTTTCATGCACTTTTAACCATTCCATAAATCTTGTGTTTTGGCCCCCTGGAAGCATGAAAATCACTTTAAACATGCTAATTTTAGCTCTAACACTGATGATCTACCTACAAATGTGAACTGATGTTCAAAAATAAAACATTTGAAAACGGACCATTTTCCACATTTCTGAAGCATGACGTAATGGGGGGGTGTTATCTCTTTTGTCGAAAATCAGCCGTTTTTGCTCTAACATTAAATGCCTCCAAATGGTATTTAATTAACTTCCCGGGGTGAAGAAACCCTTTTTGAGAACTCAGAGTGAGTAAATTGGCCATTTTCATGCACTTTTAACCATTCCATAAATCTTGTGTTTTGGGCCCCTGGAAGCATGAAAATCACTTTAAACATGCTAATTTTAGCTCTAACACTGATGATCCACCTACAAATGTGAACTGACGTTCAAAAATAAAACATTTGAAAACGGACCATTTTCCACATTTCTGAAGCATGACGTAATGGGGGGGTGTTATCTCTTTTGTGGAAAATCAGCCTTTTTTGCTCGAACATTAAATGCCTCCAAATGGTATTTATTTCACTTCCCGAGCCCCTGGAAGCATGAAAATCACTTTAAACATGCTAATTTTAGCTCTAACACTGATGATCCACCTACAAATGTGAACTGACGTTCAAAAATAAAACATTTGAAAACGGACCATTTTCCACATTTCTGAAGCATGACGTAATGGGGGGGTGTTATCTCTTTTGTCGAAAATCAGCCGTTTTTGCTCGAACATTAAATGCCTCCAAATGGTATTTAATTAACTTCCCGGGGTGAAGAAACCCTTTTTGAGAACTCAGAGTGAGTAAATTGGCCATTTTCATGCACTTTTAACCATTCCATAAATCTTGTGTTTTGGGCCCCTGGAAGCATGAAAATCACTTTAAACATGTTAATTTTAGCTCTAACACTGATGATCCACCTACAAATGTGAACTGACGTTCAAAAATAAAACATTTGAAAACGGACCATTTTCCACATTTCTGAAGCATGACGTAATGGGGGGGTGTTATCTCTTTTGTCGAAAATCAGCTGTTTTTGCTCTAACATTAAATGCCTCCAAATGGTATTTAATTAACTTCCCGGGGTGAAGAAACCCTTTTTGAGAACTCAGAGTGAGTAAATTGGCCATTTTCATGCACTTTTAACCATTCCATAAATCTTGTGTTTTGGGCCCCTGGAAGCATGAAAATCACTTTAAACATGCTAATTTTAGCTCTAACACTGATGATCCACCTACAAATGTGAACTGACGTTCAAAAATGAAACATTTGAAAACAGACCATTTTCCACATTTCTGAAGCATGACGTAATGGGGGGGTGTTATCTCTTTTGTCGAAAATCAGCCGTTTTTGCTCGAACATTAAATGCCTCCAAATGGTATTTATTTCACTTCCCGAGCCCCTGGAAGCATGAAAATCACTTTAAACATGCTAATTTTAGCTCTAACACTGATGATCCACCTACAAATGTGAACTGACGTTCAAAAAAAAAACATTTGAAAACGGACCATTTTCCACATTTCTGAAGCATGACGTAATGGGGGGGGTGTTATCTCTTTTGTCGAAATCAGCCGTTTTTGCTCTAACATTAAATGCCTCCAAAAGGTATTTAATTAACTTCCCGGGGTGAAGAAACCCTTTTTGAGAACTCAGAGTGAGTAAATTGGCCATTTTCATGCACTTTTAACCATTCCATAAATCTTGTGTTTTGGGCCCCTGGAAGCATGAAAATCACTTTAAACATGCTAATTTTAGCTCTAACACTGATGATCCACCTACAAATGTGAACTGACGTTCAAAAATAAAACATTTTAAAACGGACCATTTTCCACATTTCTGAAGCATGACGTAATGGGGGGGTGTTATCTCTTTTGTCGAAAATCAGCCGTTTTTGCTTGAACATTAAATGCCTCCAAATGGTATTTAATTAACTTCCCGGGGTGAAGAAACCCTTTTTGAGAACTCAGAGTGAGTAAATTGGCCATTTTCATGCACTTTTAACCATTCCATAAATCTTGTGTTTTGGGCCCCTGGAAGCATGAAAATCACTTTAAACATGCTAATTTTAGCTCTAACACTGATGATCCACCTACAAATGTGAACTGACGTTCAAAAATAAAACATTTGAAAACGGACCATTTTCCACATTTCTGAAGCATGACGTAATGGGGGGGTGTTATCTCTTTTGTCGAAAATCAGCCGTTTTTGCTCTAACATTAAATGCCTTCAAATGGTATTTAATTAACTTCCCGGGGTGAAGAAACCCTTTTTGAGAACTCAGAGTGAGTAAATTGGCCATTTTCATGCACTTTTAACCATTCCATAAATCTTGTGTTTTGGGCCCCTGGAAGCATGAAAATCACTTTAAACATGCTAATTTTAGCTCTAACACTGATGATCCACCTACAAATGTGAACTGATGTTCAAAAATAAAACATTTGAAAACGGACCATTTTCCACATTTCTGAAGCATGACGTAATGGGGGGGTGTTATCTCTTTTGTGGAAAATCAGCCTTTTTTGCTCGAACATTAAATGCCTCCAAATGGTATTTATTTCACTTCCCGAGCCCCTGGAAGCATGAAAATCACTTTAAACATGCTAATTTTAGCTCTAACACTGATGATCCACCTACAAATGTGAACTGACGTTCAAAAATAAAACATTTGAAAACGGACCATTTTCCACATTTCTGAAGCATGACGTAATGGGGGGGTGTTATCTCTTTTGTCGAAAATCAGCCGTTTTTGCTCTAACATTAAATGCCTCCAAATGGTATTTAATTAACTTCCCGGGGTGAAGAAACCCTTTTTGAGAACTCAGAGTGAGTAAATTGGCCATTTTCATGCACTTTTAACCATTCCATAAATCTTGTGTTTTAGGCCCCTGGAAGCATGAAAATCACTTTAAACATGCTAATTTTAGCTCTAACACTGATGATCCACCTACAAATGTGAACTGACGTTCAAAAATAAAACATTTGAAAACGGACCATTTTCCACATTTCTGAAGCATGACGTAATGGGGGGGTGTTATCTCTTTTGTGGAAAATCAGCCTTTTTTGCTCGAACATTAAATGCCTCCAAATGGTATTTATTTCACTTCCCGAGCCCCTGGAAGCATGAAAATCACTTTAAACATGCTAATTTTAGCTCTAACACTGATGATCCACCTACAAATGTGAACTGACGTTCAAAAATAAAACATTTGAAAACGGACCATTTTCCACATTTCTGAAGCATGACGTAATGGGGGGGTGTTATCTTTTTTGTCGAAAATCAGCCGTTTTTGCTCTAACATTAAATGCCTTCAAATGGTATTTAATTAACTTCCCGGGGTGAAGAAACCCTTTTTGAGAACTCAGAGTGAGTAAATTGGCCATTTTCATGCACTTTTAACCATTCCATAAATCTTGTGTTTTGGGCCCCTGGAAGCATGAAAATCACTTTAAACATGCTAATTTTAGCTCTAACACTGATGATCCACCTACAAATGTGAACTGACGTTCAAAAATAAAACATTTGAAAACGGACCATTTTCCACATTTCTGAAGCATGACGTAATGGGGGGTGTTATCTCTTTTGTCGAAAATCAGCCGTTTTTGCTCTAACATTAAATGCCTCCAAATGGTATTTAATTAACTTCCCGGGGTGAAGAAACCCTTTTTGAGAACTCAGAGTGAGTAAATTGGCCATTTTCATGCACTTTTAACCATTCCATAAATCTTGTGTTTTGGGCCCCTGGAAGCATGAAAATCACTTTAAACATGCTAATTTTAGCTCTAACACTGATGATCCACCTACAAATGTGAACTGACGTTCAAAAATAAAACATTTGAAAACGGACCATTTTCCACATTTCTGAAGCATGACGTAATGGGGGGGTGTTATCTCTTTTGTCGAAAATCAGCCGTTTTTGCTCTAACATTAAATGCCTCCAAATGGTATTTAATTAACTTCCCGGGGTGAAGAAACCCTTTTTGAGAACTCAGAGTGAGTAAATTGGCCATTTTCATGCACTTTTAACCATTCCATAAATCTTGTGTTTTGGGCCCCTGGAAGCATGAAAATCACTTTAAACATGCTAATTTTAGCTCTAACACTGATGATCCACCTACAAATGTGAACTGACGTTCAAAAATAAAACATTTGAAAACGGACCATTTTCCACATTTCTGAAGCATGACGTAATGGGGGGTGTTATCTCTTTTGTGGAAAATCAGCCTTTTTTGCTCGAACATTAAATGCCTCCAAATGGTATTTATTTCACTTCCCGAGCCCCTGGAAGCATGAAAATCACTTTAAACATGCTAATTTTAGCTCTAACACTGATGATCCACCTACAAATGTGAACTGACGTTCAGAAATAAAACATTTGAAAACGGACCATTTTCCACATTTCTGAAGCATGACGTAATGGGGGGGTGTTATCTCTTTTGTCGAAAATCAGCCGTTTTTGCTCGAACATTAAATGCCTCCAAATGGTATTTAATTAACTTCCCGGGGTGAAGAAACCCTTTTTGAGAACTCAGAGTGAGTAAATTGGCCATTTTCATGCACTTTTAACCATTCCATAAATCTTGTGTTTTGGGCCCCTGGAAGCATGAAAATCACTTTAAACATGCTAATTTTAGCTCTAACACTGATGATCCACCTACAAATGTGAACTGACGTTCAAAAATAAAACATTTGAAAACGGACCATTTTCCACATTTCTGAAGCATGACGTAATGGGGGGTGTTATCTCTTTTGTCGAAATTCAGCTGTTTTTGCTCTAACATTAAATGCCTCCAAATGGTATTTAATTAACTTCCCGGGGTGAAGAAACCCTTTTTGAGAACTCAGAGTGAGTAAATTGGCCATTTTCATGCACTTTTAACCATTCCATAAATCTTGTGTTTTGGGCCCCTGGAAGCATGAAAATCACTTTAAACATGCTAATTTTAGCTCTAACACTGATGATCCACCTACAAATGTGAACTGACGTTCAAAAATGAAACATTTGAAAACGGACCATTTTCCACATTTCTGAAGCATGACGTAATGGGGGGGGTGTTATCTCTTTTGTCGAAAATCAGCCGTTTTTGCTCGAACATTAAATGCCTCCAAATGGTATTTATTTCACTTCCCGAGCCCCTGGAAGCATGAAAATCACTTTAAACATGCTAATTTTAGCTCTAACACTGATGATCCACCTACAAATGTGAACTGACGTTCGAAAATAAAACATTTGAAAACGGACCATTTTCCACATTTCTGAAGCATGACGTAATGGGGGGGTGTTATCTCTTTTGTCGAAATCAGCCGTTTTTGCTCTAACATTAAATGCCTCCAAAAGGTATTTAATTAACTTCCTGGGGTGAAGAAACCCTTTTTGAGAACTCAGAGTGAGTAAATTGGCCATTTTCATGCACTTTTAACCATTCCATAAATCTTGTGTTTTGGGCCCCTGGAAGCATGAAAATCACTTTAAACATGCTAATTTTAGCTCTAACACTGATGATCCACCTACAAATGTGAACTGACGTTCAAAAATAAAACATTTGAAAACGGACCATTTTCCACATTTCTGAAGCATGACGTAATGGGGGGGTGTTATCTCTTTTGTCGAAAATCAGCCGTTTTTGCTCGAACATTAAATGCCTCCAAATGGTATTTATTTCACTTCCCGAGCCCCTGGAAGCATGAAAATCACTTTAAACATGCTAATTTTAGCTCTAACACTGATGATCCACCTACAAATGTGAACTTACGTTCAAAAATAAAACATTTGAAAACGGACCATTTTCCACATTTCTGAAGCATGACGTAATGGGGGGGTGTTATCTCTTTTGTCGAAAATCAGCCGTTTTTGCTCGAACATTAAATGCCTCCAAATGGTATTTAATTAACTTCCCGGGGTGAAGAAACCCTTTTTGAGAACTCAGAGTGAGTAAATTGGCCATTTTCATGCACTTTTAACCATTCCATAAATCTTGTGTTTTGGGCCCCTGGAAGCATGAAAATCACTTTAAACATGCTAATTTTAGCTCTAACACTGATGATCCACCTACAAATGTGAACTGACGTTCCAAAATAAAACATTTGAAAACGGACCATTTTCCACATTTCTGAAGCATGACGTAATGGGGGGGTGTTATCTCTTTTGTGGAAAATCAGCCTTTTTTGCTCGAACATTAAATGCCTCCAAATGGTATTTATTTCACTTCCCGAGCCCCTGGAAGCATGAAAATCACTTTAAACATGCTAATTTTAGCTCTAACACTGATGATCCACCTACAAATGTGAACTGACGTTCAAAAATAAAACATTTGAAAACGGACCATTTTCCACATTTCTGAAGCATGACGTAATGGGGGGTGTTATCTCTTTTGTCGAAAATCAGCCGTTTTTGCTCTAACATTAAATGCCTCCAAATGGTATTTAATTAACTTCCCGGGGTGAAGAAACCCTTTTTGAGAAGTCAGAGTGAGTAAATTGGCCATTTTCATGCACTTTTAACCATTCCATAAATCTTGTGTTTTGGGCCCCTGGAAGCATGAAAATCACTTTAAACATGCTAATTTTAGCTCTAACACTGATGATCTACCTACAAATGTGAACTGATGTTCAAAAATAAAACATTTGAAAACGGACCATTTTCCACATTTCTGAAGCATGGCGTAATGGGGGGGTGTTATCTCTTTTGTCGAAAATCAGCCGTTTTTGCTCTAACATTAAATGCCTCCAAATGGTATTTAATTAACTTCCCGGGGTGAAGAAACCCTTTTTGAGAACTCAGAGTGAGTAAATTGGCCATTTTCATGCACTTTTAACCATTCCATAAATCTTGTGTTTTGGGCCCCTGGAAGCATGAAAATCACTTTAAACATGCTAATTTTAGCTCTAACACTGATGATCCACCTACAAATGTGAACTGACGTTCAAAAATAAAACATTTGAAAACGGACCATTTTCCACATTTCTGAAGCATGACGTAATGGGGGGGTGTTATCTCTTTTGTGGAAAATCAGCCTTTTTTGCTCGAACATTAAATGCCTCCAAATGGTATTTATTTCACTTCCCGAGCCCCTGGAAGCATGAAAATCACTTTAAACATGCTAATTTTAGCTCTAACACTGATGATCCACCTACAAATGTGAACTGACGTTCAAAAATAAAACATTTGAAAAACGGACCATTTTCCACATTTCTGAAGCATGACGTAATGGGGGGGTGTTATCTCTTTTGTCGAAAATCAGCCGTTTTTGCTCGAACATTAAATGCCTCCAAATGGTATTTAATTAACTTCCCGGGGTGAAGAAACCCTTTTTGAGAACTCAGAGTGAGTAAATTGGCCATTTTCATGCACTTTTAACCATTCCATAAATCTTGTGTTTTGGGCCCCTGGAAGCATGAAAATCACTTTAAACATGCTAATTTTAGCTCTAACACTGATGATCCACCTACAAATGTGAACTGACGTTCAAAAATAAAACATTTGAAAACGGACCATTTTCCACATTTCTGAAGCATGACGTAATGGGGGGGTGTTATCTCTTTTGTCGAAATCAGCCGTTTTTGCTCTAACATTAAATGCCTCCAAAAGGTATTTAATTAACTTCCCGGGGTGAAGAAACCCTTTTTGAGAACTCAGAGTGAGTAAATTGGCCATTTTCATGCACTTTTAACCATTCCATAAATCTTGTGTTTTGGGCCCCTGGAAGCATGAAAATCACTTTAAACATGCTAATTTTAGCTCTAACACTGATGATCCACCTACAAATGTGAACTGACGTTCAAAAATAAAACATTTGAAAACGGACCATTTTCCACATTTCTGAAGCATGACGTAATGGGGGGGTGTTATCTCTTTTGTCGAAAATCAGCCGTTTTTGCTCGAACATTAAATGCCTCCAAATGGTATTTATTTCACTTCCCGAGCCCCTGGAAGCATGAAAATCACTTTAAACATGCTAATTTTAGCTCTAACACTGATGATCCACCTACAAATGTGAACTTACGTTCAAAAATAAAACATTTGAAAACGGACCATTTTCCACATTTCTGAAGCATGACGTAATGGGGGGGTGTTATCTCTTTTGTCGAAAATCAGCCGTTTTTGCTCGAACATTAAATGCCTCCAAATGGTATTTAATTAACTTCCCGGGGTGAAGAAACCCTTTTTGAGAACTCAGAGTGAGTAAATTGGCCATTTTCATGCACTTTTAACCATTCCATAAATCTTGTGTTTTGGGCCCCTGGAAGCATGAAAATCACTTTAAACATGCTAATTTTAGCTCTAACACTGATGATCCACCTACAAATGTGAACTGACGTTCCAAAATAAAACATTTGAAAACGGACCATTTTCCACATTTCTGAAGCATGACGTAATGGGGGGGTGTTATCTCTTTTGTGGAAAATCAGCCTTTTTTGCTCGAACATTAAATGCCTCCAAATGGTATTTATTTCACTTCCCGAGCCCCTGGAAGCATGAAAATCACTTTAAACATGCTAATTTTAGCTCTAACACTGATGATCCACCTACAAATGTGAACTGACGTTCAAAAATAAAACATTTGAAAACGGACCATTTTCCACATTTCTGAAGCATGACGTAATGGGGGGGTGTTATCTCTTTTGTCGAAAATCAGCCGTTTTTGCTCTAACATTAAATGCCTCCAAATGGTATTTAATTAACTTCCCGGGGTGAAGAAACCCTTTTTGAGAACTCAGAGTGAGTAAATTGGCCATTTTCATGCACTTTTAACCATTCCATAAATCTTGTGTTTTGGGCCCCTGGAAGCATGAAAATCACTTTAAACATGCTAATTTTAGCTCTAACACTGATGATCCACCTACAAATGTGAACTGACGTTCAAAAATAAAACATTTGAAAACGGACCATTTTCCACATTTCTGAAGCATGACGTAATGGGGGGGTGTTATCTCTTTTGTGGAAAATCAGCCTTTTTTGCTCGAACATTAAATGCCTCCAAATGGTATTTATTTCACTTCCCGAGCCCCTGGAAGCATGAAAATCACTTTAAACATGCTAATTTTAGCTCTAACACTGATGATCCACCTACAAATGTGAACTTACGTTCAAAAATAAAACATTTGAAAACGGACCATTTTCCACATTTCTGAAGCATGACGTAATGGGGGGGTGTTATCTCTTTTGTCGAAAATCAGCCGTTTTTGCTCGAACATTAAATGCCTCCAAATGGTATTTAATTAACTTCCCGGGGTGAAGAAACCCTTTTTGAGAACTCAGAGTGAGTAAATTGGCCATTTTCATGCACTTTTAACCATTCCATAAATCTTGTGTTTTGGGCCCCTGGAAGCATGAAAATCACTTTAAACATGCTAATTTTAGCTCTAACACTGATGATCCACCTACAAATGTGAACTGACGTTCCAAAATAAAACATTTGAAAACGGACCATTTTCCACATTTCTGAAGCATGACGTAATGGGGGGGTGTTATCTCTTTTGTGGAAAATCAGCCTTTTTTGCTCGAACATTAAATGCCTCCAAATGGTATTTATTTCACTTCCCGAGCCCCTGGAAGCATGAAAATCACTTTAAACATGCTAATTTTAGCTCTAACACTGATGATCCACCTACAAATGTGAACTGACGTTCAAAAATAAAACATTTGAAAACGGACCATTTTCCACATTTCTGAAGCATGACGTAATGGGGGGGTGTTATCTCTTTTGTCGAAAATCAGCCGTTTTTGCTCTAACATTAAATGCCTCCAAATGGTATTTAATTAACTTCCCGGGGTGAAGAAACCCTTTTTGAGAAGTCAGAGTGAGTAAATTGGCCATTTTCATGCACTTTTAACCATTCCATAAATCTTGTGTTTTGGGCCCCTGGAAGCATGAAAATCACTTTAAACATGCTAATTTTAGCTCTAACACTGATGATCTACCTACAAATGTGAACTGATGTTCAAAAATAAAACATTTGAAAACGGACCATTTTCCACATTTCTGAAGCATGACGTAATGGGGGGGTGTTATCTCTTTTGTCGAAAATCAGCCGTTTTTGCTCTAACATTAAATGCCTCCAAATGGTATTTAATTAACTTCCCGGGGTGAAGAAACCCTTTTTGAGAACTCAGAGTGAGTAAATTGGCCATTTTCATGCACTTTTAACCATTCCATAAATCTTGTGTTTTGGGCCCCTGGAAGCATGAAAATCACTTTAAACATGCTAATTTTAGCTCTAACACTGATGATCCACCTACAAATGTGAACTGACGTTCAAAAATAAAACATTTGAAAACGGACCATTTTCCACATTTCTGAAGCATGACGTAATGGGGGGGTGTTATCTCTTTTGTGGAAAATCAGCCTTTTTTGCTCGAACATTAAATGCCTCCAAATGGTATTTATTTCACTTCCCGAGCCCCTGGAAGCATGAAAATCACTTTAAACATGCTAATTTTAGCTCTAACACTGATGATCCACCTACAAATGTGAACTGACGTTCAAAAATAAAACATTTGAAAACGGACCATTTTCCACATTTCTGAAGCATGACGTAATGGGGGGGTGTTATCTCTTTTGTCGAAAATCAGCCGTTTTTGCTCGAACATTAAATGCCTCCAAATGGTATTTAATTAACTTCCCGGGGTGAAGAAACCCTTTTTGAGAACTCAGAGTGAGTAAATTGGCCATTTTCATGCACTTTTAACCATTCCATAAATCTTGTGTTTTGGGCCCCTGGAAGCATGAAAATCACTTTAAACATGTTAATTTTAGCTCTAACACTGATGATCCACCTACAAATGTGAACTGACGTTCAAAAATAAAACATTTGAAAACGGACCATTTTCCACATTTCTGAAGCATGACGTAATGGGGGGGTGTTATCTCTTTTGTCGAAAATCAGCTGTTTTTGCTCTAACATTAAATGCCTCCAAATGGTATTTAATTAACTTCCCGGGGTGAAGAAACCCTTTTTGAGAACTCAGAGTGAGTAAATTGGCCATTTTCATGCACTTTTAACCATTCCATAAATCTTGTGTTTTGGGCCCCTGGAAGCATGAAAATCACTTTAAACATGCTAATTTTAGCTCTAACACTGATGATCCACCTACAAATGTGAACTGACGTTCAAAAATGAAACATTTGAAAACAGACCATTTTCCACATTTCTGAAGCATGACGTAATGGGGGGGTGTTATCTCTTTTGTCGAAAATCAGCCGTTTTTGCTCGAACATTAAATGCCTCCAAATGGTATTTATTTCACTTCCCGAGCCCCTGGAAGCATGAAAATCACTTTAAACATGCTAATTTTAGCTCTAACACTGATGATCCACCTACAAATGTGAACTGACGTTCAAAAAAAAAACATTTGAAAACGGACCATTTTCCACATTTCTGAAGCATGACGTAATGGGGGGGGTGTTATCTCTTTTGTCGAAATCAGCCGTTTTTGCTCTAACATTAAATGCCTCCAAAAGGTATTTAATTAACTTCCCGGGGTGAAGAAACCCTTTTTGAGAACTCAGAGTGAGTAAATTGGCCATTTTCATGCACTTTTAACCATTCCATAAATCTTGTGTTTTGGGCCCCTGGAAGCATGAAAATCACTTTAAACATGCTAATTTTAGCTCTAACACTGATGATCCACCTACAAATGTGAACTGACGTTCAAAAATAAAACATTTTAAAACGGACCATTTTCCACATTTCTGAAGCATGACGTAATGGGGGGGTGTTATCTCTTTTGTCGAAAATCAGCCGTTTTTGCTTGAACATTAAATGCCTCCAAATGGTATTTAATTAACTTCCCGGGGTGAAGAAACCCTTTTTGAGAACTCAGAGTGAGTAAATTGGCCATTTTCATGCACTTTTAACCATTCCATAAATCTTGTGTTTTGGGCCCCTGGAAGCATGAAAATCACTTTAAACATGCTAATTTTAGCTCTAACACTGATGATCCACCTACAAATGTGAACTGACGTTCAAAAATAAAACATTTGAAAACGGACCATTTTCCACATTTCTGAAGCATGACGTAATGGGGGGGTGTTATCTCTTTTGTCGAAAATCAGCCGTTTTTGCTCTAACATTAAATGCCTTCAAATGGTATTTAATTAACTTCCCGGGGTGAAGAAACCCTTTTTGAGAACTCAGAGTGAGTAAATTGGCCATTTTCATGCACTTTTAACCATTCCATAAATCTTGTGTTTTGGGCCCCTGGAAGCATGAAAATCACTTTAAACATGCTAATTTTAGCTCTAACACTGATGATCCACCTACAAATGTGAACTGATGTTCAAAAATAAAACATTTGAAAACGGACCATTTTCCACATTTCTGAAGCATGACGTAATGGGGGGGTGTTATCTCTTTTGTGGAAAATCAGCCTTTTTTGCTCGAACATTAAATGCCTCCAAATGGTATTTATTTCACTTCCCGAGCCCCTGGAAGCATGAAAATCACTTTAAACATGCTAATTTTAGCTCTAACACTGATGATCCACCTACAAATGTGAACTGACGTTCAAAAATAAAACATTTGAAAACGGACCATTTTCCACATTTCTGAAGCATGACGTAATGGGGGGGTGTTATCTCTTTTGTCGAAAATCAGCCGTTTTTGCTCTAACATTAAATGCCTCCAAATGGTATTTAATTAACTTCCCGGGGTGAAGAAACCCTTTTTGAGAACTCAGAGTGAGTAAATTGGCCATTTTCATGCACTTTTAACCATTCCATAAATCTTGTGTTTTGGGCCCCTGGAAGCATGAAAATCACTTTAAACATGCTAATTTTAGCTCTAACACTGATGATCCACCTACAAATGTGAACTGACGTTCAAAAATAAAACATTTGAAAACGGACCATTTTCCACATTTCTGAAGCATGACGTAATGGGGGGGTGTTATCTCTTTTGTGGAAAATCAGCCTTTTTTGCTCGAACATTAAATGCCTCCAAATGGTATTTATTTCACTTCCCGAGCCCCTGGAAGCATGAAAATCACTTTAAACATGCTAATTTTAGCTCTAACACTGATGATCCACCTACAAATGTGAACTGACGTTCAAAAATAAAACATTTGAAAACGGACCATTTTCCACATTTCTGAAGCATGACGTAATGGGGGGGTGTTATCTTTTTTGTCGAAAATCAGCCGTTTTTGCTCTAACATTAAATGCCTTCAAATGGTATTTAATTAACTTCCCGGGGTGAAGAAACCCTTTTTGAGAACTCAGAGTGAGTAAATTGGCCATTTTCATGCACTTTTAACCATTCCATAAATCTTGTGTTTTGGGCCCCTGGAAGCATGAAAATCACTTTAAACATGCTAATTTTAGCTCTAACACTGATGATCCACCTACAAATGTGAACTGACGTTCAAAAATAAAACATTTGAAAACGGACCATTTTCCACATTTCTGAAGCATGACGTAATGGGGGGGTGTTATCTCTTTTGTCGAAAATCAGCCGTTTTTGCTCTAACATTAAATGCCTCCAAATGGTATTTAATTAACTTCCCGGGGTGAAGAAACCCTTTTTGAGAACTCAGAGTGAGTAAATTGGCCATTTTCATGCACTTTTAACCATTCCATAAATCTTGTGTTTTGGGCCCCTGGAAGCATGAAAATCACTTTAAACATGCTAATTTTAGCTCTAACACTGATGATCCACCTACAAATGTGAACTGACGTTCAAAAATAAAACATTTGAAAACGGACCATTTTCCACATTTCTGAAGCATGACGTAATGGGGGGGTGTTATCTCTTTTGTCGAAAATCAGCCGTTTTTGCTCTAACATTAAATGCCTCCAAATGGTATTTAATTAACTTCCCGGGGTGAAGAAACCCTTTTTGAGAACTCAGAGTGAGTAAATTGGCCATTTTCATGCACTTTTAACCATTCCATAAATCTTGTGTTTTGGGCCCCTGGAAGCATGAAAATCACTTTAAACATGCTAATTTTAGCTCTAACACTGATGATCCACCTACAAATGTGAACTGACGTTCAAAAATAAAACATTTGAAAACGGACCATTTTCCACATTTCTGAAGCATGACGTAATGGGGGGTGTTATCTCTTTTGTGGAAAATCAGCCTTTTTTGCTCGAACATTAAATGCCTCCAAATGGTATTTATTTCACTTCCCGAGCCCCTGGAAGCATGAAAATCACTTTAAACATGCTAATTTTAGCTCTAACACTGATGATCCACCTACAAATGTGAACTGACGTTCAGAAATAAAACATTTGAAAACGGACCATTTTCCACATTTCTGAAGCATGACGTAATGGGGGGGTGTTATCTCTTTTGTCGAAAATCAGCCGTTTTTGCTCGAACATTAAATGCCTCCAAATGGTATTTAATTAACTTCCCGGGGTGAAGAAACCCTTTTTGAGAACTCAGAGTGAGTAAATTGGCCATTTTCATGCACTTTTAACCATTCCATAAATCTTGTGTTTTGGGCCCCTGGAAGCATGAAAATCACTTTAAACATGCTAATTTTAGCTCTAACACTGATGATCCACCTACAAATGTGAACTGACGTTCAAAAATAAAACATTTGAAAACGGACCATTTTCCACATTTCTGAAGCATGACGTAATGGGGGGTGTTATCTCTTTTGTCGAAATTCAGCTGTTTTTGCTCTAACATTAAATGCCTCCAAATGGTATTTAATTAACTTCCCGGGGTGAAGAAACCCTTTTTGAGAACTCAGAGTGAGTAAATTGGCCATTTTCATGCACTTTTAACCATTCCATAAATCTTGTGTTTTGGGCCCCTGGAAGCATGAAAATCACTTTAAACATGCTAATTTTAGCTCTAACACTGATGATCCACCTACAAATGTGAACTGACGTTCAAAAATGAAACATTTGAAAACGGACCATTTTCCACATTTCTGAAGCATGACGTAATGGGGGGGGTGTTATCTCTTTTGTCGAAAATCAGCCGTTTTTGCTCGAACATTAAATGCCTCCAAATGGTATTTATTTCACTTCCCGAGCCCCTGGAAGCATGAAAATCACTTTAAACATGCTAATTTTAGCTCTAACACTGATGATCCACCTACAAATGTGAACTGACGTTCGAAAATAAAACATTTGAAAACGGACTATTTTCCACATTTCTGAAGCATGACGTAATGGGGGGGTGTTATCTCTTTTGTCGAAATCAGCCGTTTTTGCTCTAACATTAAATGCCTCCAAAAGGTATTTAATTAACTTCCTGGGGTGAAGAAACCCTTTTTGAGAACTCAGAGTGAGTAAATTGGCCATTTTCATGCACTTTTAACCATTCCATAAATCTTGTGTTTTGGGCCCCTGGAAGCATGAAAATCACTTTAAACATGCTAATTTTAGCTCTAACACTGATGATCCACCTACAAATGTGAACTGACGTTCAAAAATAAAACATTTGAAAACGGACCATTTTCCACATTTCTGAAGCATGACGTAATGGGGGGTGTTATCTCTTTTGTCGAAAATCAGCCGTTTTTGCTCGAACATTAAATGCCTCCAAATGGTATTTATTTCACTTCCCGAGCCCCTGGAAGCATGAAAATCACTTTAAACATGCTAATTTTAGCTCTAACACTGATGATCCACCTACAAATGTGAACTTACGTTCAAAAATAAAACATTTGAAAACGGACCATTTTCCACATTTCTGAAGCATGACGTAATGGGGGGGTGTTATCTCTTTTGTCGAAAATCAGCCGTTTTTGCTCGAACAATAAATGCCTCCAAATGGTATTTAATTAACTTCCCGGGGTGAAGAAACCCTTTTTGAGAACTCAGAGTGAGTAAATTGGCCATTTTCATGCACTTTTAACCATTCCATAAATCTTGTGTTTTGGGCCCCTGGAAGCATGAAAATCACTTTAAACATGCTAATTTTAGCTCTAACACTGATGATCCACCTACAAATGTGAACTGACGTTCCAAAATAAAACATTTGAAAACGGACCATTTTCCACATTTCTGAAGCATGACGTAATGGGGGGGTGTTATCTCTTTTGTGGAAAATCAGCCTTTTTTGCTCGAACATTAAATGCCTCCAAATGGTATTTATTTCACTTCCCGAGCCCCTGGAAGCATGAAAATCACTTTAAACATGCTAATTTTAGCTCTAACACTGATGATCCACCTACAAATGTGAACTGACGTTCAAAAATAAAACATTTGAAAACGGACCATTTTCCACATTTCTGAAGCATGACGTAATGGGGGGTGTTATCTCTTTTGTCGAAAATCAGCCGTTTTTGCTCTAACATTAAATGCCTCCAAATGGTATTTAATTAACTTCCCGGGGTGAAGAAACCCTTTTTGAGAAGTCAGAGTGAGTAAATTGGCCATTTTCATGCACTTTTAACCATTCCATAAATCTTGTGTTTTGGGCCCCTGGAAGCATGAAAATCACTTTAAACATGCTAATTTTAGCTCTAACACTGATGATCTACCTACAAATGTGAACTGATGTTCAAAAATAAAACATTTGAAAACGGACCATTTTCCACATTTCTGAAGCATGGCGTAATGGGGGGGTGTTATCTCTTTTGTCGAAAATCAGCCGTTTTTGCTCTAACATTAAATGCCTCCAAATGGTATTTAATTAACTTCCCGGGGTGAAGAAACCCTTTTTGAGAACTCAGAGTGAGTAAATTGGCCATTTTCATGCACTTTTAACCATTCCATAAATCTTGTGTTTTGGGCCCCTGGAAGCATGAAAATCACTTTAAACATGCTAATTTTAGCTCTAACACTGATGATCCACCTACAAATGTGAACTGACGTTCAAAAATAAAACATTTGAAAACGGACCATTTTCCACATTTCTGAAGCATGACGTAATGGGGGGGTGTTATCTCTTTTGTGGAAAATCAGCCTTTTTTGCTCGAACATTAAATGCCTCCAAATGGTATTTATTTCACTTCCCGAGCCCCTGGAAGCATGAAAATCACTTTAAACATGCTAATTTTAGCTCTAACACTGATGATCCACCTACAAATGTGAACTGACGTTCAAAAATAAAACATTTGAAAACGGACCATTTTCCACATTTCTGAAGCATGACGTAATGGGGGGGTGTTATCTCTTTTGTCGAAAATCAGCCGTTTTTGCTCGAACATTAAATGCCTCCAAATGGTATTTAATTAACTTCCCGGGGTGAAGAAACCCTTTTTGAGAACTCAGAGTGAGTAAATTGGCCATTTTCATGCACTTTTAACCATTCCATAAATCTTGTGTTTTGGGCCCCTGGAAGCATGAAAATCACTTTAAACATGCTAATTTTAGCTCTAACACTGATGATCCACCTACAAATGTGAACTGACGTTCAAAAATAAAACATTTGAAAACTGACCATTTTCCACATTTCTGAAGCATGACGTAATGGGGGGGTGTTATCTCTTTTGTCGAAAATCAGCTGTTTTTGCTCTAACATTAAATGCCTCCAAATGGTATTTAATTATCTTCCCGGGGTGAAGAAACCCTTTTTGAGAACTCAGAGTGAGTAAATTGGCCATTTTCATGCACTTTTAACCATTCCATAAATCTTGTGTTTTGGGCCCCTGGAAGCATGAAAATCACTTTAAACATGCTAATTTTAGCTCTAACACTGATGATCCACCTACAAATGTGAACTGACGTTCAAAAATGAAACATTTGAAAACAGACCATTTTCCACATTTCTGAAGCATGACGTAATGGGGGGGTGTTATCTCTTTTGTCGAAAATCAGCCGTTTTTGCTCGAACATTAAATGCCTCCAAATGGTATTTATTTCACTTCCCGAGCCCCTGGAAGCATGAAAATCACTTTAAACATGCTAATTTTAGCTCTAACACTGATGATCCACCTACAAATGTGAACTGACGTTCAAAAAAAAAACATTTGAAAACGGACCATTTTCCACATTTCTGAAGCATGACGTAATGGGGGGGGTGTTATCTCTTTTGTCGAAATCAGCCGTTTTTGCTCTAACATTAAATGCCTCCAAAAGGTATTTAATTAACTTCCCGGGGTGAAGAAACCCTTTTTGAGAACTCAGAGTGAGTAAATTGGCCATTTTCATGCACTTTTAACCATTCCATAAATCTTGTGTTTTGGGCCCCTGGAAGCATGAAAATCACTTTAAACATGCTAATTTTAGCTCTAACACTGATGATCCACCTACAAATGTGAACTGACGTTCAAAAATAAAACATTTGAAAACGGACCATTTTCCACATTTCTGAAGCATGACGTAATGGGGGGGTGTTATCTCTTTTGTCGAAAATCAGCCGTTTTTGCTTGAACATTAAATGCCTCCAAATGGTATTTAATTAACTTCCCGGGGTGAAGAAACCCTTTTTGAGAACTCAGAGTGAGTAAATTGGCCATTTTCATGCACTTTTAACCATTCCATAAATCTTGTGTTTTGGGCCCCTGGAAGCATGAAAATCACTTTAAACATGCTAATTTTAGCTCTAACACTGATGATCCACCTACAAATGTGAACTGACGTTCAAAAATAAAACATTTGAAAACGGACCATTTTCCACATTTCTGAAGCATGACGTAATGGGGGGGTGTTATCTCTTTTGTCGAAAATCAGCCGTTTTTGCTCTAACATTAAATGCCTTCAAATGGTATTTAATTAACTTCCCGGGGTGAAGAAACCCTTTTTGAGAACTCAGAGTGAGTAAATTGGCCATTTTCATGCACTTTTAACCATTCCATAAATCTTGTGTTTTGGGCCCCTGGAAGCATGAAAATCACTTCAAACATGCTAATTTTAGCTCTAACACTGATGATCCACCTACAAATGTGAACTGACGTTCAAAAATAAAACATTTGAAAACGGACCATTTTCCACATTTCTGAAGCATGACGTAATGGGGGGTGTTATCTCTTTTGTCGAAAATCAGCCGTTTTTGCTCGAACATTAAATGCCTCCAAATGGTATTTAATTAACTTCCCGGGGTGAAGAAACCCTTTTTGAGAACTCAGAGTGAGTAAATTGGCCATTTTCATGCACTTTTAACCATTCCATAAATCTTGTGTTTTGGGCCCCTGGAAGCATGAAAATCACTTTAAACATGCTAATTTTAGCTCTAACACTGATGATCCACCTACAAATGTGAACTGACGTTCAAAAATAAAACATTTGAAAACGGACCATTTTCCACATTTCTGAAGCATGACGTAATGGGGGGGTGTTATCTCTTTTGTCGAAAATCAGCCGTTTTTGCTCTAACATTAAATGCCTCCAAATGGTATTTAATTAACTTCCCGGGGTGAAGAAACCCTTTTTGAGAACTCAGAGTGAGTAAATTGGCCATTTTCATGCACTTTTAACCATTCCATAAATCTTGTGTTTTGGGCCCCTGGAAGCATGAAAATCACTTTAAACATGCTAATTTTAGCTCTAACACTGATGATCCACCTACAAATGTGAACTGACGTTCAAAAATGAAACATTTGAAAACGGACCATTTTCCACATTTCTGAAGCATGACGTAATGGGGGGGGTGTTATCTCTTTTGTCGAAAATCAGCCGTTTTTGCTCGAACATTAAATGCCTCCAAATGGTATTTATTTCACTTCCCGAGCCCCTGGAAGCATGAAAATCACTTTAAACATGCTAATTTTAGCTCTAACACTGATGATCCACCTACAAATGTGAACTGACGTTCGAAAATAAAACATTTGAAAACGGACCATTTTCCACATTTCTGAAGCATGACGTAATGGGGGGGTGTTATCTCTTTTGTCGAAATCAGCCGTTTTTGCTCTAACATTAAATGCCTCCAAAAGGTATTTAATTAACTTCCCGGGGTGAAGAAACCCTTTTTGAGAACTCAGAGTGAGTAAATTGGCCATTTTCATGCACTTTTAACCATTCCATAAATCTTGTGTTTTGGGCCCCTGGAAGCATGAAAATCACTTTAAACATGCTAATTTTAGCTCTAACACTGATGATCCACCTACAAATGTGAACTGACGTTCAAAAATAAAACATTTGAAAACGGACCATTTTCCACATTTCTGAAGCATGACGTAATGGGGGGGTGTTATCTCTTTTGTCGAAAATCAGCCGTTTTTGCTCGAACATTAAATGCCTCCAAATGGTATTTATTTCACTTCCCGAGCCCCTGGAAGCATGAAAATCACTTTAAACATGCTAATTTTAGCTCTAACACTGATGATCCACCTACAAATGTGAACTTACGTTCAAAAATAAAACATTTGAAAACGGACCATTTTCCACATTTCTGAAGCATGACGTAATGGGGGGGTGTTATCTCTTTTGTCAAAAATCAGCCGTTTTTGCTCGAACATTAAATGCCTCCAAATGGTATTTAATTAACTTCCCGGGGTGAAGAAACCCTTTTTGAGAACTCAGAGTGATTAAATTGGCCATTTTCATGCACTTTTAACCATTCCATAAATCTTGTGTTTTGGGCCCCTGGAAGCATGAAAATCACTTTAAACATGCTAATTTTAGCTCTAACACTGATGATCCACCTACAAATGTGAACTGACGTTCCAAAATAAAACATTTGAAAACGGACCATTTTCCACATTTCTGAAGCATGACGTAATGGGGGGGTGTTATCTCTTTTGTGGAAAATCAGCCTTTTTTGCTCGAACATTAAATGCCTCCAAATGGTATTTATTTCACTTCCCGAGCCCCTGGAAGCATGAAAATCACTTTAAACATGCTAATTTTAGCTCTAACACTGATGATCCACCTACAAATGTGAACTGACGTTCAAAAATAAAACATTTGAAAACGGACCATTTTCCACATTTCTGAAGCATGACGTAATGGGGGGGTGTTATCTCTTTTGTCGAAAATCAGCCGTTTTTGCTCTAACATTAAATGCCTCCAAATGGTATTTAATTAACTTCCCGGGGTGAAGAAACCCTTTTTGAGAAGTCAGAGTGAGTAAATTGGCCATTTTCATGCACTTTTAACCATTCCATAAATCTTGTGTTTTGGGCACCTGGAAGCATGAAAATCACTTTAAACATGCTAATTTTAGCTCTAACACTGATGATCTACCTACAAATGTGAACTGATGTTCAAAAATAAAACATTTGAAAACGGACCATTTTCCACATTTCTGAAGCATGACGTAATGGGGGGGTGTTATCTCTTTTGTCGAAAATCAGCCGTTTTTGCTCTAACATTAAATGCCTCCAAATGGTATTTAATTAACTTCCCGGGGTGAAGAAACCCTTTTTGAGAACTCAGAGTGAGTAAATTGGCCATTTTCATGCACTTTTAACCATTCCATAAATCTTGTGTTTTGGGCCCCTGGAAGCATGAAAATCACTTTAAACATGCTAATTTTAGCTCTAACACTGATGATCCACCTACAAATGTGAACTGACGTTCAAAAATAAAACATTTGAAAACGGACCATTTTCCACATTTCTGAAGCATGACGTAATGGGGGGGTGTTATCTCTTTTGTGGAAAATCAGCCTTTTTTGCTCGAACATTAAATGCCTCCAAATGGTATTTATTTCACTTCCCGAGCCCCTGGAAGCATGAAAATCACTTTAAACATGCTAATTTTAGCTCTAACACTGATGATCCACCTACAAATGTGAACTGACGTTCAAAAATAAAACATTTGAAAACGGACCATTTTCCACATTTCTGAAGCATGACGTAATGGGGGGGTGTTATCTCTTTTGTCGAAAATCAGCCGTTTTTGCTCGAACATTAAATGCCTCCAAATGGTATTTAATTAACTTCCCGGGGTGAAGAAACCCTTTTTGAGAACTCAGAGTGAGTAAATTGGCCATTTTCATGCACTTTTAACCATTCCATAAATCTTGTGTTTTGGGCCCCTGGAAGCATGAAAATCACTTTAAACATGCTAATTTTAGCTCTAACACTGATGATCCACCTACAAATGTGAACTGACGTTCAAAAATGAAACATTTGAAAACGGACCATTTTCCACATTTCTGAAGCATGACGTAATGGGGGGGGTGTTATCTCTTTTGTCGAAAATCAGCCGTTTTTGCTCGAACATTAAATGCCTCCAAATGGTATTTATTTCACTTCCCGAGCCCCTGGAAGCATGAAAATCACTTTAAACATGCTAATTTTAGCTCTAACACTGATGATCCACCTACAAATGTGAACTGACGTTCAAAAATAAAACATTTGAAAACGGACCATTTTCCACATTTCTGAAGCATGACGTAATGGGGGGGTGTTATCTCTTTTGTCGAAAATCAGCCGTTTTTGCTCTAACATTAAATGCCTTCAAATGGTATTTAATTAACTTCCCGGGGTGAAGAAACCCTTTTTGAGAACTCAGAGTGAGTAAATTGGCCATTTTCATGCACTTTTAACCATTCCATAAATCTTGTGTTTTGGGCCCCTGGAAGCATGAAAATCACTTCAAACATGCTAATTTTAGCTCTAACACTGATGATCCACCTACAAATGTGAACTGACGTTCAAAAATAAAACATTTGAAAACGGACCATTTTCCACATTTTTGAAGCATGACGTAATGGGGGGTGTTATCTCTTTTGTCGAAAATCAGCCGTTTTTGCTCGAACATTAAATGCCTCCAAATGGTATTTAATTAACTTCCCGGGGTGAAGAAACCCTTTTTGAGAACTCAGAGTGAGTAAATTGGCCATTTTCATGCACTTTTAACCATTCCATAAATCTTGTGTTTTGGGCCCCTGGAAGCATGAAAATCACTTTAAACATGCTAATTTTAGCTCTAACACTGATGATCCACCTACAAATGTGAACTGACGTTCAAAAATAAAACATTTGAAAACGGACCATTTTCCACATTTCTGAAGCATGACGTAATGGGGGGGTGTTATCTCTTTTGTCGAAAATCAGCCGTTTTTGCTCTAACATTAAATGCCTCCAAATGGTATTTAATTAACTTCCCGGGGTGAAGAAACCCTTTTTGAGAACTCAGAGTGAGTAAATTGGCCATTTTCATGCACTTTTAACCATTCCATAAATCTTGTGTTTTGGGCCCCTGGAAGCATGAAAATCACTTTAAACATGCTAATTTTAGCTCTAACACTGATGATCCACCTACAAATGTGAACTGACGTTCAAAAATGAAACATTTGAAAACGGACCATTTTCCACATTTCTGAAGCATGACGTAATGGGGGGGGTGTTATCTCTTTTGTCGAAAATCAGCCGTTTTTGCTCGAACATTAAATGCCTCCAAATGGTATTTATTTCACTTCCCGAGCCCCTGGAAGCATGAAAATCACTTTAAACATGCTAATTTTAGCTCTAACACTGATGATCCACCTACAAATGTGAACTGACGTTCGAAAATAAAACATTTGAAAACGGACCATTTTCCACATTTCTGAAGCATGACGTAATGGGGGGGTGTTATCTCTTTTGTCGAAATCAGCCGTTTTTGCTCTAACATTAAATGCCTCCAAAAGGTATTTAATTAACTTCCCGGGGTGAAGAAACCCTTTTTGAGAACTCAGAGTGAGTAAATTGGCCATTTTCATGCACTTTTAACCATTCCATAAATCTTGTGTTTTGGGCCCCTGGAAGCATGAAAATCACTTTAAACATGCTAATTTTAGCTCTAACACTGATGATCCACCTACAAATGTGAACTGACGTTCAAAAATAAAACATTTGAAAACGGACCATTTTCCACATTTCTGAAGCATGACGTAATGGGGGGGTGTTATCTCTTTTGTCGAAAATCAGCCGTTTTTGCTCGAACATTAAATGCCTCCAAATGGTATTTATTTCACTTCCCGAGCCCCTGGAAGCATGAAAATCACTTTAAACATGCTAATTTTAGCTCTAACACTGATGATCCACCTACAAATGTGAACTTACGTTCAAAAATAAAACATTTGAAAACGGACCATTTTCCACATTTCTGAAGCATGACGTAATGGGGGGGTGTTATCTCTTTTGTCAAAAATCAGCCGTTTTTGCTCGAACATTAAATGCCTCCAAATGGTATTTAATTAACTTCCCGGGGTGAAGAAACCCTTTTTGAGAACTCAGAGTGATTAAATTGGCCATTTTCATGCACTTTTAACCATTCCATAAATCTTGTGTTTTGGGCCCCTGGAAGCATGAAAATCACTTTAAACATGCTAATTTTAGCTCTAACACTGATGATCCACCTACAAATGTGAACTGACGTTCCAAAATAAAACATTTGAAAACGGACCATTTTCCACATTTCTGAAGCATGACGTAATGGGGGGGTGTTATCTCTTTTGTGGAAAATCAGCCTTTTTTGCTCGAACATTAAATGCCTCCAAATGGTATTTATTTCACTTCCCGAGCCCCTGGAAGCATGAAAATCACTTTAAACATGCTAATTTTAGCTCTAACACTGATGATCCACCTACAAATGTGAACTGACGTTCAAAAATAAAACATTTGAAAACGGACCATTTTCCACATTTCTGAAGCATGACGTAATGGGGGGGTGTTATCTCTTTTGTCGAAAATCAGCCGTTTTTGCTCTAACATTAAATGCCTCCAAATGGTATTTAATTAACTTCCCGGGGTGAAGAAACCCTTTTTGAGAAGTCAGAGTGAGTAAATTGGCCATTTTCATGCACTTTTAACCATTCCATAAATCTTGTGTTTTGGGCACCTGGAAGCATGAAAATCACTTTAAACATGCTAATTTTAGCTCTAACACTGATGATCTACCTACAAATGTGAACTGATGTTCAAAAATAAAACATTTGAAAACGGACCATTTTCCACATTTCTGAAGCATGACGTAATGGGGGGGTGTTATCTCTTTTGTCGAAAATCAGCCGTTTTTGCTCTAACATTAAATGCCTCCAAATGGTATTTAATTAACTTCCCGGGGTGAAGAAACCCTTTTTGAGAACTCAGAGTGAGTAAATTGGCCATTTTCATGCACTTTTAACCATTCCATAAATCTTGTGTTTTGGGCCCCTGGAAGCATGAAAATCACTTTAAACATGCTAATTTTAGCTCTAACACTGATGATCCACCTACAAATGTGAACTGACGTTCAAAAATAAAACATTTGAAAACGGACCATTTTCCACATTTCTGAAGCATGACGTAATGGGGGGGTGTTATCTCTTTTGTGGAAAATCAGCCTTTTTTGCTCGAACATTAAATGCCTCCAAATGGTATTTATTTCACTTCCCGAGCCCCTGGAAGCATGAAAATCACTTTAAACATGCTAATTTTAGCTCTAACACTGATGATCCACCTACAAATGTGAACTGACGTTCAAAAATAAAACATTTGAAAACGGACCATTGTCCACATTTCTGAAGCATGACGTAATGGGGGGGTGTTATCTCTTTTGTCGAAAATCAGCCGTTTTTGCTCGAACATTAAATGCCTCCAAATGGTATTTAATTAACTTCCCGGGGTGAAGAAACCCTTTTTGAGAACTCAGAGTGAGTAAATTGGCCATTTTCATGCACTTTTAACCATTCCATAAATCTTGTGTTTTGGGCCCCTGGAAGCATGAAAATCACTTTAAACATGCTAATTTTAGCTCTAACACTGATGATCCACCTACAAATGTGAACTGACGTTCAAAAATGAAACATTTGAAAACGGACCATTTTCCACATTTCTGAAGCATGACGTAATGGGGGGGGTGTTATCTCTTTTGTCGAAAATCAGCCGTTTTTGCTCGAACATTAAATGCCTCCAAATGGTATTTATTTCACTTCCCGAGCCCCTGGAAGCATGAAAATCACTTTAAACATGCTAATTTTAGCTCTAACACTGATGATCCACCTACAAATGTGAACTGACGTTCGAAAATAAAACATTTGAAAATGGACCATTTTCCACATTTCTGAAGCATGACGTAATGGGGGGGTGTTATCTCTTTTGTCGAAATCAGCCGTTTTTGCTCTAACATTAAATGCCTCCAAAAGGTATTTAATTAACTTCCCGGGGTGAAGAAACCCTTTTTGAGAACTCAGAGTGAGTAAATTGGCCATTTGCATGCACTTTTAACCATTCCATAAATCTTGTGTTTTGGGCCCCTGGAAGCATGAAAATCACTTTAAACATGCTAATTTTAGCTCTAACACTGATGATCCACCTACAAATGTGAACTGACGTTCAAAAATAAAACATTTGAAAACTGACCATTTTCCACATTTCTGAAGCATGACGTAATGGGGGGGTGTTATCTCTTTTGTCGAAAATCAGCCGTTTTTGCTCGAACATTAAATGCCTCTAAATGGTATTTATTTCACTTCCCGAGCCCCTGGAAGCATGAAAATCACTTTAAACATGCTAATTTTAGCTCTAACACTGATGATCCACCTACAAATGTGAACTTACGTTCAAAAATAAAACATTTGAAAACGGACCATTTTCCACATTTCTGAAGCATGACGTAATGGGGGGGTGTTATCTCTTTTGTCGAAAATCAGCCGTTTTTGCTCGAACATTAAATGCCTCCAAATGGTATTTAATTAACTTCCCGGGGTGAAGAAACCCTTTTTGAGAACTCAGAGTGAGTAAATTGGCCATTTTCATGCACTTTTAACCATTCCATAAATCTTGTGTTTTGGGCCCCTGGAAGCATGAAAATCACTTTAAACATGCTAATTTTAGCTCTAACACTGATGATCCACCTACAAATGTGAACTGACGTTCCAAAATAAAACATTTGAAAACGGACCATTTTCCACATTTCTGAAGCATGACGTAATGGGGGGGTGTTATCTCTTTTGTGGAAAATCAGCCTTTTTTGCTCGAACATTAAATGCCTCCAAATGGTATTTATTTCACTTCCCGAGCCCCTGGAAGCATGAAAATCACTTTAAACATGCTAATTTTAGCTCTAACACTGATGATCCACCTACAAATGTGAACTGACGTTCAAAAATAAAACATTTGAAAACGGACCATTTTCCACATTTCTGAAGCATGACGTAATGGGGGGGTGTTATCTCTTTTGTCGAAAATCAGCCGTTTTTGCTCTAACATTAAATGCCTCCAAATGGTATTTAATTAACTTCCCGGGGTGAAGAAACCCTTTTTGAGAAGTCAGAGTGAGTAAATTGGCCATTTTCATGCACTTTTAACCATTCCATAAATCTTGTGTTTTGGGCCCCTGGAAGCATGAAAATCACTTTAAACATGCTAATTTTAGCTCTAACACTGATGATCTACCTACAAATGTGAACTGATGTTCAAAAATAAAACATTTGAAAACGGACCATTTTCCACATTTCTGAAGCATGACGTAATGGGGGGGTGTTATCTCTTTTGTCGAAAATCAGCCGTTTTTGCTCTAACATTAAATGCCTCCAAATGGTATTTAATTAACTTCCCGGGGTGAAGAAACCCTTTTTGAGAACTCAGAGTGAGTAAATTGGCCATTTTCATGCACTTTTAACCATTCCATAAATCTTGTGTTTTGGGCCCCTGGAAGCATGAAAATCACTTTAAACATGCTAATTTTAGCTCTAACACTGATGATCCACCTACAAATGTGAACTGACGTTCAAAAATAAAACATTTGAAAACGGACCATTTTCCACATTTCTGAAGCATGACGTAATGGGGGGGTGTTATCTCTTTTGTGGAAAATCAGCCTTTTTTGCTCGAACATTAAATGCCTCCAAATGGTATTTATTTCACTTCCCGAGCCCCTGGAAGCATGAAAATCACTTTAAACATGCTAATTTTAGCTCTAACACTGATGATCCACCTACAAATGTGAACTGACGTTCAAAAATGAAACATTTGAAAACGGACCATTTTCCACATTTCTGAAGCATGACGTAATGGGGGGGTGTTATCTCTTTTGTCGAAAATCAGCCGTTTTTGCTCGAACATTAAATGCCTCCAAATGGTATTTAATTAACTTCCCGGGGTGAAGAAACCCTTTTTGAGAACTCAGAGTGAGTAAATTGGCCATTTTCATGCACTTTTAACCATTCCATAAATCTTGTGTTTTGGGCCCCTGGAAGCATGAAAATCACTTTAAACATGTTAATTTTAGCTCTAACACTGATGATCCACCTACAAATGTGAACTGACGTTCAAAAATAAAACATTTGAAAACGGACCATTTTCCACATTTCTGAAGCATGACGTAATGGGGGGGTGTTATCTCTTTTGTCGAAAATCAGCTGTTTTTGCTCTAACATTAAATGCCTCCAAATGGTATTTAATTAACTTCCCGGGGTGAAGAAACCCTTTTTGAGAACTCAGAGTGAGTAAATTGGCCATTTTCATGCACTTTTAACCATTCCATAAATCTTGTGTTTTGGGCCCCTGGAAGCATGAAAATCACTTTAAACATGCTAATTTTAGCTCTAACACTGATGATCCACCTACAAATGTGAACTGACGTTCAAAAATGAAACATTTGAAAACAGACCATTTTCCACATTTCTGAAGCATGACGTAATGGGGGGGTGTTATCTCTTTTGTCGAAAATCAGCCGTTTTTGCTCGAACATTAAATGCCTCCAAATGGTATTTATTTCACTTCCCGAGCCCCTGGAAGCATGAAAATCACTTTAAACATGCTAATTTTAGCTCTAACACTGATGATCCACCTACAAATGTGAACTGACGTTCAAAAAAAAAACATTTGAAAACGGACCATTTTCCACATTTCTGAAGCATGACGTAATGGGGGGGTGTTATCTCTTTTGTCGAAATCAGCCGTTTTTGCTCTAACATTAAATGCCTCCAAAAGGTATTTAATTAACTTCCCGGGGTGAAGAAACCCTTTTTGAGAACTCAGAGTGAGTAAATTGGCCATTTTCATGCACTTTTAACCATTCCATAAATCTTGTGTTTTGGGCCCCTGGAAGCATGAAAATCACTTTAAACATGCTAATTTTAGCTCTAACACTGATGATCCACCTACAAATGTGAACTGACGTTCAAAAATAAAACATTTGAAAACTGACCATTTTCCACATTTCTGAAGCATGACGTAATGGGGGGGTGTTATCTCTTTTGTCGAAAATCAGCCGTTTTTGCTCGAACATTAAATGCCTCTAAATGGTATTTATTTCACTTCCCGAGCCCCTGGAAGCATGAAAATCACTTTAAACATGCTAATTTTAGCTCTAACACTGATGATCCACCTACAAATGTGAACTTACGTTCAAAAATAAAACATTTGAAAACGGACCATTTTCCACATTTCTGAAGCATGACGTAATGGGGGGGTGTTATCTCTTTTGTCGAAAATCAGCCGTTTTTGCTCGAACATTAAATGCCTCCAAATGGTATTTAATTAACTTCCCGGGGTGAAGAAACCCTTTTTGAGAACTCAGAGTGAGTAAATTGGCCATTTTCATGCACTTTTAACCATTCCATAAATCTTGTGTTTTGGGCCCCTGGAAGCATGAAAATCACTTTAAACATGCTAATTTTAGCTCTAACACTGATGATCCACCTACAAATGTGAACTGACGTTCCAAAATAAAACATTTGAAAACGGACCATTTTCCACATTTCTGAAGCATGACGTAATGGGGGGGTGTTATCTCTTTTGTGGAAAATCAGCCTTTTTTGCTCGAACATTAAATGCCTCCAAATGGTATTTATTTCACTTCCCGAGCCCCTGGAAGCATGAAAATCACTTTAAACATGCTAATTTTAGCTCTAACACTGATGATCCACCTACAAATGTGAACTGACGTTCAAAAATAAAACATTTGAAAACGGACCATTTTCCACATTTCTGAAGCACGACGTAATGGGGGGGTGTTATCTCTTTTGTCGAAAATCAGCCGTTTTTGCTCTAACATTAAATGCCTCCAAATGGTATTTAATTAACTTCCCGGGGTGAAGAAACCCTTTTTGAGAAGTCAGAGTGAGTAAATTGGCCATTTTCATGCACTTTTAACCATTCCATAAATCTTGTGTTTTGGGCCCCTGGAAGCATGAAAATCACTTTAAACATGCTAATTTTAGCTCTAACACTGATGATCTACCTACAAATGTGAACTGATGTTCAAAAATAAAACATTTGAAAACGGACCATTTTCCACATTTCTGAAGCATGACGTAATGGGGGGGTGTTATCTCTTTTGTCGAAAATCAGCTGTTTTGCTCTAACATTAAATGCCTCCAAATGGTATTTAATTAACTTCCCGGGGTGAAGAAACCCTTTTTGAGAACTCAGAGTGAGTAAATTGGCCATTTTCATGCACTTTTAACCATTCCATAAATCTTGTGTTTTGGGCCCCTGGAAGCATGAAAATCACTTTAAACATGCTAATTTTAGCTCTAACACTGATGATCCACCTACAAATGTGAACTGACGTTCAAAAATAAAACATTTGAAAACGGACCATTTTCCACATTTCTGAAGCATGACGTAATGGGGGGGTGTTATCTCTTTTGTGGAAAATCAGCCTTTTTTGCTCGAACATTAAATGCCTCCAAATGGTATTTATTTCACTTCCCGAGCCCCTGGAAGCATGAAAATCACTTTAAACATGCTAATTTTAGCTCTAACACTGATGATCCACCTACAAATGTGAACTGACGTTCAAAAATAAAACATTTGAAAACGGACCATTTTCCACATTTCTGAAGCATGACGTAATGGGGGGGTGTTATCTCTTTTGTCGAAAATCAGCCGTTTTTGCTCGAACATTAAATGCCTCCAAATGGTATTTAATTAACTTCCCGGGGTGAAGAAACCCTTTTTGAGAACTCAGAGTGAGTAAATTGGCCATTTTCATGCACTTTTAACCATTCCATAAATCTTGTGTTTTGGGCCCCTGGAAGCATGAAAATCACTTTAAACATGTTAATTTTAGCTCTAACACTGATGATCCACCTACAAATGTGAACTGACGTTCAAAAATAAAACATTTGAAAACGGACCATTTTCCACATTTCTGAAGCATGACGTAATGGGGGGGTGTTATCTCTTTTGTCGAAAATCAGCTGTTTTTGCTCTAACATTAAATGCCTCCAAATGGTATTTAATTAACTTCCCGGGGTGAAGAAACCCTTTTTGAGAACTCAGAGTGAGTAAATTGGCCATTTTCATGCACTTTTAACCATTCCATAAATCTTGTGTTTTGGGCCCCTGGAAGCATGAAAATCACTTTAAACATGCTAATTTTAGCTCTAACACTGATGATCCACCTACAAATGTGAACTGACGTTCAAAAATGAAACATTTGAAAACAGACCATTTTCCACATTTCTGAAGCATGACGTAATGGGGGGGTGTTATCTCTTTTGTCGAAAATCAGCCGTTTTTGCTCGAACATTAAATGCCTCCAAATGGTATTTATTTCACTTCCCGAGCCCCTGGAAGCATGAAAATCACTTTAAACATGCTAATTTTAGCTCTAACACTGATGATCCACCTACAAATGTGAACTGACGTTCAAAAAAAAAACATTTGAAAACGGACCATTTTCCACATTTCTGAAGCATGACGTAATGGGGGGGGTGTTATCTCTTTTGTCGAAATCAGCCGTTTTTGCTCTAACATTAAATGCCTCCAAAAGGTATTTAATTAACTTCCCGGGGTGAAGAAACCCTTTTTGAGAACTCAGAGTGAGTAAATTGGCCATTTTCATGCACTTTTAACCATTCCATAAATCTTGTGTTTTGGGCCCCTGGAAGCATGAAAATCACTTTAAACATGCTAATTTTAGCTCTAACACTGATGATCCACCTACAAATGTGAACTGACGTTCAAAAATAAAACATTTGAAAACGGACCATTTTCCACATTTCTGAAGCATGACGTAATGGGGGGGTGTTATCTCTTTTGTCGAAAATCAGCCGTTTTTGCTTGAACATTAAATGCCTCCAAATGGTATTTAATTAACTTCCCGGGGTGAAGAAACCCTTTTTGAGAACTCAGAGTGAGTAAATTGGCCATTTTCATGCACTTTTAACCATTCCATAAATCTTGTGTTTTGGGCCCCTGGAAGCATGAAAATCACTTTAAACATGCTAATTTTAGCTCTAACACTGATGATCCACCTACAAATGTGAACTGACGTTCAAAAATAAAACATTTGAAAACGGACCATTTTCCACATTTCTGAAGCATGACGTAATGGGGGGGTGTTATCTCTTTTGTCGAAAATCAGCCGTTTTTGCTCTAACATTAAATGCCTCCAAATGGTATTTAATTAACTTCCCGGGGTGAAGAAACCCTTTTTGAGAACTCAGAGTGAGTAAATTGGCCATTTTCATGCACTTTTAACCATTCCATAAATCTTGTGTTTTGGGCCCCTGGAAGCATGAGAATCACTTTAAACATGCTAATTTTAGCTCTAACACTGATGATCCACCTACAAATGTGAACTGACGTTCAAAAATAAAACATTTGAAAACGGACCATTTTCCACATTTCTGAAGCATGACGTAATGGGGGGGTGTTATCTCTTTTGTCGAAAATCAGCCGTTTTTGCTCGAACATTAAATGCCTCCAAATGGTATTTAATTAACTTCCCGGGGTGAAGAAACCCTTTTTGAGAACTCAGAGTGAGTAAATTGGCCATTTTCATGCACTTTTAACCATTCCATAAATCTTGTGTTTTGGGCCCCTGGAAGCATGAAAATCACTTTAAACATGCTAATTTTAGCTCTAACACTGATGATCCACCTACAAATGTGAACTGACGTTCAAAAATAAAACATTTGAAAACGGACCATTTTCCACATTTCTGAAGCATGACGTAATGGGGGGGTGTTATCTCTTTTGTGGAAAATCAGCCTTTTTTTCTCGAACATTAAATGCCTCCAAATGGTATTTATTTCACTTCCCGATCCCCTGGAAGCATGAAAATCGCTTTAAACATGCTAATTTTAGCTCTAACACTGATGATCCACCTACAAATGTGAACTGACGTTCAAAAATAAAACATTTGAAAACGGACCATTTTCCACATTTCTGAAGCATGACGTAATGGGGGGGTGTTATCTTTTTTGTCGAAAATCAGCCGTTTTTGCTCTAACATTAAATGCCTTCAAATGGTATTTAATTAACTTCCCGGGGTGAAGAAAAACTTTTTGAGAACTCAGAGTGAGTAAATTGGCCATTTTCATGCACTTTTAACCATTCCATAAATCTTGTGTTTTGGGCCCCTGGAAGCATGAAAATCACTTTAAACATGCTAATTTTAGCTCTAACACTGATGATCCACCTACAAATGTGAACTGACGTTCAAAAATAAAACATTTGAAAACGGACCATTTTCCACATTTCTGAAGCATGACGTAATGGGGGGTGTTATCTCTTTTGTCGAAAATCAGCCGTTTTTGCTCGAACATTAAATGCCTCCAAATGGTATTTAATTAACTTCCCGGGGTGAAGAAACCCTTTTTGAGAACTCAGAGTGAGTAAATTGGCCATTTTCATGCACTTTTAACCATTCCATAAATCTTGTGTTTTGGGCCCCTGGAAGCATGAAAATCACTTTAAACATGCTAATTTTAGCTCTAACACTGATGATCCACCTACAAATGTGAACTGACGTTCAAAAATAAAACATTTGAAAACGGACCATTTTCCACATTTCTGAAGCATGACGTAATGGGGGGGTGTTATCTCTTTTGTGGAAAATCAGCCTTTTTTGCTCGAACATTAAATGCCTCCAAATGGTATTTATTTCACTTCCCGAGCCCCTGGAAGCATGAAAATCACTTTAAACATGCTAATTTTAGCTCTAACACTGATGATCCACCTACAAATGTGAACTGACGTTCAAAAATAAAACATTTGAAAACGGACCATTGTCCACATTTCTGAAGCATGACGTAATGGGGGGGTGTTATCTCTTTTGTCGAAAATCAGCCGTTTTTGCTCGAACATTAAATGCCTCCAAATGGTATTTAATTAACTTCCCGGGGTGAAGAAACCCTTTTTGAGAACTCAGAGTGAGTAAATTGGCCATTTTCATGCACTTTTAACCATTCCATAAATCTTGTGTTTTGGGCCCCTGGAAGCATGAAAATCACTTTAAACATGCTAATTTTAGCTCTAACACTGATGATCCACCTACAAATGTGAACTGACGTTCAAAAATGAAACATTTGAAAACGGACCATTTTCCACATTTCTGAAGCATGACGTAATGGGGGGGGTGTTATCTCTTTTGTCGAAAATCAGCCGTTTTTGCTCGAACATTAAATGCCTCCAAATGGTATTTATTTCACTTCCCGAGCCCCTGGAAGCATGAAAATCACTTTAAACATGCTAATTTTAGCTCTAACACTGATGATCCACCTACAAATGTGAACTGACGTTCGAAAATAAAACATTTGAAAATGGACCATTTTCCACATTTCTGAAGCATGACGTAATGGGGGGGTGTTATCTCTTTTGTCGAAATCAGCCGTTTTTGCTCTAACATTAAATGCCTCCAAAAGGTATTTAATTAACTTCCCGGGGTGAAGAAACCCTTTTTGAGAACTCAGAGTGAGTAAATTGGCCATTTTCATGCACTTTTAACCATTCCATAAATCTTGTGTTTTGGGCCCCTGGAAGCATGAAAATCACTTTAAACATGCTAATTTTAGCTCTAACACTGATGATCCACCTACAAATGTGAACTGACGTTCAAAAATAAAACATTTGAAAACTGACCATTTTCCACATTTCTGAAGCATGACGTAATGGGGGGGTGTTATCTCTTTTGTCGAAAATCAGCCGTTTTTGCTCGAACATTAAATGCCTCTAAATGGTATTTATTTCACTTCCCGAGCCCCTGGAAGCATGAAAATCACTTTAAACATGCTAATTTTAGCTCTAACACTGATGATCCACCTACAAATGTGAACTTACGTTCAAAAATAAAACATTTGAAAACGGACCATTTTCCACATTTCTGAAGCATGACGTAATGGGGGGGTGTTATCTCTTTTGTCGAAAATCAGCCGTTTTTGCTCGAACATTAAATGCCTCCAAATGGTATTTAATTAACTTCCCGGGGTGAAGAAACCCTTTTTGAGAACTCAGAGTGAGTAAATTGGCCATTTTCATGCACTTTTAACCATTCCATAAATCTTGTGTTTTGGGCCCCTGGAAGCATGAAAATCACTTTAAACATGCTAATTTTAGCTCTAACACTGATGATCCACCTACAAATGTGAACTGACGTTCCAAAATAAAACATTTGAAAACGGACCATTTTCCACATTTCTGAAGCATGACGTAATGGGGGGGTGTTATCTCTTTTGTGGAAAATCAGCCTTTTTTGCTCGAACATTAAATGCCTCCAAATGGTATTTATTTCACTTCCCGAGCCCCTGGAAGCATGAAAATCACTTTAAACATGCTAATTTTAGCTCTAACACTGATGATCCACCTACAAATGTGAACTGACGTTCAAAAATAAAACATTTGAAAACGGACCATTTTCCACATTTCTGAAGCATGACGTAATGGGGGGGTGTTATCTCTTTTGTCGAAAATCAGCCGTTTTTGCTCTAACATTAAATGCCTCCAAATGGTATTTAATTAACTTCCCGGGGTGAAGAAACCCTTTTTGAGAAGTCAGAGTGAGTAAATTGGCCATTTTCATGCACTTTTAACCATTCCATAAATCTTGTGTTTTGGGCCCCTGGAAGCATGAAAATCACTTTAAACATGCTAATTTTAGCTCTAACACTGATGATCTACCTACAAATGTGAACTGATGTTCAAAAATAAAACATTTGAAAACGGACCATTTTCCACATTTCTGAAGCATGACGTAATGGGGGGGTGTTATCTCTTTTGTCGAAAATCAGCCGTTTTTGCTCTAACATTAAATGCCTCCAAATGGTATTTAATTAACTTCCCGGGGTGAAGAAACCCTTTTTGAGAACTCAGAGTGAGTAAATTGGCCATTTTCATGCACTTTTAACCATTCCATAAATCTTGTGTTTTGGGCCCCTGGAAGCATGAAAATCACTTTAAACATGCTAATTTTAGCTCTAACACTGATGATCCACCTACAAATGTGAACTGACGTTCAAAAATAAAACATTTGAAAACGGACCATTTTCCACATTTCTGAAGCATGACGTAATGGGGGGGTGTTATCTCTTTTGTGGAAAATCAGCCTTTTTTGCTCGAACATTAAATGCCTCCAAATGGTATTTATTTCACTTCCCGAGCCCCTGGAAGCATGAAAATCACTTTAAACATGCTAATTTTAGCTCTAACACTGATGATCCACCTACAAATGTGAACTGACGTTCAAAAATAAAACATTTGAAAACGGACCATTTTCCACATTTCTGAAGCATGACGTAATGGGGGGGTGTTATCTCTTTTGTCGAAAATCAGCCGTTTTTGCTCGAACATTAAATGCCTCCAAATGGTATTTAATTAACTTCCCGGGGTGAAGAAACCCTTTTTGAGAACTCAGAGTGAGTAAATTGGCCATTTTCATGCACTTTTAACCATTCCATAAATCTTGTGTTTTGGGCCCCTGGAAGCATGAAAATCACTTTAAACATGTTAATTTTAGCTCTAACACTGATGATCCACCTACAAATGTGAACTGACGTTCAAAAATAAAACATTTGAAAACGGACCATTTTCCACATTTCTGAAGCATGACGTAATGGGGGGGTGTTATCTCTTTTGTCGAAAATCAGCTGTTTTTGCTCTAACATTAAATGCCTCCAAATGGTATTTAATTAACTTCCCGGGGTGAAGAAACCCTTTTTGAGAACTCAGAGTGAGTAAATTGGCCATTTTCATGCACTTTTAACCATTCCATAAATCTTGTGTTTTGGGCCCCTGGAAGCATGAAAATCACTTTAAACATGCTAATTTTAGCTCTAACACTGATGATCCACCTACAAATGTGAACTGACGTTCAAAAATAAAACATTTGAAAACTGACCATTTTCCACATTTCTGAAGCATGACGTAATGGGGGGGTGTTATCTCTTTTGTCGAAAATCAGCCGTTTTTGCTCGAACATTAAATGCCTCTAAATGGTATTTATTTCACTTCCCGAGCCCCTGGAAGCATGAAAATCACTTTAAACATGCTAATTTTAGCTCTAACACTGATGATCCACCTACAAATGTGAACTTACGTTCAAAAATAAAACATTTGAAAACGGACCATTTTCCACATTTCTGAAGCATGACGTAATGGGGGGGTGTTATCTCTTTTGTCGAAAATCAGCCGTTTTTGCTCGAACATTAAATGCCTCCAAATGGTATTTAATTAACTTCCCGGGGTGAAGAAACCCTTTTTGAGAACTCAGAGTGAGTAAATTGGCCATTTTCATGCACTTTTAACCATTCCATAAATCTTGTGTTTTGGGCCCCTGGAAGCATGAAAATCACTTTAAACATGCTAATTTTAGCTCTAACACTGATGATCCACCTACAAATGTGAACTGACGTTCCAAAATAAAACATTTGAAAACGGACCATTTTCCACATTTCTGAAGCATGACGTAATGGGGGGGTGTTATCTCTTTTGTGGAAAATCAGCCTTTTTTGCTCGAACATTAAATGCCTCCAAATGGTATTTATTTCACTTCCCGAGCCCCTGGAAGCATGAAAATCACTTTAAACATGCTAATTTTAGCTCTAACACTGATGATCCACCTACAAATGTGAACTGACGTTCAAAAATAAAACATTTGAAAACGGACCATTTTCCACATTTCTGAAGCACGACGTAATGGGGGGGTGTTATCTCTTTTGTCGAAAATCAGCCGTTTTTGCTCTAACATTAAATGCCTCCAAATGGTATTTAATTAACTTCCCGGGGTGAAGAAACCCTTTTTGAGAAGTCAGAGTGAGTAAATTGGCCATTTTCATGCACTTTTAACCATTCCATAAATCTTGTGTTTTGGGCCCCTGGAAGCATGAAAATCACTTTAAACATGCTAATTTTAGCTCTAACACTGATGATCTACCTACAAATGTGAACTGATGTTCAAAAATAAAACATTTGAAAACGGACCATTTTCCACATTTCTGAAGCATGACGTAATGGGGGGGTGTTATCTCTTTTGTCGAAAATCAGCTGTTTTGCTCTAACATTAAATGCCTCCAAATGGAATTTAATTAACTTCCCGGGGTGAAGAAACCCTTTTTGAGAACTCAGAGTGAGTAAATTGGCCATTTTCATGCACTTTTAACCATTCCATAAATCTTGTGTTTTGGGCCCCTGGAAGCATGAAAATCACTTTAAACATGCTAATTTTAGCTCTAACACTGATGATCCACCTACAAATGTGAACTGACGTTCAAAAATAAAACATTTGAAAACGGACCATTTTCCACATTTCTGAAGCATGACGTAATGGGGGGGTGTTATCTCTTTTGTGGAAAATCAGCCTTTTTTGCTCGAACATTAAATGCCTCCAAATGGTATTTATTTCACTTCCCGAGCCCCTGGAAGCATGAAAATCACTTTAAACATGCTAATTTTAGCTCTAACACTGATGATCCACCTACAAATGTGAACTGACGTTCAAAAAAAAAACATTTGAAAACGGACCATTTTCCACATTTCTGAAGCATGACGTAATGGGGGGGGTGTTATCTCTTTTGTCGAAATCAGCCGTTTTTGCTCTAACATTAAATGCCTCCAAAAGGTATTTAATTAACTTCCCGGGGTGAAGAAACCCTTTTTGAGAACTCAGAGTGAGTAAATTGGCCATTTTCATGCACTTTTAACCATTCCATAAATCTTGTGTTTTGGGCCCCTGGAAGCATGAAAATCACTTTAAACATGCTAATTTTAGCTCTAACACTGATGATCCACCTACAAATGTGAACTGACGTTCAAAAATAAAACATTTGAAAACGGACCATTTTCCACATTTCTGAAGCATGACGTAATGGGGGGGTGTTATCTCTTTTGTCGAAAATCAGCCGTTTTTGCTTGAACATTAAATGCCTCCAAATGGTATTTAATTAACTTCCCGGGGTGAAGAAACCCTTTTTGAGAACTCAGAGTGAGTAAATTGGCCATTTTCATGCACTTTTAACCATTCCATAAATCTTGTGTTTTGGGCCCCTGGAAGCATGAAAATCACTTTAAACATGCTAATTTTAGCTCTAACACTGATGATCCACCTACAAATGTGAACTGACGTTCAAAAATAAAACATTTGAAAACGGACCATTTTCCACATTTCTGAAGCATGACGTAATGGGGGGGTGTTATCTCTTTTGTCGAAAATCAGCCGTTTTTGCTCTAACATTAAATGCCTCCAAATGGTATTTAATTAACTTCCCGGGGTGAAGAAACCCTTTTTGAGAACTCAGAGTGAGTAAATTGGCCATTTTCATGCACTTTTAACCATTCCATAAATCTTGTGTTTTGGGCCCCTGGAAGCATGAGAATCACTTTAAACATGCTAATTTTAGCTCTAACACTGATGATCCACCTACAAATGTGAACTGACGTTCAAAAATAAAACATTTGAAAACGGACCATTTTCCACATTTCTGAAGCATGACGTAATGGGGGGGTGTTATCTCTTTTGTCGAAAATCAGCCGTTTTTGCTCGAACATTAAATGCCTCCAAATGGTATTTAATTAACTTCCCGGGGTGAAGAAACCCTTTTTGAGAACTCAGAGTGAGTAAATTTGCCATTTTCATGCACTTTTAACCATTCCATAAATCTTGTGTTTTGGGCCCCTGGAAGCATGAAAATCACTTTAAACATGCTAATTTTAGCTCTAACACTGATGATCCACCTACAAATGTGAACTGACGTTCAAAAATAAAACATTTGAAAACGGACCATTTTCCACATTTCTGAAGCATGACGTAATGGGGGGGTGTTATCTCTTTTGTGGAAAATCAGCCTTTTTTTCTCGAACATTAAATGCCTCCAAATGGTATTTATTTCACTTCCCGATCCCCTGGAAGCATGAAAATCGCTTTAAACATGCTAATTTTAGCTCTAACACTGATGATCCACCTACAAATGTGAACTGACGTTCAAAAATAAAACATTTGAAAACGGACCATTTTCCACATTTCTGAAGCATGACGTAATGGGGGGGTGTTATCTTTTTTGTCGAAAATCAGCCGTTTTTGCTCTAACATTAAATGCCTTCAAATGGTATTTAATTAACTTCCCGGGGTGAAGAAAAACTTTTTGAGAACTCAGAGTGAGTAAATTGGCCATTTTCATGCACTTTTAACCATTCCATAAATCTTGTGTTTTGGGCCCCTGGAAGCATGAAAATCACTTTAAACATGCTAATTTTAGCTCTAACACTGATGATCCACCTACAAATGTGAACTGACGTTCAAAAATAAAACATTTGAAAACGGACCATTTTCCACATTTCTGAAGCATGACGTAATGGGGGGTGTTATCTCTTTTGTCGAAAATCAGCCGTTTTTGCTCGAACATTAAATGCCTCCAAATGGTATTTAATTAACTTCCCGGGGTGAAGAAACCCTTTTTGAGAACTCAGAGTGAGTAAATTGGCCATTTTCATGCACTTTTAACCATTCCATAAATCTTGTGTTTTGGGCCCCTGGAAGCATGAAAATCACTTTAAACATGCTAATTTTAGCTCTAACACTGATGATCCACCTACAAATGTGAACTGACGTTCAAAAATAAAACATTTGAAAACGGACCATTTTCCACATTTCTGAAGCATGACGTAATGGGGGGGTGTTATCTCTTTTGTCGAAAATCAGCCGTTTTTGCTCGAACATTAAATGCCTCCAAATGGTATTTAATTAACTTCCCGGGGTGAAGAAACCCTTTTTGAGAACTCAGAGTGAGTAAATTGGCCATTTTCATGCACTTTTAACCATTCCATAAATCTTGTGTTTTGGGCCCCTGGAAGCATGAAAATCACTTTAAACATGCTAATTTTAGCTCTAACACTGATGATCCACCTACAAATGTGAACTGACGTTCAAAAATAAAACATTTGAAAACGGACCATTTTCCACATTTCTGAAGCATGACGTAATGGGGGGGTGTTATCTCTTTTGTGGAAAATCAGCCTTTTATGCTCGAACATTAAATGCCTCCAAATGGTATTTATTTCACTTCCCGAGCCCCTGGAAGCATGAAAATCACTTTAAACATGCTAATTTTAGCTCTAACACTGATGATCCACCTACAAATGTGAACTGACGTTCAAAAATAAAACATTTGAAAACGGACCATTTTCCACATTTCTGAAGCATGACGTAATGGGGGGGTGTTATCTCTTTTGTCGAAAATCAGCCGTTTTTGCTCTAACATTAAATGCCTCCAAATGGTATTTAATTAACTTCCCGGGGTGAAGAAACCCTTTTTGAGAACTCAGAGTGAGTAAATTGGCCATTTTCATGTACTTTTAACCATTCCATAAATCTTGTGTTTTGGGCCCCTGGAAGCATGAAAATCACTTTAAACATGCTAATTTTAGCTCTAACACTGATGATCCACCTACAAATGTGAACTGACGTTCAAAAATAAAACATTTGAAAACGGACCATTTTCCACATTTCTGAAGCATGACGTAATGGGGGGGTGTTATCTCTTTTGTGGAAAATCAGCCTTTTTTGCTCGAACATTAAATGCCTCCAAATGGTATTTATTTCACTTCCCGAGCCCCTGGAAGCATGAAAATGACTTTAAACATGCTAATTTTAGCTCTAACACTGATGATCCACCTACAAATGTGAACTGACGTTCAAAAATAAAACATTTGAAAACGGACCATTTTCCACATTTCTGAAGCATGACGTAATGGGGGGGTGTTATCTCTTTTGTCGAAAATCAGCTGTTTTTGCTCTAACATTCAATGCCTCCAAATGGTATTTATTTCACTTCCCGAGCCCCTGGAAGCATGAAAATCACTTTAAACATGCTAATTTTAGCTCTAACACTGATGATCCACCTACAAATGTGAACTGACGTTCAAAAATAAAACATTTGAAAACGGATCATTTTCCACATTTCTGAAGCATGACGTAATGGGGGGGTGTTATCTCTTTTGTCAAAAATCAGCCGTTTTTGCTCTAACATTAAATGCCTCCAAATGGTATTTAATTAACTTCCCGGGGTGAAGAAACCCTTTTTGAGAACTCAGAGTGAGTAAATTGGCCATTTTCATGCACTTTTAACCATTCCATAAATCTTGTGTTTTGGGCCCCTGGAAGCATGAAAATCACTTTAAACATGCTAATTTTAGCTCTAACACTGATGATCCACCTACAAATGTGAACTGACGTTCAAAAATAAAACATTTGAAAACGGACCATTTTCCACATTTCTGAAGCATGACGTAATGGGGGTGTGTTATCTCTTTTGTCGAAAATCAGCCGTTTTTGCTCTAACATTAAATGCCTCCAAATGGTATTTAATTAACTTCCCGGGGTGAAGAAACCCTTTTTGAGAACTCAGAGTGAGTAAACTGGCCATTTTCATGCACTTTTAACCATTCCATAAATCTTGTGTTTTGGGCCCCTGGAAGCATGAAAATCACTTTAAACATGCTAATTTTAGCTCTAACACTGATGATCCACCTACAAATGTGAACTGACGTTCAAAAATAAAACATTTGAAAACGGACCATTTTCCACATTTCTGAAGCATGACGTAATGGGGGGGTGTTATCTCTTTTGTCGAAAATCAGCCGTTTTTGCTCGAACATTAAATGCCTCCAAATGGTATTTAATTAACTTCCCGGGGTGAAGAAACCCTTTTTGAGAACTCAGAGTGAGTAAATTGGCCATTTTCATGCACTTTTAACCATTCCATAAATCTTGTGTTTTGGGCCCCTGGAAGCATGAAAATCACTTTAAACATGCTAATTTTAGCTCTAACACTGATGATCCACCTACAAATGTGAACTGACGTTCAAAAATAAAACATCTGAAAACGGACCATTTTCCACATTTCTGAAGCATGACGTAATGGGGGGGTGTTATCTCTTTTGTCGAAAATCAGCCGTTTTTGCTCGAACATTAAATGCCTCCAAATGGTATTTAATTAACTTCCCGAGCCCCTGGAAGCATGAAAATCACTTTAAACATGCTAATTTTAGCTCTAACACTGATGATCCACCTACAAATGTGAACTGACGTTCAAAAATAAAACATTTGAAAACGGACCATTTTCCACATTTCTGAAGCATGACGTAATGGGGGGGGTGTTATCTCTTTTGTCGAAAATCAGCCGTTTTTGCTCTAACATTAAATGCCTCCAAATGGTATTTAATTAACTTCCCGGGGTGAAGAAACCCTTTTTGAGAACTCAGAGTGAGTAAATTGGCCATTTTCATGCACTTTTAACCATTCCATAAATCTTGTGTTTTGGGCCCCTGGAAGCATGAAAATCACTTTAAACATGCTAATTTTAGCTCTAACACTGATGATCCACCTACAAATGTGAACTGACGTTCAAAAATAAAACATTTGAAAACGGACCATTTTCCACATTTCTGAAGCATGATGTAATGGGGGGGTGTTATCTCTTTTGTGGAAAATCAGCCTTTTTTGCTCGAACATTAAATGCCTCCAAATGGTATTTATTTCACTTCCCGAGCCCCTGGAAGCATGAAAATCACTTTAAACATGCTAATTTTAGCTCTAACACTGATGATCCACCTACAAATGTGAACTGACGTTCAAAAATAAAACATTTGAAAACGGACCATTTTCCACATTTCTGAAGCATGACGTAATGGGGGGGTGTTATCTCTTTTGTGGAAAATCAGCCTTTTTTGCTCGAACATTAAATGCCTCCAAATGGTATTTATTTCACTTCCCGAGCCCCTGGAAGCATGAAAATCACTTTAAACATGCTAATTTTAGCTCTAACACTGATGATCCACCTACAAATGTGAACTGATGTTCAAAAATAAAACATTTGAAAACGGACCATTTTCCACATTTCTGAAGCATGACGTAATGGGGGGGTGTTATCTCTTTTGTCGAAAATCAGCCGTTTTTGCTCGAACATTAAATGCCTCCAAATGGTATTTATTTCACTTCCCGAGCCCCTGGAAGCATGAAAATCACTTTAAACATGCTAATTTTAGCTCTAACACTGATGATCCACCTACAAATGTGAACTGACGTTCAAAAATAAAACATTCGAAAACGGACCATTTTCCACATTTCTGAAGCATAACGTAATGGGGGGGTGTTATCTCTTTTGTGGAAAATCAGCCTTTTTTGCTCGAACATTAAATGCCTCCAAATGGTATTTATTTCACTTCCCGAGCCCCTGGAAGCATGAAAATCACTTTAAACATGCTAATTTTAGCTCTAACACTGATGATCCACCTACAAATGTGAACTGACGTTCAAAAATAAAACATTTGAAAAGGGACCATTTTCCACATTTCTGAAGCATGACGTAATGGGGGGGTGTTATCTCTTTTGTCGAAAATCAGCCGTTTTTGCTCTAACATTAAATGCCTCCAAATGGTATTTAATTAACTTCCCGAGCCCCTGGAAGCATGAAAATCACTTTAAACATGCTAATTTTAGCTCTAACACTGATGATCCACCTACAAATGTGAACTGACGTTCAAAAATAAAACATTTGAAAACGGACCATTTTCCACATTTCTGAAGCATGACGTAATGGGGGGGTGTTATCTCTTTTGTCGAAAATCAGCCGTTTTTGCTCGAACATTAAATGCCTCCAAATGGTATTTAATTAACTTCCCGAGCCCCTGGAAGCATGAAAATCACTTTAAACATGCTAATTTTAGCTCTAACACTGATGATCCACCTACAAATGTGAACTGACGTTCAAAAATAAAACATTTGAAAACGGACCATTTTCCACATTTCTGAAGCATGACGTAATGGGGGGGTGTTATCTCTTTTGTCGAAAATCAGCCATTTTTGCTCTAACATTAAATGCCTCCAAATGGTATTTAATTAACTTCCCGGGGTGAAGAAACCCTTTTTGAGAACTCAGAGTGAGTAAATTGGCCATTTTCATGCACTTTTAACCATTCCATAAATCTTGTGTTTTGGGCCCCTGGAAGCATGAAAATCACTTTAAACATGCTAATTTTAGCTCTAACACTGATGATCCACCTACAAATGTGAACTGACGTTCAAAAATAAAACATTTGAAAACGGACCATTTTCCACATTTCTGAAGCATGACGTAATGGGGGGGTGTTATCTCTTTTGTCGAAAATCAGCCGTTTTTGCTCGAACATTAAATGCCTCCAAATGGTATTTAATTAACTTCCCGGGGTGAAGAAACCCTTTTTGAGAACTCAGAGTGAGTAAATTGGCCATTTTCATGCACTTTTAACCATTCCATAAATCTTGTGTTTTGGGCCCCTGGAAGCATGAAAATCACTTTAAACATGCTAATTTTAGCTCTAACACTGATGATCCACCTACAAATGTGAACTGACGTTCAAAAATAAAACATTTGAAAACGGACCATTTTCCACATTTCTGAAGCATGACGTAATGGGGGGGTGTTATCTCTTTTGTCGAAAATCAGCCGTTTTTGCTCGAACATTAAATGCCTCCAAATGGTATTTAATTAACTTCCCGAGCCCCTGGAAGCATGAAAATCACTTTAAACATGCTAATTTTAGCTCTAACACTGATGATCCACCTACAAATGTGAACTGACGTTCAAAAATAAAACATTTGAAAACGGACCATTTTCCACATTTCTGAAGCATGACGTAATGGGGGGGTGTTATCTCTTTTGTCGAAAATCAGCCGTTTTTGCTCTAACATTAAATGCCTCCAAATGGTATTTAATTAACTTCCCGAGCCCCTGGAAGCATGAAAATCACTTTAAACATGCTAATTTTAGCTCTAACACTGATGATCCACCTACAAATGTGAACTGACGTTCAAAAATAAAACATTTGAAAACGGACCATTTTCCACATTTCTGAAGCATGACGTAATGGGGGGGTGTTATCTCTTTTGTCGAAAATCAGCCGTTTTTGCTCTAACATTAAATGCCTCCAAATGGTATTTAATTAACTTCCCGGGGTGAAGAAACCCTTTTTGAGAACTCAGAGTGAGTAAATTGGCCATTTTCATGCACTTTTAACCATTCCATAAATCTTGTGTTTTGGGCCCCTGGAAGCATGAAAATCACTTTAAACATGCTAATTTTAGCTCTAACACTGATGATCCACCTACAAATGTGAACTGACGTTCAAAAATAAAACATTTGAAAACGGACCATTTTCCACATTTCTGAAGCATGACGTAATGGGGGGGTGTTATCTCTTTTGTCGAAAATCAGCCGTTTTTGCTCGAACATTAAATGCCTCCAAATGGTATTTAATTAACTTCCCGGGGTGAAGAAACCCTTTTTGAGAACTCAGAGTGAGTAAATTGGCCATTTTCATGCACTTTTAACCATTCCATAAATCTTGTGTTTTGGGCCCCTGGAAGCATGAAAATCACTTTAAACATGCTAATTTTAGCTCTAACACTGATGATCCACCTACAAATGTGAACTGACGTTCAAAAATAAAACATTTGAAAACGGACCATTTTCCACATTTCTGAAGCATGACGTAATGGGGGGGGTGTTATCTCTTTTGTCGAAAATCAGCCGTTTTTGCTCTAACATTAAATGCCTCCAAATGGTATTTAATTAACTTCCCGAGCCCCTGGAAGCATGAAAATCACTTTAAACATGCTAATTTTAGCTCTAACACTGATGATCCACCTACAAATGTGAACTGACGTTCAAAAATAAAACATTTGAAAACGGACCATTTTCCACATTTCTGAAGCATGACGTAATGGGGGGGTGTTATCTCTTTTGTCGAAAATCAGCCGTTTTTGCTCTAACATTAAATGCCTCCAAATGGTATTTAATTAACTTCCCGGGGTGAAGAAACCCTTTTTGAGAACTCAGAGTGAGTAAATTGGCCATTTTCATGCACTTTTAACCATTCCATAAATCTTGTGTTTTGGGCCCCTGGAAGCATGAAAATCACTTTAAACATGCTAATTTTAGCTCTAACACTGATGATCCACCTACAAATGTGAACTGACGTTCAAAAATAAAACATTTGAAAACGGACCATTTTCCACATTTCTGAAGCATGACGTAATGGGGGGGTGTTATCTCTTTTGTCGAAAATCAGCCGTTTTTGCTCTAACATTAAAGGCCTCCAAATGGTATTTATTTCACTTCCCGAGCCCCTGGAAGCATGAAAATCACTTTAAACATGCTAATTTTAGCTCTAACACTGATGATCCACCTACAAATGTGAACTGACGTTCAAAAATAAAACATTTGAAAACGGACCATTTTCCACATTTCTGAAGCATGACGTAATGGGGGGGTGTTATCTCTTTTGTCGAAAATCAGCCGTTTTTGCTCGAACATTAAATGCCTCCAAATGGTATTTAATTAACTTCCCGAGCCCCTGGAAGCATGAAAATCACTTTAAACATGCTAATTTTAGCTCTAACACTGATGATCCACCTACAAATGTGAACTGACGTTCAAAAATAAAACATTTGAAAACGGACCATTTTCCACATTTCTGAAGCATGACGTAATGGGGGGGTGTTATCTCTTTTGTCGAAAATCAGCCGTTTTTGCTCTAACATTAAATGCCTCCAAATGGTATTTAATTAACTTCCCGGGGTGAAGAAACCCTTTTTGAGAACTCAGAGTGAGTAAATTGGCCATTTTCATGCACTTTTAACCATTCCATAAATCTTGTGTTTTGGGCCCCTGGAAGCATGAAAATCACTTTAAACATGCTAATTTTAGCTCTAACACTGATGATCCACCTACAAATGTGAACTGACGTTCAAAAATAAAACATTTGAAAACGGACCATTTTCCACATTTCTAAAGCATGACGTAATGGGGGGGTGTTAGCTCTTTCGTCGAAAATCAGCCGTTTTTGCTCGAACATTAAAATCCTCCAAATGGTATTTAATTAACTTCCCGGGGTGAAGAAACCCTTTTTGAGAACTCAGAGTGAGTAAATTGGCCATTTTCATGCACTTTTAACCATTCCATAAATCTTGTGTTTTGGGCCCCTGGAAGCATGAAAATCACTTTAAACATGCTAATTTTAGCTCTAACACTGATGATCCACCTACAAATGTGAACTGACGTTCAAAAATAAAACATTTGAAAACGGACCATTTTCCACATTTCTGAAGCATGACGTAATGGGGGGGGTCTTATCTCTTTTGTCGAAAATCAGCCGTTTTTGCTCTAACATTAAATGCCTCCAAATGGTATTTAATTAACTTCCCGGGGTGAAGAAACCCTTTTTGAGAACTCAGAGTGAGTAAATTGGCCATTTTCATGCACTTTTAACCATTCCATAAATCTTGTGTTTTGGGCCCCTGGAAGCATGAAAATCACTTTAAACATGCTAATTTTAGCTCTAACACTGATGATCCACCTACAAATGTGAACTGACGTTCAAAAATAAAACATTTGAAAACGGACCATTTTCCACATTTCTGAAGCATGACGTAATGAGGGGGGTGTTATCTCTTTTGTCGAAAATCAGCCGTTTTTGCTCGAACATTAAATGCCTCCAAATGGTATTTAATTAACTTCCCGGGGTGAAGAAACCCTTTTTGAGAACTCAGAGTGAGTAAATTGGCCATTTTCATGCACTTTTAACCATTCCATAAATCTTGTGTTTTGGGCCCCTGGAAGCATGAAAATCACTTTAAACATGCTAATTTTAGCTCTAACACTGATGATCCACCTACAAATGTGAACTGACGTTCAAAAATAAAACATTTAAAAACGGACCATTTTCCACATTTCTGAAGCATGACGTAATGGGGGGTGTTATCTCTTTTGTCGAAAATCAGCCGTTTTTGCTCGAACATTAAATGCCTCCAAATGGTATTTAATTAATTTCCCGAGCCCCTGGAAGCATGAAAATCACTTTAAACATGCTAATTTTAGCTCTAACACTGATGATCCACCTACAAATGTGAACTGACGTTCAAAAATGAAACATTTGAAAACGGACCATTTTCCACATTTCTGAAGCATGACGTAATGGGGGGGTGTTATCTCTTTTGTCGAAAATCAGCCGTTTTTGCTCTAACATTAAATGCCTCCAAATGGTATTTAATTAACTTCCCGGGGTGAAGAAACCCTTTTTGAGAACTCAGAGTGAGTAAATTGGCCATTTTCATGCACTTTTAACCATTCCATAAATCTTGTGTTTTGGGCCCCTGGAAGCATGAAAATCACTTTAAACATGCTAATTTTAGCTCTAACACTGATGATCCACCTACAAATGTGAACTGACGTTCAAAAATAAAACATTTGAAAACGGACCATTTTCCACATTTCTGAAGCATGACGTAATGGGGGGGTGTTATCTCTTTTGTCGAAAATCAGCCGTTTTTGCTCTAACATTAAATGCCTCCAAATGGTATTTAATTAACTTCCCGGGGTGAAGAAACCCTTTTTGAGAACTCAGAGTGAGTAAATTGGCCATTTTCATGCACTTTTAACCATTCCATAAATCTTGTGTTTTGGGCCCCTGGAAGCATGAAAATCACTTTAAACATGCTAATTTTAGCTCTAACACTGATGATCCACCTACAAATGTGAACTGACGTTCAAAAATAAAACATTTGAAAACGGACCATTTTCCACATTTCTGAAGCATGACGTAATGGGGGGGTGTTATCTCTTTTGTCGAAAATCAGCCGTTTTTGCTCGAACATTAAATGCCTCCAAATGGTATTTATTTCACTTCCCGAGCCCCTGGAAGCATGAAAATCACTTTAAACATGCTAATTTTAGCTCTAACACTGATGATCCACCTACAAATGTGAACTGACGTTCAAAAATGAAACATTTGAAAACGGACCATTTTCCACATTTCTGAAGCATGACGTAATGGGGGGGTGTTATCTCTTTTGTCGAAAATCAGCCGATTTTGCTCTAACATTAAATGCCTCCAAATGGTATTTAATTAACTTCCCGGGGTGAAGAAACCCTTTTTGAGAACTCAGAGTGAGTAAATTGGCCATTGTCATGCACTTTTAACCATTCCATAAATCTTGTGTTTTGGGCCCCTGGAAGCATGAAAATCACTTTAAACATGCTAATTTTAGCTCTAACACTGATGATCCACCTACAAATGTGAACTGATGTTCAAAAATAAAACATTTGAAAACGGACCATTTTCCACATTTCTGAAGCATGACGTAATGGGGGGGTGTTATCTCTTTTGTCGAAAATCAGCCGTTTTTGCTCTAACATTAAATGCCTCCAAATGATATTTAATTAACTTCCCGGGGTGAAGAAACCCTTTTTGAGAACTCAGAGTGAGTAAATTGGCCATTTTCATGCACTTTTAACCATTCCATAAATCTTGTGTTTTGGGCCCCTGGAAGCATGAAAATCACTTTAAACATGCTAATTTTAGCTCTAACACTGATGATCCACCTACAAATGTGAACTGACGTTCAAAAATAAAACATTTGAAAACGGACCATTTTCCACATTTCTGAAGCATGACGTAATGGGGGGGTGTTATCTCTTTTGTCGAAAATCAGCCGTTTTTGCTCGAACATTAAATGCCTCCAAAGGGTATTTAATTAACTTCCCGAGCCCCTGGAAGCATGAAAATCACTTTAAACATGCTAATTTTAGCTCTAACACTGATGATCCACCTACAAATGTGAACTGATGTTCAAAAATGAAACATTTGAAAACGGACCATTTTCCACATTTCTGAAGCATGACGTAATGGGGGGGTGTTATCTCTTTTGTCGAAAATCAGCCGTTTTTGCTCTAACATTAAATGCCTCCAAATGGTATTTAATTAACTTCCCGGGGTGAAGAAACCCTTTTTGAGAACTCAGAGTGAGTAAATTGGCCATTTTCATGCACTTTTAACCATTCCATAAATCTTGTGTTTTGGGCCCCTGGAAGCATGAAAATCACTTTAAACATGCTAATTTTAGCTCTAACACTGATGATCCACCTACAAATGTGAACTGACGTTCAAAAATAAAACATTTGAAAACGGACCATTTTCCACATTTCTGAAGCATGACGTAATGGGGGGGTGTTATCTCTTTTGTCGAAAATCAGCCGTTTTTGCTCGAACATTAAATGCCTCCAAATGGTATTTATTTCACTTCCCGAGCCCCTGGAAGCATGAAAATCACTTTAAACATGCTAATTTTAGCTCTAACACTGATGATCCACCTACAAATGTGAACTGACGTTCAAAAATGAAACATTTGAAAACGGACCATTTTCCACATTTCTGAAGCATGACGTAATGGGGGGGTTTTATCTCTTTTGTCGAAAATCAGCCGTTTTTGCTCTAACATTAAATGCCTCCAAATGGTATTTAATTAACTTCCCGGGGTGAAGAAACCCTTTTTGAGAACTCAGAGTGAGTAAATTGGCCATTTTCATGCACTTTTAACCATTCCATAAATCTTGTGTTTTGGGCCCCTGGAAGCATGAAAATCACTTTAAACATGCTAATTTTAGCTCTAACACTGATGATCCACCTACAAATGTGAACTGACGTTCAAAAATAAAACATTTGAAAACGGACCATTTTCCACATTTCTGAAGCATGACGTAATGGGGGGGTGTTATCTCTTTTGTCGAAAATCAGCCGTTTTTGCTCTAACATTAAATGCCTCCAAATGGTATTTAATTAACTTCCCGGGGTGAAGAAACCCTTTTTGAGAACTCAGAGTGAGTAAATTGGCCATTTTCATGCACTTTTAACCATTCCATAAATCTTGTGTTTTGGGCCCCTGGAAGCATGAAAATCACTTTAAACATGCTAATTTTAGCTCTAACACTGATGATCCACCTACAAATGTGAACTGACGTTCAAAAATAAAACATTTGAAAACGGACCATTTTCCACATTTCTGAAGCCTGACGTAATGAGGGGGGTGTTATCTCTTTTGTCGAAAAAATCAGCCATTTTGCTCGAACATTAAATGCCTCCAAATGGTATTTAATTAACTTCCCGGGGTGAAGAAACCCTTTTTGAGAACTCAGAGTGAGTAAATTGGTCATTTTCATGCACTTTTAACCATTCCATAAATCTTGTGTTTTGGGCCCCTGGAAGCATGAAAATCACTTTAAACATGCTAATTTTAGCTCTAACACTGATGATCCACCTACAAATGTGAACTGACGTTCAAAAATAAAACATTTGAAAACGGACCATTTTCCACATTTCTGAAGCATGACGTAATGGGGGGTGTTATCTCTTTTGTCGAAAATCAGCCGTTTTTGCTCGAACATTAAATGCCTCCAAATGGTATTTAATTAACTTCCCGAGCCCCTGGAAGCATGAAAATCACTTTAAACATGCTAATTTTAGCTCTAACACTGATGATCCACCTACAAATGTGAACTGACATTCAAAAATGAAACATTTGACAACGGACCATTTTCCACATTTCTGAAGCATGACGTAATGGGGGGGTGTTATCTCTTTTGTCGAAAATCAGCCGTTTTTGCTCTAACATTAAATGCCTCCAAATGGTATTTAATTAACTTCCCGGGGTGAAGAAACCCTTTTTGAGAACTCAGAGTGAGTAAATTGGCCATTTTCATGCACTTTTAACCATTCCATAAATCTTGTGTTTTGGGCCCCTGGAAGCATGAAAATCACTTTAAACATGCTAATTTTAGTTCTAACACTGATGATCCACCTACAAATGTGAACTGACGTTCAAAAATAAAACATTTGAAAACTGACCATTTTCCACATTTCTGAAGCATGACGTAATGGGGGGGTGTTATCTCTTTTGTCGAAAATCAGCCGTTTTTGCTCTAACATTAAATGCCTCCAAATGGTATTTAATTAACTTCCCGGGGTGAAGAAACCCTTTTTGAGAACTCAGAGTGAGTAAATTGGCCATTTTCATGCACTTTTAACCATTCCATAAATCTTGTGTTTTGGGCCCCTGGAAGCATGAAAATCACTTTAAACATGCTAATTTTAGCTCTAACACTGATGATCCACCTACAAATGTGAACTGACGTTCAAAAATAAAACATTTGAAAACGGACCATTTTCCACATTTCTGAAGCATGACGTAATGGGGGGGTGTTATCTCTTTTGTGGAAAATCAGCCTTTTTTGCTCGAACATTAAATGCCTCCAAATGGTATTTATTTCACTTCCCGAGCCCCTGGAAGCATGAAAATCACTTTAAACATGCTAATTTTAGCTGTAACACTGATGATCCACCTACAAATGTGAACTGACGTTCAAAAATAAAACATTTGAAAACGGACCATTTTCCACATTTCTGAAGCATGACGTAATGGGGGGGTGTTATCTCTTTTGTCGAAAATCAGCCGTTTTTGCTCTAACATTAAATGCCTCCAAATGGTATTTAATTAACTTCCCGGGGTGAAGAAACCCTTTTTGAGAACTCAGAGTGAGTAAATTGTCCATTTTCATGCACTTTTAACCATTCCATAAATCTTGTGTTTTGGGCCCCTGGAAGCATGAAAATCACTTTAAACATGCTAATTTTAGCTCTAACACTGATGATCCACCTACAAATGTGAACTGACGTTCAAAAATAAAACATTTGAAAACGGACCATTTTCCACATTTCTGAAGCATGACGTAATGGGGGGGTGTTATCTCTTTTGTCGAAAATCAGCCGTTTTTGCTCGAACATTAAATGCCTCCAAATGGTATTTAATTAACTTCCCGAGCCCCTGGAAGCATGAAAATCACTTTAAACATGCTAATTTTAGCTCTAACACTGATGATCCACCTACAAATGTGAACTGACGTTCAAAAATGAAACATTTGAAAACGGACCATTTTCCACATTTCTGAAGCATGACGTAATGGGGGGGTGTTATCTCTTTTGTCGAAAATCAGCCGTTTTTGCTCTAACATTAAATGCCTCCAAATGGTATTTAATTAACTTCCCTGGGTGAAGAAACCCTTTTTGAGAACTCAGAGTGAGTAAATTGGCCATTTTCATGCACTTTTAACCATTCCATAAATCTTGTGTTTTGGGCCCCTGGAAGCATGAAAATCACTTTAAACATGCTAATTTTAGCTCTAACACTGATGATCCACCTACAAATGTGAACTGACGTTCAAAAATAAAACATTTGAAAACGGACCATTTTCCACATTTCTGAAGCATGACGTAATGGGGGGGGTGTTATCTCTTTTGTCGAAAATCAGCTGTTTTTGCTCGAACATTAAATGCCTCCAAATGGTATTTAATTAACTTCCCGAGCCCCTGGAAGCATGAAAATCACTTTAAACATGCTAATTTTAGCTCTAACACTGATGATCCACCTACAAATGTGAACTGACGTTCAAAAATGAAACATTTGAAAACGGACCATTTTCCACATTTCTGAAGCATGACGTAATGGGGGGGTGTTATCTCTTTTGTCGAAAATCAGCCGTTTTTGCTCTAACATTAAATGCCTCCAAATGGTATTTAATTAACTTCCCGGGGTGAAGAAACCCTTTTTGAGAACTCAGAGTGAGTAAATTGGCCATTTTCATGCACTTTTAACCATTCCATAAATCTTGTGTTTTGGGCCCCTGAAAGCATGAAAATCACTTTAAACATGCTAATTTTAGCTCTAACACTGATGATCCACCTACAAATGTGAACTGACGTTCAAAAATAAAACATTTGAAAACGGACCATTTTCCACATTTCTGAAGCATGACGTAATGGGGGGGTGTTATCTCTTTTGTCGAAAATCAGCCGTTCTTGCTCGAACATTAAATGCCTCCAAATGGTATTTATTTCACTTCCCGAGCCCCTGGAATCATGAAAATCACTTTAAACATGCTAATTTTAGCTCTAACACTGATGATCCACCTACAAATGTGAACTGACGTTCAAAAATGAAACATTTGAAAACGGACCATTTTCCACATTTCTGAAGCATGACGTAATGGGGGGGTGTTATCTCTTTTGTCGAAAATCAGCCGTTTTTGCTCTAACATTAAATGCCTCCAAATGGTATTTATTTCACTTCCCGAGCCCCTGGAAGCATGAAAATCACTTTAAACATGCTAATTTTAGCTCTAACACTGATGATCCACCTACAAATGTGAACTGACGTTCAAAAATAAAACATTTGAAAACGGACCATTTTCCACATTTCTAAAGCATGACGTAATGGGGGGGTGTTAGCTCTTTCGTCGAAAATCAGCCGTTTTTGCTCGAACATTAAAATCCTCCAAATGGTATTTAATTAACTTCCCGGGGTGAAGAAACCCTTTTTGAGAACTCAGAGTGAGTAAATTGGCCATTTTCATGCACTTTTAACCATTCCATAAATCTTGTGTTTTGGGCCCCTGGAAGCATGAAAATCACTTTAAACATGCTAATTTTAGCTCTAACACTGATGATCCACCTACAAATGTGAACTGACGTTCAAAAATAAAACATTTGAAAACGGACCATTTTCCACATTTCTGAAGCATGACGTAATGGGGGGGTGTTATCTCTTTTGTCGAAAATCAGCCGTTTTTGCTCGAACATTAAATGCCTCCAAATGGTATTTATTTCACTTCCCGAGCCCCTGGAAGCATAAAAATCACTTTAAACATGCTAATTTTAGCTCTAACACTGATGATCCACCTACAAATGTGAACTGACGTTCAAAAATGAAACATTTGAAAACGGACCATTTTCCACATTTCTGAAGCATGACGTAATGGGGGGGTGTTATCTCTTTTGTCGAAAATCAGCCGTTTTTGCTCTAACATTAAATGCCTCCAAATGGTATTTAATTAACTTCCCGGGGTGAAGAAACCCTTTTTGAGAACTCAGAGTGAGTAAATTGGCCATTTTCATGCACTTTTAACCATTCCATAAATCTTGTGTTTTGGGCCCCTGGAAGCATGAAAATCACTTTAAACATGCTAATTTTAGCTCTAACACTGATGATCCACCTACAAATGTGAACTGACGTTCAAAAATAAAACATTTGAAAACGGACCATTTTCCACATTTCTGAAGCATGACGTAATGGGGGGGTGTTATCTCTTTTGTCGAAAATCTGCCGTTTTTGCTCGAACATTAAATGCCTCCAAATGGTATTTAATTAACTTCCCGAGCCCCTGGAAGCATGAAAATCACTTTAAACATGCTAATTTTTGCTCTAACACTGATGATCCACCTACAAATGTGAACTGACGTTCAAAAATAAAACATTTGAAAACGGACCATTTTCCACATTTTTGAAGCATGACGTAATGGGGGGGGTGTTATCTCTTTTGTCGAAAATCAGCCGTTTTTGCTCGAACATTAAATGCCTCCAAATGGTATTTAATTAACTTCCCGGGGTGAAGAAACCCTTTTTGAGAACTCAGAGTGAGTAAATTGGCCATTTTCATGCACTTTTAACCATTCCATAAATCTTGTGTTTTGGGCCCCTGGAAGCATGAAAATCACTTTAAACATGCTAATTTTAGCTCTAACACTGATGATCCACCTACAAATGTGAACTGACGTTCAAAAATAAAACATTTGAAAACGGACCATTTTCCACATTTCTAAAGCATGACGTAATGGGGGGGTGTTAGCTCTTTCGTCGAAAATCAGCCGTTTTTGCTCGAACATTAAAATCCTCCAAATGGTATTTAATTAACTTCCCGGGGTGAAGAAACCCTTTTTGAGAACTCAGAGTGAGTAAATTGGCCATTTTCATGCACTTTTAACCATTCCATAAATCTTGTGTTTTGGGCCCCTGGAAGCATGAAAATCACTTTAAACATGCTAATTTTAGCTCTAAAACTGATGATCCACCTACAAATGTGAACTGACGTTCAAAAATAAAACATTTGAAAACGGACCATTTTCCACATTTCTGAAGCATGACGTAATGGGGGGGTGTTATCTCTTTTGTCGAAAATCAGCCGTTTTTGCTCTAACATTAAATGCCTCCAAATGGTATTTAATTAACTTCCCGGGGTGAAGAAACCCTTTTTGAGAACTCAGAGTGAGTAAATTGGCCATTTTCATGCACTTTTAACCATTCCATAAATCTTGTGTTTTGGGCCCCTGGAAGCATGAAAATCACTTTAAACATGCTAATTTTAGCTCTAACACTGATGATCCACCTACAAATGTGAACTGACGTTCAAAAATAAAACATTTGAAAACGGACCATTTTCCACATTTCTGAAGCATGACGTAATGAGGGGGGTGTTATCTCTTTTGTCGAAAATCAGCCGTTTTTGCTCGAACATTAAATGCCTCCAAATGGTATTTAATTAACTTCCCGGGGTGAAGAAACCCTTTTTGAGAACTCAGAGTGAGTAAATTGGCCATTTTCATGCACTTTTAACCATTCCATAAATCTTGTGTTTTGGGCCCCTGGAAGCATGAAAATCACTTTAAACATGCTAATTTTAGCTCTAACACTGATGATCCACCTACAAATGTGAACTGACGTTCAAAAATAAAACATTTGAAAACGGACCATTTTCCACATTTCTGAAGCATGACGTAATGGGGGGTGTTATCTCTTTTGTCGAAAATCAGCCGTTTTTGCTCGAACATTAAATGCCTCCAAATGGTATTTAATTAACTTCCCGAGCCCCTGGAAGCATGAAAATCACTTTAAACATGCTAATTTTAGCTCTAACACTGATGATCCACCTACAAATGTGAACTGACGTTCAAAAATGAAACATTTGAAAACGGACCATTTTCCACATTTCTGAAGCATGACGTAATGGGGGGGTGTTATCTCTTTTGTCGAAAATCAGCCGTTTTTGCTCTAACATTAAATGCCTCCAAATGGTATTTAATTAACTTCCCGGGGTGAAGAAACCCTTTTTGAGAACTCAGAGTGAGTAAATTGGCCATTTTCATGCACTTTTAACCATTCCATAAATCTTGTGTTTTGGGCCCCTGGAAGCATGAAAATCACTTTAAACATGCTAATTTTAGCTCTAACACTGATGATCCACCTACAAATGTGAACTGACGTTCAAAAATAAAACATTTGAAAACGGACCATTTTCCACATTTCTGAAGCATGACGTAATGGGGGGGTGTTATCTCTTTTGTCGAAAATCAGCCGTTTTTGCTCTAACATTAAATGCCTCCAAATGGTATTTAATTAACTTCCCGGGGTGAAGAAACCCTTTTTGAGAACTCAGAGTGAGTAAATTGGCCATTTTCATGCACTTTTAACCATTCCATAAATCTTGTGTTTTGGGCCCCTGGAAGCATGAAAATCACTTTAAACATGCTAATTTTAGCTCTAACACTGATGATCCACCTACAAATGTGAACTGACGTTCAAAAATAAAACATTTGAAAACGGACCATTTTCCACATTTCTGAAGCATGACGTAATGGGGGGGTGTTATTTCTTTTGTGGAAAATCAGCCTTTTTTGCTCGAACATTAAATGCCTCCAAATGGTATTTATTTCACTTCCCGAGCCCCTGGAAGCATGAAAATCACTTTAAACATGCTAATTTTAGCTGTAACACTGATGATCCACCTACAAATGTGAACTGACGTTCAAAAATGAAACATTTGAAAACGGACCATTTTCCACATTTCTGAAGCATGACGTAATGGGGGGGTGTTATCTCTTTTGTCGAAAATCAGCCGTTTGTGCTCTAACATTAAATGCCTCCAAATGGTATTTAATTAACTTCCCGGGGTGAAGAAACCCTTTTTGAGAACTCAGAGTGAGTAAATTGGCCATTTTCATGCACTTTTAACCATTCCATAAATCTTGTGTTTTGGGCCCCTGGAAGCATGAAAATCACTTTAAACATGCTAATTTTAGCTCTAACACTGATGATCCACCTACAAATGTGAACTGACGTTCAAAAATAAAACATTTGAAAACGGACCATTTTCCACATTTCTGAAGCATGACGTAATGGGGGGGTGTTATCTCTTTTGTCGAAAATCAGCCGTTTTTGCTCTAACATTAAATGCCTCCAAATGGTATTTAATTAACTTCCCGGGGTGAAGAAACCCTTTTTGAGAACTCAGAGTGAGTAAATTGGCCATTTTCATGCACTTTTAACCATTCCATAAATCTTGTGTTTTGGGCCCCTGGAAGCATGAAAATCACTTTAAACATGCTAATTTTAGCTCTAACACTGATGATCCACCTACAAATGTGAACTGACGTTCAAAAATAAAACATTTGAAAACGGACCATTTTCCACATTTCTGAAGCATGACGTAATGGGGGGGTGTTATCTCTTTTGTCGAAAATCAGCCGTTTTTGCTCGAACATTAAATGCCTCCAAATGGTATTTATTTCACTTCCCGAGCCCCTGGAAGCATGAAAATCACTTTAAACATGCTAATTTTAGCTCTAACACTGATGATCCACCTACAAATGGGAACTGACGTTCAAAAATGAAACATTTGAAAACGGACCATTTTCCACATTTCTGAAGCATGACGTAATGGGGAGGTGTTATCTCTTTTGTCGAAAATCAGCCGTTTTTGCTCTAACATTAAATGCCTCCAAATGGTATTTATTTCACTTCCCGAGCCCCTGGAAGCATGAAAATCACTTTAAACATGCTAATTTTAGCTCTAACATTGATGATCCACCTACAAATGTGAACTGACGTTCAAAAATAAAACATTTGAAAACGGACCATTTTCCACATTTCTGAAGCATGACGTAATGGGGGGGGTGTTATCTCTTTTGTCGAAAATCAGCCGTTTTTGCTCGAACATTAAATGCCTCCAAATGGTATTTAATTAACTTCCCGAGCCCCTGGAAGCATGAAAATCACTTTAAACATGCTAATTTTAGCTCTAACACTGATGATCCACCTACAAATGTGAACTGACGTTCAAAAATAAAACATTTGAAAACGGACCATTTTCCACATTTCTGAAGCATGACGTAATGGGGGGGTGTTATCTCTTTTGTCGAAAATCAGCCGTTTTTGCTCTAACATTAAATGCCTCCAAATGGTATTTAATTAACTTCCCGGGGTGAAGAAACCCTTTTTGAGAACTCAGAGTGAGTAAATTGGCCATTTTCATGCACTTTTAACCATTCCATAAATCTTGTGTTTTGGGCCCCTGGAAGCATGAAAATCACTTTAAACATGCTAATTTTAGCTCTAACACTGATGATCCACCTACAAATGTGAACTGACGTTCAAAAATAAAACATTTGAAAACGGACCATTTTCCACATTTCTAAAGCATGACGTAATGGGGGGGTGTTAGCTCTTTCGTCGAAAATCAGCCGTTTTTGCTCGAACATTAAAATCCTCCAAATGGTATTTAATTAACTTCCCGGGGTGAAGAAACCCTTTTTGAGAACTCAGAGTGAGTAAATTGGCCATTTTCATGCACTTTTAACCATTCCATAAATCTTGTGTTTTGGGCCCCTGGAAGCATGAAAATCACTTTAAACATGCTAATTTTAGCTCTAACACTGATGATCCACCTACAAATGTGAACTGACGTTCAAAAATAAAACATTTGAAAACGGACCATTTTCCACATTTCTGAAGCATGACGTAATGGGGGGGTGTTATCTCTTTTGTCGAAAATCAGCCGTTTTTGCTCTAACATTAAATGCCTCCAAATGGTATTTAATTAACTTCCCGGGGTGAAGAAACCCTTTTTGAGAACTCACAGTGAGTAAATTGGCCATTTTCATGCACTTTTAACCATTCCATAAATCTTGTCTTTTGGGCCCCTGGAAGCATGAAAATCACTTTAAACATGCTCATTTTAGCTTTAACACTGATGATCCACCTACAAATGTGAACTGACGTTCAAAAATGAAACATTTGAAAACGGACCATTTTCCACATTTCTGAAGCATGACGTAATGGGGGGGGTGTTATCTCTTTTGTCGAAAATCAGCCGTTTTTGCTCTAACATTAAATGCCTCCAAATGGTATTTAATTAACTTCCCGGGGTGAAGAAACCCTTTTTGAGAACTCAGAGTGAGTAAATTGGCCATTTTCATGCACTTTTAACCATTCCATAAATCTTGTGTTTTGGGCCCCTGTAAGCATGAAAATCACTTTAAACATGCTAATTTTAGCTCTAACACTGATGATCCACCTACAAATGTGAACTGACGTTCAAAAATAAAACATTTGAAAACGGACCATTTTCCACATTTCTGAAGCATGACGTAATGGGGGGGTGTTATGTCTTTTGTCGAAAATCAGCCGTTTTTGCTCTAACATTAAATGCCTCCAAATGGTATTTAATTAACTTCCCGGGGTGAAGAAACCCTTTTTGAGAACTCAGAGTGAGTAAATTGGCCATTTTCATGCACTTTTAACCATTCCATAAATCTTGTGTTTGGGGCCCCTGGAAGCATGAAAATCACTTTAAACATGCTAATTTTAGCTCTAACACTGATGATCCACCTACAAATGTGAACTGACGTTCAAAAATAAAACATTTGAAAACGGACCATTTTCCACATTTCTGAAGCATGACGTAATGGGGGGGTGTTATCTCTTTTGTCGAAAATCAGCCGTTTTTGCTCGAACATTAAATGCCTCCAAAGGGTATTTAATTAACTTCCCGAGCCCCTGGAAGCATGAAAATCACTTTAAACATGCTAATTTTAGCTCTAACACTGATGATCCACCTACAAATGTGAACTGATGTTCAAAAATGAAACATTTGAAAACGGACCATTTTCCACATTTCTGAAGCATGACGTAATGGGGGGGTGTTATCTCTTTTGTCGAAAATCAGCCGTTTTTGCTCTAACATTAAATGCCTCCAAATGGTATTTAATTAACTTCCCGGGGTGAAGAAACCCTTTTTGAGAACTCAGAGTGAGTAAATTGGCCATTTTCATGCACTTTTAACCATTCCATAAATCTTGTGTTTTGGGCCCCTGGAAGCATGAAAATCACTTTAAACATGCTAATTTTAGCTCTAACACTGATGATCCACCTACAAATGTGAACTGACGTTCAAAAATAAAACATTTGAAAACGGACCATTTTCCACATTTCTGAAGCATGACGTAATGGGGGGGTGTTATCTCTTTTGTCGAAAATCAGCCGTTTTTGCTCGAACATTAAATGCCTCCAAATGGTATTTATTTCACTTCCCGAGCCCCTGGAAGCATGAAAATCACTTTAAACATGCTAATTTTAGCTCTAACACTGATGATCCACCTACAAATGTGAACTGACGTTCAAAAATGAAACATTTGAAAACGGACCATTTTCCACATTTCTGAAGCATGACGTAATGGGGGGGTTTTATCTCTTTTGTCGAAAATCAGCCGTTTTTGCTCTAACATTAAATGCCTCCAAATGGTATTTAATTAACTTCCCGGGGTGAAGAAACCCTTTTTGAGAACTCAGAGTGAGTAAATTGGCCATTTTCATGCACTTTTAACCATTCCATAAATCTTGTGTTTTGGGCCCCTGGAAGCATGAAAATCACTTTAAACATGCTAATTTTAGCTCTAACACTGATGATCCACCTACAAATGTGAACTGACGTTCAAAAATAAAACATTTGAAAACGGACCATTTTCCACATTTCTGAAGCATGACGTAATGGGGGGGTGTTATCTCTTTTGTCGAAAATCAGCCGTTTTTGCTCTAACATTAAATGCCTCCAAATGGTATTTAATTAACTTCCCGGGGTGAAGAAACCCTTTTTGAGAACTCAGAGTGAGTAAATTGGCCATTTTCATGCACTTTTAACCATTCCATAAATCTTGTGTTTTGGGCCCCTGGAAGCATGAAAATCACTTTAAACATGCTAATTTTAGCTCTAACACTGATGATCCACCTACAAATGTGAACTGACGTTCAAAAATAAAACATTTGAAAACGGACCATTTTCCACATTTCTGAAGCCTGACGTAATGAGGGGGGTGTTATCTCTTTTGTCGAAAATCAGCCATTTTGCTCGAACATTAAATGCCTCCAAATGGTATTTAATTAACTTCCCGGGGTGAAGAAACCCTTTTTGAGAACTCAGAGTGAGTAAATTGGCCATTTTCATGCACTTTTAACCATTCCATAAATCTTGTGTTTTGGGCCCCTGGAAGCATGAAAATCACTTTAAACATGCTAATTTTAGCTCTAACACTGATGATCCACCTACAAATGTGAACTGACGTTCAAAAATAAAACATTTGAAAACGGACCATTTTCCACATTTCTGAAGCATGACGTAATGGGGGGTGTTATCTCTTTTGTCGAAAATCAGCCGTTTTTGCTCGAACATTAAATGCCTCCAAATGGTATTTAATTAACTTCCCGAGCCCCTGGAAGCATGAAAATCACTTTAAACATGCTAATTTTAGCTCTAACACTGATGATCCACCTACAAATGTGAACTGACATTCAAAAATGAAACATTTGACAACGGACCATTTTCCACATTTCTGAAGCATGACGTAATGGGGGGGTGTTATCTCTTTTGTCGAAAATCAGCCGTTTTTGCTCTAACATTAAATGCCTCCAAATGGTATTTAATTAACTTCCCGGGGTGAAGAAACCCTTTTTGAGAACTCAGAGTGAGTAAATTGGCCATTTTCATGCACTTTTAACCATTCCATAAATCTTGTGTTTTGGGCCCCTGGAAGCATGAAAATCACTTTAAACATGCTAATTTTAGCTCTAACACTGATGATCCACCTACAAATGTGAACTGACGTTCAAAAATAAAACATTTGAAAACTGACCATTTTCCACATTTCTGAAGCATGACGTAATGGGGGGGTGTTATCTCTTTTGTCGAAAATCAGCCGTTTTTGCTCTAACATTAAATGCCTCCAAATGGTATTTAATTAACTTCCCGGGGTGAAGAAACCCTTTTTGAGAACTCAGAGTGAGTAAATTGGCCATTTTCATGCACTTTTAACCATTCCATAAATCTTGTGTTTTGGGCCCCTGGAAGCATGAAAATCACTTTAAACATGCTAATTTTAGCTCTAACACTGATGATCCACCTACAAATGTGAACTGACGTTCAAAAATAAAACATTTGAAAACGGACCATTTTCCACATTTCTGAAGCATGACGTAATGGGGGGGTGTTATCTCTTTTGTGGAAAATCAGCCTTTTTTGCTCGAACATTAAATGCCTCCAAATGGTATTTATTTCACTTCCCGAGCCCCTGGAAGCATGAAAATCACTTTAAACATGCTAATTTTAGCTGTAACACTGATGATCCACCTACAAATGTGAACTGACGTTCAAAAATAAAACATTTGAAAACGGACCATTTTCCACATTTCTGAAGCATGACGTAATGGGGGGGTGTTATCTCTTTTGTCGAAAATCAGCCGTTTTTGCTCTAACATTAAATGCCTCCAAATGGTATTTAATTAACTTCCCGGGGTGAAGAAACCCTTTTTGAGAACTCAGAGTGAGTAAATTGGCCATTTTCATGCACTTTTAACCATTCCATAAATCTTGTGTTTTGGGCCCCTGGAAGCATGAAAATCACTTTAAACATGCTAATTTTAGCTCTAACACTGATGATCCACCTACAAATGTGAACTGACGTTCAAAAATAAAACATTTGAAAACGGACCATTTTCCACATTTCTGAAGCATGACGTAATGGGGGGGTGTTATCTCTTTTGTCGAAAATCAGCCGTTTTTGCTCGAACATTAAATGCCTCCAAATGGTATTTATTTCACTTCCCGAGCCCCTGGAAGCATGAAAATCACTTTAAACATGCTAATTTTAGCTCTAACACTGATGATCCACCTACAAATGTGAACTGACGTTCAAAAATGAAACATTTGAAAACTGACCATTTTCCACATTTCTGAAGCATGACGTAATGGGGGGGTGTTATCTCTTTTGTCGAAAATCAGCCGTTTTTGCTCTAACATTAAATGCCTCCAAATGGTATTTAATTAACTTCCCTGGGTGAAGAAACCCTTTTTGAGAACTCAGAGTGAGTAAATTGGCCATTTTCATGCACTTTTAACCATTCCATAAATCTTGTGTTTTGGGCCCCTGGAAGCATGAAAATCACTTTAAACATGCTAATTTTAGCTCTAACACTGATGATCCACCTACAAATGTGAACTGACGTTCAAAAATAAAACATTTGAAAACGGACCATTTTCCACATTTCTGAAGCATGACGTAATGGGGGGGTGTTATCTCTTTTGTCGAAAATCAGCCGTTTTTGCTCGAACATTAAATGCCTCCAAATGGTATTTAATTAACTTCCCGAGCCCCTGGAAGCATGAAAATCACTTTAAACATGCTAATTTTAGCTCTAACACTGATGATCCACCTACAAATGTGAACTGACGTTCAAAAATGAAACATTTGAAAACGGACCATTTTCCACATTTCTGAAGCATGACGTAATGGGGGGGTGTTATCTCTTTTGTCGAAAATCAGCCGTTTTTGCTCTAACATTAAATGCCTCCAAATGGTATTTAATTAACTTCCCGGGGTGAAGAAACCCTTTTTGAGAACTCAGAGTGAGTAAATTGGCCATTTTCATGCACTTTTAACCATTCCATAAATCTTGTGTTTTGGGCCCCTGAAAGCATGAAAATCACTTTAAACATGCTAATTTTAGCTCTAACACTGATGATCCACCTACAAATGTGAACTGACGTTCAAAAATAAAACATTTGAAAACGGACCATTTTCCACATTTCTGAAGCATGACGTAATGGGGGGGTGTTATCTCTTTTGTCGAAAATCAGCCGTTTTTGCTCGAACTTTAAATGCCTCCAAATGGTATTTATTTCACTTCCCGAGCCCCTGGAATCATGAAAATCACTTTAAACATGCTAATTTTAGCTCTAACACTGATGATCCACCTACAAATGTGAACTGACGTTCAAAAATGAAACATTTGAAAACGGACCATTTTCCACATTTCTGAAGCATGACGTAATGGGGGGGTGTTATCTCTTTTGTCGAAAATCAGCCGTTTTTGCTCTAACATTAAATGCCTCCAAATGGTATTTATTTCACTTCCCGAGCCCCTGGAAGCATGAAAATCACTTTAAACATGCTAATTTTAGCTCTAACACTGATGATCCACCTACAAATGTGAACTGACGTTCAAAAATAAAACATTTGAAAACGGACCATTTTCCACATTTCTAAAGCATGACGTAATGGGGGGGTGTTAGCTCTTTCGTCGAAAATCAGCCGTTTTTGCTCGAACATTAAAATCCTCCAAATGGTATTTAATTAACTTCCCGGGGTGAAGAAACCCTTTTTGAGAACTCAGAGTGAGTAAATTGGCCATTTTCATGCACTTTTAACCATTCCATAAATCTTGTGTTTTGGGCCCCTGGAAGCATGAAAATCACTTTAAACATGCTAATTTTAGCTCTAACACTGATGATCCACCTACAAATGTGAACTGACGTTCAAAAATAAAACATTTGAAAACGGACCATTTTCCACATTTCTGAAGCATGACGTAATGGGGGGGTGTTATCTCTTTTGTCGAAAATCAGCCGTTTTTGCTTGAACATTAAATGCCTCCAAATGGTATTTATTTCACTTCCCGAGCCCCTGGAAGCATGAAAATCACTTTAAACATGCTAATTTTAGCTCTAACACTGATGATCCACCTACAAATGTGAACTGACGTTCAAAAATGAAACATTTGAAAACTGACCATTTTCCACATTTCTGAAGCATGACGTAATGGGGGGGTGTTATCTCTTTTGTCGAAAATCAGCCGTTTTTGCTCTAACATTAAATGCCTCCAAATGGTATTTAATTAACTTCCCGGGGTGAAGAAACCCTTTTTGAGAACTCAGAGTGAGTAAATTGGCCATTTTCATGCACTTTTAACCATTCCATAAATCTTGTGTTTTGGGCCCCTGGAAGCATGAAAATCACTTTAAACATGCTAATTTTAGCTCTAACACTGATGATCCACCTACAAATGTGAACTGACGTTCAAAAATAAAACATTTGAAAACGGACCATTTTCCACATTTCTGAAGCATGACGTAATGGGGGGGTGTTATCTCTTTTGTCGAAAATCTGCCGTTTTTGCTCGAACATTAAATGCCTCCAAATGGTACTTAATTAACTTCCCGAGCCCCTGGAAGCATGAAAATCACTTTAAACATGCTAATTTTAGCTCTAACACTGATGATCCACCTACAAATGTGAACTGACGTTCAAAAATAAAACATTTGAAAACGGACCATTTTCCACATTTTTGAAGCATGACGTAATGGGGGGGTGTTATCTCTTTTGTCGAAAATCAGCCGTTTTTGCTCGAACATTAAATGCCTCCAAATGGTATTTAATTAACTTCCCGGGGTGAAGAAACCCTTTTTGAGAACTCAGAGTGAGTAAATTGGCCATTTTCATGCACTTTTAACCATTCCATAAATCTTGTGTTTTGGGCCCCTGGAAGCATGAAAATCACTTTAAACATGCTAATTTTAGCTCTAACACTGATGATCCACCTACAAATGTGAACTGACGTTCAAAAATAAAACATTTGAAAACGGACCATTTTCCACATTTCTGAAGCATGACGTAATGGGGGGGTGTTATCTCTTTTGTCGAAAATCAGCCGTTTTTGCTCTAACATTAAATGCCTCCAAATGGTATTTAATTAACTTCCCGGGGTGAAGAAACCCTTTTTGAGAACTCAGAGTGAGTAAATTGGCCATTTTCATGCACTTTTAACCATTCCATAAATCTTGTGTTTTGGGCCCCTGGAAGCATGAAAATCACTTTAAACATGCTAATTTTAGCTCTAACACTGATGATCCACCTACAAATGTGAACTGACGTTCAAAAATAAAACATTTGAAAACGGACCATTTTCCACATTTCTGAAGCATGACGTAATGGGGGGGTGTTATTTCTTTTGTGGAAAATCAGCCTTTTTTGCTCGAACATTAAATGCCTCCAAATGGTATTTATTTCACTTCCCGAGCCCCTGGAAGCATGAAAATCACTTTAAACATGCTAATTTTAGCTGTAACACTGATGATCCACCTACAAATGTGAACTGACGTTCAAAAATGAAACATTTGAAAACGGACCATTTTCCACATTTCTGAAGCATGACGTAATGGGGGGGTGTTATCTCTTTTGTCGAAAATCAGCCGTTTGTGCTCTAACATTAAATGCCTCCAAATGGTATTTAATTAACTTCCCGGGGTGAAGAAACCCTTTTTGAGAACTCAGAGTGAGTAAATTGGCCATTTTCATGCACTTTTAACCATTCCATAAATCTTGTGTTTTGGGCCCCTGGAAGCATGAAAATCACTTTAAACATGCTAATTTTAGCTCTAACACTGATGATCCACCTACAAATGTGAACTGACGTTCAAAAATAAAACATTTGAAAACGGACCATTTTCCACATTTCTGAAGCATGACGTAATGGGGGGGTGTTATCTCTTTTGTCGAAAATCAGCCGTTTTTGCTCTAACATTAAATGCCTCCAAATGGTATTTAATTAACTTCCCGGGGTGAAGAAACCCTTTTTGAGAACTCAGAGTGAGTAAATTGGCCATTTTCATGCACTTTTAACCATTCCATAAATCTTGTGTTTTGGGCCCCTGGAAGCATGAAAATCACTATAAACATGCTAATTTTAGCTCTAACACTGATGATCCACCTACAAATGTGAACTGACGTTCAAAAATAAAACATTTGAAAACGGACCATTTTCCACATTTCTGAAGCATGACGTAATGGGGGGGTGTTATCTCTTTTGTCGAAAATCAGCCGTTTTTGCTCGAACATTAAATGCCTCCAAATGGTATTTATTTCACTTCCCGAGCCCCTGGAAGCATGAAAATCACTTTAAACATGCTAATTTTAGCTCTAACACTGATGATCCACCTACAAATGGGAACTGACGTTCAAAAATGAAACATTTGAAAACGGACCATTTTCCACATTTCTGAAGCATGACGTAATGGGGAGGTGTTATCTCTTTTGTCGAAAATCAGCCGTTTTTGCTCTAACATTAAATGCCTCCAAATGGTATTTATTTCACTTCCCGAGCCCCTGGAAGCATGAAAATCACTTTAAACATGCTAATTTTAGCTCTAACATTGATGATCCACCTACAAATGTGAACTGACGTTCAAAAATAAAACATTTGAAAACGGACCATTTTCCACATTTCTGAAGCATGACGTAATGGGGGGGGTGTTATCTCTTTTGTCGAAAATCAGCCGTTTTTGCTCGAACATTAAATGCCTCCAAATGGTATTTAATTAACTTCCCGAGCCCCTGGAAGCATGAAAATCACTTTAAACATGCTAATTTTAGCTCTAACACTGATGATCCACCTACAAATGTGAACTGACGTTCAAAAATAAAACATTTGAAAACGGACCATTTTCCACATTTCTGAAGCATGACGTAATGGGGGGGTGTTATCTCTTTTGTCGAAAATCAGCCGTTTTTGCTCTAACATTAAATGCCTCCAAATGGTATTTAATTAACTTCCCGGGGTGAAGAAACCCTTTTTGAGAACTCAGAGTGAGTAAATTGGCCATTTTCATGCACTTTTAACCATTCCATAAATCTTGTGTTTTGGGCCCCTGGAAGCATGAAAATCACTTTAAACATGCTAATTTTAGCTCTAACACTGATGATCCACCTACAAATGTGAACTGACGTTCAAAAATAAAACATTTGAAAACGGACCATTTTCCACATTTCTAAAGCATGACGTAATGGGGGGGTGTTAGCTCTTTCGTCGAAAATCAGCCGTTTTTGCTCGAACATTAAAATCCTCCAAATGGTATTTAATTAACTTCCCGGGGTGAAGAAACCCTTTTTGAGAACTCAGAGTGAGTAAATTGGCCATTTTCATGCACTTTTAACCATTCCATAAATCTTGTGTTTTGGGCCCCTGGAAGCATGAAAATCACTTTAAACATGCTAATTTTAGCTCTAACACTGATGATCCACCTACAAATGTGAACTGACGTTCAAAAATAAAACATTTGAAAACGGACCATTTTCCACATTTCTGAAGCATGACGTAATGGGGGGGTGTTATCTCTTTTGTCGAAAATCAGCCGTTTTTGCTCTAACATTAAATGCCTCCAAATGGTATTTAATTAACTTCCCGGGGTGAAGAAACCCTTTTTGAGAACTCACAGTGAGTAAATTGGCCATTTTCATGCACTTTTAACCATTCCATAAATCTTTTCTTTTGGGCCCCTGGAAGCATGAAAATCACTTTAAACATGCTCATTTTAGCTTTAACACTGATGATCCACCTACAAATGTGAACTGACGTTCAAAAATGAAACATTTGAAAACGGACCATTTTCCACATTTCTGAAGCATGACGTAATGGGGGGGGTGTTATCTCTTTTGTCGAAAATCAGCCGTTTTTGCTCTAACATTAAATGCCTCCAAATGGTATTTAATTAACTTCCCGGGGTGAAGAAACCCTTTTTGAGAACTCAGAGTGAGTAAATTGGCCATTTTCATGCACTTTTAACCATTCCATAAATCTTGTGTTTTGGGCCCCTGTAAGCATGAAAATCACTTTAAACATGCTAATTTTAGCTCTAACACTGATGATCCACCTACAAATGTGAACTGACGTTCAAAAATAAAACATTTGAAAACGGACCATTTTCCACATTTCTGAAGCATGACGTAATGGGGGGGTGTTATGTCTTTTGTCGAAAATCAGCCGTTTTTGCTCTAACATTAAATGCCTCCAAATGGTATTTAATTAACTTCCCGGGGTGAAGAAACCCTTTTTGAGAACTCAGAGTGAGTAAATTGGCCATTTTCATGCACTTTTAACCATTCCATAAATCTTGTGTTTGGGGCCCCTGGAAGCATGAAAATCACTTTAAACATGCTAATTTTAGCTCTAACACTGATGATCCACCTACAAATGTGAACTGACGTTCAAAAATAAAACATTTGAAAACGGACCATTTTCCACATTTCTGAAGCATGACGTAATGGGGGGGTGTTATCTCTTTTGTCGAAAATCAGCCGTTTTTGCTCGAACATTAAATGCCTCCAAAGGGTATTTAATTAACTTCCCGAGCCCCTGGAAGCATGAAAATCACTTTAAACATGCTAATTTTAGCTCTAACACTGATGATCCACCTACAAATGTGAACTGATGTTCAAAAATGAAACATTTGAAAACGGACCATTTTCCACATTTCTGAAGCATGACGTAATGGGGGGGTGTTATCTCTTTTGTCGAAAATCAGCCGTTTTTGCTCTAACATTAAATGCCTCCAAATGGTATTTAATTAACTTCCCGGGGTGAAGAAACCCTTTTTGAGAACTCAGAGTGAGTAAATTGGCCATTTTCATGCACTTTTAACCATTCCATAAATCTTGTGTTTTGGGCCCCTGGAAGCATGAAAATCACTTTAAACATGCTAATTTTAGCTCTAACACTGATGATCCACCTACAAATGTGAACTGACGTTCAAAAATAAAACATTTGAAAACGGACCATTTTCCACATTTCTGAAGCATGACGTAATGGGGGGGTGTTATCTCTTTTGTCGAAAATCAGCCGTTTTTGCTCGAACATTAAATGCCTCCAAATGGTATTTATTTCACTTCCCGAGCCCCTGGAAGCATGAAAATCACTTTAAACATGCTAATTTTAGCTCTAACACTGATGATCCACCTACAAATGTGAACTGACGTTCAAAAATGAAACATTTGAAAACGGACCATTTTCCACATTTCTGAAGCATGACGTAATGGGGGGGTTTTATCTCTTTTGTCGAAAATCAGCCGTTTTTGCTCTAACATTAAATGCCTCCAAATGGTATTTAATTAACTTCCCGGGGTGAAGAAACCCTTTTTGAGAACTCAGAGTGAGTAAATTGGCCATTTTCATGCACTTTTAACCATTCCATAAATCTTGTGTTTTGGGCCCCTGGAAGCATGAAAATCACTTTAAACATGCTAATTTTAGCTCTAACACTGATGATCCACCTACAAATGTGAACTGACGTTCAAAAATAAAACATTTGAAAACGGACCATTTTCCACATTTCTGAAGCATGACGTAATGGGGGGGTGTTATCTCTTTTGTCGAAAATCAGCCGTTTTTGCTCTAACATTAAATGCCTCCAAATGGTATTTAATTAACTTCCCGGGGTGAAGAAACCCTTTTTGAGAACTCAGAGTGAGTAAATTGGCCATTTTCATGCACTTTTAACCATTCCATAAATCTTGTGTTTTGGGCCCCTGGAAGCATGAAAATCACTTTAAACATGCTAATTTTAGCTCTAACACTGATGATCCACCTACAAATGTGAACTGACGTTCAAAAATAAAACATTTGAAAACGGACCATTTTCCACATTTCTGAAGCCTGACGTAATGAGGGGGGTGTTATCTCTTTTGTCGAAAATCAGCCATTTTGCTCGAACATTAAATGCCTCCAAATGGTATTTAATTAACTTCCCGGGGTGAAGAAACCCTTTTTGAGAACTCAGAGTGAGTAAATTGGCCATTTTCATGCACTTTTAACCATTCCATAAATCTTGTGTTTTGGGCCCCTGGAAGCATGAAAATCACTTTAAACATGCTAATTTTAGCTCTAACACTGATGATCCACCTACAAATGTGAACTGACGTTCAAAAATAAAACATTTGAAAACGGACCATTTTCCACATTTCTGAAGCATGACGTAATGGGGGGTGTTATCTCTTTTGTCGAAAATCAGCCGTTTTTGCTCGAACATTAAATGCCTCCAAATGGTATTTAATTAACTTCCCGAGCCCCTGGAAGCATGAAAATCACTTTAAACATGCTAATTTTAGCTCTAACACTGATGGTCCACCTACAAATGTGAACTGACATTCAAAAATGAAACATTTGACAACGGACCATTTTCCACATTTCTGAAGCATGACGTAATGGGGGGGTGTTATCTCTTTTGTCGAAAATCAGCCGTTTTTGCTCTAACATTAAATGCCTCCAAATGGTATTTAATTAACTTCCCGGGGTGAAGAAACCCTTTTTGAGAACTCAGAGTGAGTAAATTGGCCATTTTCATGCACTTTTAACCATTCCATAAATCTTGTGTTTTGGGCCCCTGGAAGCATGAAAATCACTTTAAACATGCTAATTTTAGCTCTAACACTGATGATCCACCTACAAATGTGAACTGACGTTCAAAAATAAAACATTTGAAAACGGACCATTTTCCACATTTCTGAAGCATGACGTAATGGGGGGGTGTTATCTCTTTTGTCGAAAATCAGCCGTTTTTGCTCTAACATTAAATGCCTCCAAATGGTATTTAATTAACTTCCCGGGGTGAAGAAACCCTTTTTGAGAACTCAGAGTGAGTAAATTGGCCATTTTCATGCACTTTTAACCATTCCATAAATCTTGTGTTTTGGGCCCCTGGAAGCATGAAAATCACTTTAAACATGCTAATTTTAGCTCTAACACTGATGATCCACCTACAAATGTGAACTGACGTTCAAAAATAAAACATTTGAAAACGGACCATTTTCCACATTTCTGAAGCATGACGTAATGGGGGGGTGTTATCTCTTTTGTGGAAAATCAGCCTTTTTTGCTCGAACATTAAATGCCTCCAAATGGTATTTATTTCACTTCCCGAGCCCCTGGAAGCATGAAAATCACTTTAAACATGCTAATTTTAGCTGTAACACTGATGATCCACCTACAAATGTGAACTGACGTTCAAAAATAAAACATTTGAAAACGGACCATTTTCCACATTTCTGAAGCATGACGTAATGGGGGGGTGTTATCTCTTTTGTCGAAAATCAGCCGTTTTTGCTCTAACATTAAATGCCTCCAAATGGTATTTAATTAACTTCCCGGGGTGAAGAAACCCTTTTTGAGAACTCAGAGTGAGTAAATTGGCCATTTTCATGCACTTTTAACCATTCCATAAATCTTGTGTTTTGGGCCCCTGGAAGCATGAAAATCACTTTAAACATGCTAATTTTAGCTCTAACACTGATGATCCACCTACAAATGTGAACTGACGTTCAAAAATAAAACATTTGAAAACGGACCATTTTCCACATTTCTGAAGCATGACGTAATGGGGGGGTGTTATCTCTTTTGTCGAAAATCAGCCGTTTTTGCTCGAACATTAAATGCCTCCAAATGGTATTTATTTCACTTCCCGAGCCCCTGGAAGCATGAAAATCACTTTAAACATGCTAATTTTAGCTCTAACACTGATGATCCACCTACAAATGTGAACTGACGTTCAAAAATGAAACATTTGAAAACTGACCATTTTCCACATTTCTGAAGCATGACGTAATGGGGGGGTGTTATCTCTTTTGTCGAAAATCAGCCGTTTTTGCTCTAACATTAAATGCCTCCAAATGGTATTTAATTAACTTCCCTGGGTGAAGAAACCCTTTTTGAGAACTCAGAGTGAGTAAATTGGCCATTTTCATGCACTTTTAACCATTCCATAAATCTTGTGTTTTGGGCCCCTGGAAGCATGAAAATCACTTTAAACATGCTAATTTTAGCTCTAACACTGATGATCCACCTACAAATGTGAACTGACGTTCAAAAATAAAACATTTGAAAACGGACCATTTTCCACATTTCTGAAGCATGACGTAATGGGGGGGTGTTATCTCTTTTGTCGAAAATCAGCCGTTTTTGCTCGAACATTAAATGCCTCCAAATGGTATTTAATTAACTTCCCGAGCCCCTGGAAGCATGAAAATCACTTTAAACATGCTAATTTTAGCTCTAACACTGATGATCCACCTACAAATGTGAACTGACGTTCAAAAATGAAACATTTGAAAACGGACCATTTTCCACATTTCTGAAGCATGACGTAATGGGGGGGTGTTATCTCTTTTGTCGAAAATCAGCCGTTTTTGCTCTAACATTAAATGCCTCCAAATGGTATTTAATTAACTTCCCGGGGTGAAGAAACCCTTTTTGAGAACTCAGAGTGAGTAAATTGGCCATTTTCATGCACTTTTAACCATTCCATAAATCTTGTGTTTTGGGCCCCTGGAAGCATGAAAATCACTTTAAACATGCTAATTTTAGCTCTAACACTGATGATCCACCTACAAATGTGAACTGACGTTCAAAAATAAAACATTTGAAAACGGACCATTTTCCACATTTCTGAAGCATGACGTAATGGGGGGGTGTTATCTCTTTTGTGGAAAATCAGCCTTTTTTGCTCGAACATTAAATGCCTCCAAATGGTATTTATTTCACTTCCCGAGCCCCTGGAAGCATGAAAATCACTTTAAACATGCTAATTTTAGCTGTAACACTGATGATCCACCTACAAATGTGAACTGACGTTCAAAAATAAAACATTTGAAAACGGACCATTTTCCACATTTCTGAAGCATGACGTAATGGGGGGGTGTTATCTCTTTTGTCGAAAATCAGCCGTTTTTGCTCTAACATTAAATGCCTCCAAATGGTATTTAATTAACTTCCCGGGGTGAAGAAACCCTTTTTGAGAACTCAGAGTGAGTAAATTGGCCATTTTCATGCACTTTTAACCATTCCATAAATCTTGTGTTTTGGGCCCCTGGAAGCATGAAAATCACTTTAAACATGCTAATTTTAGCTCTAACACTGATGATCCACCTACAAATGTGAACTGACGTTCAAAAATAAAACATTTGAAAACGGACCATTTTCCACATTTCTGAAGCATGACGTAATGGGGGGGTGTTATCTCTTTTGTCGAAAATCAGCCGTTTTTGCTCGAACATTAAATGCCTCCAAATGGTATTTATTTCACTTCCCGAGCCCCTGGAAGCATGAAAATCACTTTAAACATGCTAATTTTAGCTCTAACACTGATGATCCACCTACAAATGTGAACTGACGTTCAAAAATGAAACATTTGAAAACTGACCATTTTCCACATTTCTGAAGCATGACGTAATGGGGGGGTGTTATCTCTTTTGTCGAAAATCAGCCGTTTTTGCTCTAACATTAAATGCCTCCAAATGGTATTTAATTAACTTCCCTGGGTGAAGAAACCCTTTTTGAGAACTCAGAGTGAGTAAATTGGCCATTTTCATGCACTTTTAACCATTCCATAAATCTTGTGTTTTGGGCCCCTGGAAGCATGAAAATCACTTTAAACATGCTAATTTTAGCTCTAACACTGATGATCCACCTACAAATGTGAACTGACGTTCAAAAATAAAACATTTGAAAACGGACCATTTTCCACATTTCTGAAGCATGACGTAATGGGGGGGTGTTATCTCTTTTGTCGAAAATCAGCCGTTTTTGCTCGAACATTAAATGCCTCCAAATGGTATTTAATTAACTTCCCGAGCCCCTGGAAGCATGAAAATCACTTTAAACATGCTAATTTTAGCTCTAACACTGATGATCCACCTACAAATGTGAACTGACGTTCAAAAATGAAACATTTGAAAACGGACCATTTTCCACATTTCTGAAGCATGACGTAATGGGGGGGTGTTATCTCTTTTGTCGAAAATCAGCCGTTTTTGCTCTAACATTAAATGCCTCCAAATGGTATTTAATTAACTTCCCGGGGTGAAGAAACCCTTTTTGAGAACTCAGAGTGAGTAAATTGGCCATTTTCATGCACTTTTAACCATTCCATAAATCTTGTGTTTTGGGCCCCTGAAAGCATGAAAATCACTTTAAACATGCTAATTTTAGCTCTAACACTGATGATCCACCTACAAATGTGAACTGACGTTCAAAAATAAAACATTTGAAAACGGACCATTTTCCACATTTCTGAAGCATGACGTAATGGGGGGGTGTTATCTCTTTTGTCGAAAATCAGCCGTTTTTGCTCGAACTTTAAATGCCTCCAAATGGTATTTATTTCACTTCCCGAGCCCCTGGAATCATGAAAATCACTTTAAACATGCTAATTTTAGCTCTAACACTGATGATCCACCTACAAATGTGAACTGACGTTCAAAAATGAAACATTTGAAAACGGACCATTTTCCACATTTCTGAAGCATGACGTAATGGGGGGGTGTTATCTCTTTTGTCGAAAATCAGCCGTTTTTGCTCTAACATTAAATGCCTCCAAATGGTATTTATTTCACTTCCCGAGCCCCTGGAAGCATGAAAATCACTTTAAACATGCTAATTTTAGCTCTAACACTGATGATCCACCTACAAATGTGAACTGACGTTCAAAAATAAAACATTTGAAAACGGACCATTTTCCACATTTCTAAAGCATGACGTAATGGGGGGGTGTTAGCTCTTTCGTCGAAAATCAGCCGTTTTTGCTCGAACATTAAAATCCTCCAAATGGTATTTAATTAACTTCCCGGGGTGAAGAAACCCTTTTTGAGAACTCAGAGTGAGTAAATTGGCCATTTTCATGCACTTTTAACCATTCCATAAATCTTGTGTTTTGGGCCCCTGGAAGCATGAAAATCACTTTAAACATGCTAATTTTAGCTCTAACACTGATGATCCACCTACAAATGTGAACTGACGTTCAAAAATAAAACATTTGAAAACGGACCATTTTCCACATTTCTGAAGCATGACGTAATGGGGGGGTGTTATCTCTTTTGTCGAAAATCAGCCGTTTTTGCTTGAACATTAAATGCCTCCAAATGGTATTTATTTCACTTCCCGAGCCCCTGGAAGCATGAAAATCACTTTAAACATGCTAATTTTAGCTCTAACACTGATGATCCACCTACAAATGTGAACTGACGTTCAAAAATGAAACATTTGAAAACTGACCATTTTCCACATTTCTGAAGCATGACGTAATGGGGGGGTGTTATCTCTTTTGTCGAAAATCAGCCGTTTTTGCTCTAACATTAAATGCCTCCAAATGGTATTTAATTAACTTCCCGGGGTGAAGAAACCCTTTTTGAGAACTCAGAGTGAGTAAATTGGCCATTTTCATGCACTTTTAACCATTCCATAAATCTTGTGTTTTGGGCCCCTGGAAGCATGAAAATCACTTTAAACATGCTAATTTTAGCTCTAACACTGATGATCCACCTACAAATGTGAACTGACGTTCAAAAATAAAACATTTGAAAACGGACCATTTTCCACATTTCTGAAGCATGACGTAATGGGGGGGTGTTATCTCTTTTGTCGAAAATCTGCCGTTTTTGCTCGAACATTAAATGCCTCCAAATGGTACTTAATTAACTTCCCGAGCCCCTGGAAGCATGAAAATCACTTTAAACATGCTAATTTTAGCTCTAACACTGATGATCCACCTACAAATGTGAACTGACGTTCAAAAATAAAACATTTGAAAACGGACCATTTTCCACATTTTTGAAGCATGACGTAATGGGGGGGTGTTATCTCTTTTGTCGAAAATCAGCCGTTTTTGCTCGAACATTAAATGCCTCCAAATGGTATTTAATTAACTTCCCGGGGTGAAGAAACCCTTTTTGAGAACTCAGAGTGAGTAAATTGGCCATTTTCATGCACTTTTAACCATTCCATAAATCTTGTGTTTTGGGCCCCTGGAAGCATGAAAATCACTTTAAACATGCTAATTTTAGCTCTAACACTGATGATCCACCTACAAATGTGAACTGACGTTCAAAAATAAAACATTTGAAAACGGACCATTTTCCACATTTCTGAAGCATGACGTAATGGGGGGGTGTTATCTCTTTTGTCGAAAATCAGCCGTTTTTGCTCTAACATTAAATGCCTCCAAATGGTATTTAATTAACTTCCCGGGGTGAAGAAACCCTTTTTGAGAACTCAGAGTGAGTAAATTGGCCATTTTCATGCACTTTTAACCATTCCATAAATCTTGTGTTTTGGGCCCCTGGAAGCATGAAAATCACTTTAAACATGCTAATTTTAGCTCTAACACTGATGATCCACCTACAAATGTGAACTGACGTTCAAAAATAAAACATTTGAAAACGGACCATTTTCCACATTTCTGAAGCATGACGTAATGGGGGGGTGTTATTTCTTTTGTGGAAAATCAGCCTTTTTTGCTCGAACATTAAATGCCTCCAAATGGTATTTATTTCACTTCCCGAGCCCCTGGAAGCATGAAAATCACTTTAAACATGCTAATTTTAGCTGTAACACTGATGATCCACCTACAAATGTGAACTGACGTTCAAAAATGAAACATTTGAAAACGGACCATTTTCCACATTTCTGAAGCATGACGTAATGGGGGGGTGTTATCTCTTTTGTCGAAAATCAGCCGTTTGTGCTCTAACATTAAATGCCTCCAAATGGTATTTAATTAACTTCCCGGGGTGAAGAAACCCTTTTTGAGAACTCAGAGTGAGTAAATTGGCCATTTTCATGCACTTTTAACCATTCCATAAATCTTGTGTTTTGGGCCCCTGGAAGCATGAAAATCACTTTAAACATGCTAATTTTAGCTCTAACACTGATGATCCACCTACAAATGTGAACTGACGTTCAAAAATAAAACATTTGAAAACGGACCATTTTCCACATTTCTGAAGCATGACGTAATGGGGGGGTGTTATCTCTTTTGTCGAAAATCAGCCGTTTTTGCTCTAACATTAAATGCCTCCAAATGGTATTTAATTAACTTCCCGGGGTGAAGAAACCCTTTTTGAGAACTCAGAGTGAGTAAATTGGCCATTTTCATGCACTTTTAACCATTCCATAAATCTTGTGTTTTGGGCCCCTGGAAGCATGAAAATCACTATAAACATGCTAATTTTAGCTCTAACACTGATGATCCACCTACAAATGTGAACTGACGTTCAAAAATAAAACATTTGAAAACGGACCATTTTCCACATTTCTGAAGCATGACGTAATGGGGGGGTGTTATCTCTTTTGTCGAAAATCAGCCGTTTTTGCTCGAACATTAAATGCCTCCAAATGGTATTTATTTCACTTCCCGAGCCCCTGGAAGCATGAAAATCACTTTAAACATGCTAATTTTAGCTCTAACACTGATGATCCACCTACAAATGGGAACTGACGTTCAAAAATGAAACATTTGAAAACGGACCATTTTCCACATTTCTGAAGCATGACGTAATGGGGAGGTGTTATCTCTTTTGTCGAAAATCAGCCGTTTTTGCTCTAACATTAAATGCCTCCAAATGGTATTTATTTCACTTCCCGAGCCCCTGGAAGCATGAAAATCACTTTAAACATGCTAATTTTAGCTCTAACATTGATGATCCACCTACAAATGTGAACTGACGTTCAAAAATAAAACATTTGAAAACGGACCATTTTCCACATTTCTGAAGCATGACGTAATGGGGGGGGTGTTATCTCTTTTGTCGAAAATCAGCCGTTTTTGCTCGAACATTAAATGCCTCCAAATGGTATTTAATTAACTTCCCGAGCCCCTGGAAGCATGAAAATCACTTTAAACATGCTAATTTTAGCTCTAACACTGATGATCCACCTACAAATGTGAACTGACGTTCAAAAATAAAACATTTGAAAACGGACCATTTTCCACATTTCTGAAGCATGACGTAATGGGGGGGTGTTATCTCTTTTGTCGAAAATCAGCCGTTTTTGCTCTAACATTAAATGCCTCCAAATGGTATTTAATTAACTTCCCGGGGTGAAGAAACCCTTTTTGAGAACTCAGAGTGAGTAAATTGGCCATTTTCATGCACTTTTAACCATTCCATAAATCTTGTGTTTTGGGCCCCTGGAAGCATGAAAATCACTTTAAACATGCTAATTTTAGCTCTAACACTGATGATCCACCTACAAATGTGAACTGACGTTCAAAAATAAAACATTTGAAAACGGACCATTTTCCACATTTCTAAAGCATGACGTAATGGGGGGGTGTTAGCTCTTTCGTCGAAAATCAGCCGTTTTTGCTCGAACATTAAAATCCTCCAAATGGTATTTAATTAACTTCCCGGGGTGAAGAAACCCTTTTTGAGAACTCAGAGTGAGTAAATTGGCCATTTTCATGCACTTTTAACCATTCCATAAATCTTGTGTTTTGGGCCCCTGGAAGCATGAAAATCACTTTAAACATGCTAATTTTAGCTCTAACACTGATGATCCACCTACAAATGTGAACTGACGTTCAAAAATAAAACATTTGAAAACGGACCATTTTCCACATTTCTGAAGCATGACGTAATGGGGGGGTGTTATCTCTTTTGTCGAAAATCAACCGTTTTTGCTCTAACATTAAATGCCTCCAAATGGTATTTAATTAACTTCCCGGGGTGAAGAAACCCTTTTTGAGAACTCACAGTGAGTAAATTGGCCATTTTCATGCACTTTTAACCATTCCATAAATCTTTTCTTTTGGGCCCCTGGAAGCATGAAAATCACTTTAAACATGCTCATTTTAGCTTTAACACTGATGATCCACCTACAAATGTGAACTGACGTTCAAAAATGAAACATTTGAAAACGGACCATTTTCCACATTTCTGAAGCATGACGTAATGGGGGGGGTGTTATCTCTTTTGTCGAAAATCAGCCGTTTTTGCTCTAACATTAAATGCCTCCAAATGGTATTTAATTAACTTCCCGGGGTGAAGAAACCCTTTTTGAGAACTCAGAGTGAGTAAATTGGCCATTTTCATGCACTTTTAACCATTCCATAAATCTTGTGTTTTGGGCCCCTGTAAGCATGAAAATCACTTTAAACATGCTAATTTTAGCTCTAACACTGATGATCCACCTACAAATGTGAACTGACGTTCAAAAATAAAACATTTGAAAACGGACCATTTTCCACATTTCTGAAGCATGACGTAATGGGGGGGTGTTATGTCTTTTGTCGAAAATCAGCCGTTTTTGCTCTAACATTAAATGCCTCCAAATGGTATTTAATTAACTTCCCGGGGTGAAGAAACCCTTTTTGAGAACTCAGAGTGAGTAAATTGGCCATTTTCATGCACTTTTAACCATTCCATAAATCTTGTGTTTGGGGCCCCTGGAAGCATGAAAATCACTTTAAACATGCTAATTTTAGCTCTAACACTGATGATCCACCTACAAATGTGAACTGACGTTCAAAAATAAAACATTTGAAAACGGACCATTTTCCACATTTCTGAAGCATGACGTAATGGGGGGGTGTTATCTCTTTTGTCGAAAATCAGCCGTTTTTGCTCGAACATTAAATGCCTCCAAAGGGTATTTAATTAACTTCCCGAGCCCCTGGAAGCATGAAAATCACTTTAAACATGCTAATTTTAGCTCTAACACTGATGATCCACCTACAAATGTGAACTGATGTTCAAAAATGAAACATTTGAAAACGGACCATTTTCCACATTTCTGAAGCATGACGTAATGGGGGGGTGTTATCTCTTTTGTCGAAAATCAGCCGTTTTTGCTCTAACATTAAATGCCTCCAAATGGTATTTAATTAACTTCCCGGGGTGAAGAAACCCTTTTTGAGAACTCAGAGTGAGTAAATTGGCCATTTTCATGCACTTTTAACCATTCCATAAATCTTGTGTTTTGGGCCCCTGGAAGCATGAAAATCACTTTAAACATGCTAATTTTAGCTCTAACACTGATGATCCACCTACAAATGTGAACTGACGTTCAAAAATAAAACATTTGAAAACGGACCATTTTCCACATTTCTGAAGCATGACGTAATGGGGGGGTGTTATCTCTTTTGTCGAAAATCAGCCGTTTTTGCTCGAACATTAAATGCCTCCAAATGGTATTTATTTCACTTCCCGAGCCCCTGGAAGCATGAAAATCACTTTAAACATGCTAATTTTAGCTCTAACACTGATGATCCACCTACAAATGTGAACTGACGTTCAAAAATGAAACATTTGAAAACGGACCATTTTCCACATTTCTGAAGCATGACGTAATGGGGGGGTTTTATCTCTTTTGTCGAAAATCAGCCGTTTTTGCTCTAACATTAAATGCCTCCAAATGGTATTTAATTAACTTCCCGGGGTGAAGAAACCCTTTTTGAGAACTCAGAGTGAGTAAATTGGCCATTTTCATGCACTTTTAACCATTCCATAAATCTTGTGTTTTGGGCCCCTGGAAGCATGAAAATCACTTTAAACATGCTAATTTTAGCTCTAACACTGATGATCCACCTACAAATGTGAACTGACGTTCAAAAATAAAACATTTGAAAACGGACCATTTTCCACATTTCTGAAGCATGACGTAATGGGGGGGTGTTATCTCTTTTGTCGAAAATCAGCCGTTTTTGCTCTAACATTAAATGCCTCCAAATGGTATTTAATTAACTTCCCGGGGTGAAGAAACCCTTTTTGAGAACTCAGAGTGAGTAAATTGGCCATTTTCATGCACTTTTAACCATTCCATAAATCTTGTGTTTTGGGCCCCTGGAAGCATGAAAATCACTTTAAACATGCTAATTTTAGCTCTAACACTGATGATCCACCTACAAATGTGAACTGACGTTCAAAAATAAAACATTTGAAAACGGACCATTTTCCACATTTCTGAAGCCTGACGTAATGAGGGGGGTGTTATCTCTTTTGTCGAAAATCAGCCATTTTGCTCGAACATTAAATGCCTCCAAATGGTATTTAATTAACTTCCCGGGGTGAAGAAACCCTTTTTGAGAACTCAGAGTGAGTAAATTGGCCATTTTCATGCACTTTTAACCATTCCATAAATCTTGTGTTTTGGGCCCCTGGAAGCATGAAAATCACTTTAAACATGCTAATTTTAGCTCTAACACTGATGATCCACCTACAAATGTGAACTGACGTTCAAAAATAAAACATTTGAAAACGGACCATTTTCCACATTTCTGAAGCATGACGTAATGGGGGGTGTTATCTCTTTTGTCGAAAATCAGCCGTTTTTGCTCGAACATTAAATGCCTCCAAATGGTATTTAATTAACTTCCCGAGCCCCTGGAAGCATGAAAATCACTTTAAACATGCTAATTTTAGCTCTAACACTGATGATCCACCTACAAATGTGAACTGACATTCAAAAATGAAACATTTGACAACGGACCATTTTCCACATTTCTGAAGCATGACGTAATGGGGGGGTGTTATCTCTTTTGTCGAAAATCAGCCGTTTTTGCTCTAACATTAAATGCCTCCAAATGGTATTTAATTAACTTCCCGGGGTGAAGAAACCCTTTTTGAGAACTCAGAGTGAGTAAATTGGCCATTTTCATGCACTTTTAACCATTCCATAAATCTTGTGTTTTGGGCCCCTGGAAGCATGAAAATCACTTTAAACATGCTAATTTTAGCTCTAACACTGATGATCCACCTACAAATGTGAACTGACGTTCAAAAATAAAACATTTGAAAACGGACCATTTTCCACATTTCTGAAGCATGACGTAATGGGGGGGTGTTATCTCTTTTGTCGAAAATCAGCCGTTTTTGCTCTAACATTAAATGCCTCCAAATGGTATTTAATTAACTTCCCGGGGTGAAGAAACCCTTTTTGAGAACTCAGAGTGAGTAAATTGGCCATTTTCATGCACTTTTAACCATTCCATAAATCTTGTGTTTTGGGCCCCTGGAAGCATGAAAATCACTTTAAACATGCTAATTTTAGCTCTAACACTGATGATCCACCTACAAATGTGAACTGACGTTCAAAAATAAAACATTTGAAAACGGACCATTTTCCACATTTCTGAAGCATGACGTAATGGGGGGGTGTTATCTCTTTTGTGGAAAATCAGCCTTTTTTGCTCGAACATTAAATGCCTCCAAATGGTATTTATTTCACTTCCCGAGCCCCTGGAAGCATGAAAATCACTTTAAACATGCTAATTTTAGCTGTAACACTGATGATCCACCTACAAATGTGAACTGACGTTCAAAAATAAAACATTTGAAAACGGACCATTTTCCACATTTCTGAAGCATGACGTAATGGGGGGGTGTTATCTCTTTTGTCGAAAATCAGCCGTTTTTGCTCTAACATTAAATGCCTCCAAATGGTATTTAATTAACTTCCCGGGGTGAAGAAACCCTTTTTGAGAACTCAGAGTGAGTAAATTGGCCATTTTCATGCACTTTTAACCATTCCATAAATCTTGTGTTTTGGGCCCCTGGAAGCATGAAAATCACTTTAAACATGCTAATTTTAGCTCTAACACTGATGATCCACCTACAAATGTGAACTGACGTTCAAAAATAAAACATTTGAAAACGGACCATTTTCCACATTTCTGAAGCATGACGTAATGGGGGGGTGTTATCTCTTTTGTCGAAAATCAGCCGTTTTTGCTCGAACATTAAATGCCTCCAAATGGTATTTATTTCACTTCCCGAGCCCCTGGAAGCATGAAAATCACTTTAAACATGCTAATTTTAGCTCTAACACTGATGATCCACCTACAAATGTGAACTGACGTTCAAAAATGAAACATTTGAAAACTGACCATTTTCCACATTTCTGAAGCATGACGTAATGGGGGGGTGTTATCTCTTTTGTCGAAAATCAGCCGTTTTTGCTCTAACATTAAATGCCTCCAAATGGTATTTAATTAACTTCCCTGGGTGAAGAAACCCTTTTTGAGAACTCAGAGTGAGTAAATTGGCCATTTTCATGCACTTTTAACCATTCCATAAATCTTGTGTTTTGGGCCCCTGGAAGCATGAAAATCACTTTAAACATGCTAATTTTAGCTCTAACACTGATGATCCACCTACAAATGTGAACTGACGTTCAAAAATAAAACATTTGAAAACGGACCATTTTCCACATTTCTGAAGCATGACGTAATGGGGGGGTGTTATCTCTTTTGTCGAAAATCAGCCGTTTTTGCTCGAACATTAAATGCCTCCAAATGGTATTTAATTAACTTCCCGAGCCCCTGGAAGCATGAAAATCACTTTAAACATGCTAATTTTAGCTCTAACACTGATGATCCACCTACAAATGTGAACTGACGTTCAAAAATGAAACATTTGAAAACGGACCATTTTCCACATTTCTGAAGCATGACGTAATGGGGGGGTGTTATCTCTTTTGTCGAAAATCAGCCGTTTTTGCTCTAACATTAAATGCCTCCAAATGGTATTTAATTAACTTCCCGGGGTGAAGAAACCCTTTTTGAGAACTCAGAGTGAGTAAATTGGCCATTTTCATGCACTTTTAACCATTCCATAAATCTTGTGTTTTGGGCCCCTGAAAGCATGAAAATCACTTTAAACATGCTAATTTTAGCTCTAACACTGATGATCCACCTACAAATGTGAACTGACGTTCAAAAATAAAACATTTGAAAACGGACCATTTTCCACATTTCTGAAGCATGACGTAATGGGGGGGTGTTATCTCTTTTGTCGAAAATCAGCCGTTTTTGCTCGAACATTAAATGCCTCCAAATGGTATTTATTTCACTTCCCGAGCCCCTGGAATCATGAAAATCACTTTAAACATGCTAATTTTAGCTCTAACACTGATGATCCACCTACAAATGTGAACTGACGTTCAAAAATGAAACATTTGAAAACGGACCATTTTCCACATTTCTGAAGCATGACGTAATGGGGGGGTGTTATCTCTTTTGTCGAAAATCAGCCGTTTTTGCTCTAACATTAAATGCCTCCAAATGGTATTTATTTCACTTCCCGAGCCCCTGGAAGCATGAAAATCACTTTAAACATGCTAATTTTAGCTCTAACACTGATGATCCACCTACAAATGTGAACTGACGTTCAAAAATAAAACATTTGAAAACGGACCATTTTCCACATTTCTAAAGCATGACGTAATGGGGGGGTGTTAGCTCTTTCGTCGAAAATCAGCCGTTTTTGCTCGAACATTAAAATCCTCCAAATGGTATTTAATTAACTTCCCGGGGTGAAGAAACCCTTTTTGAGAACTCAGAGTGAGTAAATTGGCCATTTTCATGCACTTTTAACCATTCCATAAATCTTGTGTTTTGGGCCCCTGGAAGCATGAAAATCACTTTAAACATGCTAATTTTAGCTCTAACACTGATGATCCACCTACAAATGTGAACTGACGTTCAAAAATAAAACATTTGAAAACGGACCATTTTCCACATTTCTGAAGCATGACGTAATGGGGGGGTGTTATATCTTTTGTCGAAAATCAGCCGTTTTTGCTCGAACATTAAATGCCTCCAAATGGTATTTATTTCACTTCCCGAGCCCCTGGAAGCATGAAAATCACTTTAAACATGCTAATTTTAGCTCTAACACTGATGATCCACCTACAAATGTGAACTGACGTTCAAAAATGAAACATTTGAAAACGGACCATTTTCCACATTTCTGAAGCATGACGTAATGGGGGGGTGTTATCTCTTTTGTCGAAAATCAGCCGTTTTTGCTCTAACATTAAATGCCTCCAAATGGTATTTAATTAACTTCCCGGGGTGAAGAAACCCTTTTTGAGAACTCAGAGTGAGTAAATTGGCCATTTTCATGCACTTTTAACCATTCCATAAATCTTGTGTTTTGGGCCCCTGGAAGCATGAAAATCACTTTAAACATGCTAATTTTAGCTCTAACACTGATGATCCACCTACAAATGTGAACTGACGTTCAAAAATAAAACATTTGAAAACGGACCATTTTCCACATTTCTGAAGCATGACGTAATGGGGGGGTGTTATCTCTTTTGTCGAAAATCTGCCGTTTTTGCTCGAACATTAAATGCCTCCAAATGGTATTTAATTAACTTCCCGAGCCCCTGGAAGCATGAAAATCACTTTAAACATGCTAATTTTAGCTCTAACACTGATGATCCACCTACAAATGTGAACTGACGTTCAAAAATAAAACATTTGAAAACGGACCATTTTCCACATTTTTGAAGCATGACGTAATGGGGGGGTGTTATCTCTTTTGTCGAAAATCAGCCGTTTTTGCTCGAACATTAAATGCCTCCAAATGGTATTTAATTAACTTCCCGGGGTGAAGAAACCCTTTTTGAGAACTCAGAGTGAGTAAATTGGCCATTTTCATGCACTTTTAACCATTCCATAAATCTTGTGTTTTGGGCCCCTGGAAGCATGAAAATCACTTTAAACATGCTAATTTTAGCTCTAACACTGATGATCCACCTACAAATGTGAACTGACGTTCAAAAATAAAACATTTGAAAACGGACCATTTTCCACATTTCTAAAGCATGACGTAATGGGGGGGTGTTAGCTCTTTCGTCGAAAATCAGCCGTTTTTGCTCGAACATTAAAATCCTCCAAATGGTATTTAATTAACTTCCCGGGGTGAAGAAACCCTTTTTGAGAACTCAGAGTGAGTAAATTGGCCATTTTCATGCACTTTTAACCATTCCATAAATCTTGTGTTTTGGGCCCCTGGAAGCATGAAAATCACTTTAAACATGCTAATTTTAGCTCTAAAACTGATGATCCACCTACAAATGTGAACTGACGTTCAAAAATAAAACATTTGAAAACGGACCATTTTCCACATTTCTGAAGCATGACGTAATGGGGGGGTGTTATCTCTTTTGTCGAAAATCAGCCGTTTTTGCTCTAACATTAAATGCCTCCAAATGGTATTTAATTAACTTCCCGGGGTGAAGAAACCCTTTTTGAGAACTCAGAGTGAGTAAATTGGCCATTTTCATGCACTTTTAACCATTCCATAAATCTTGTGTTTTGGGCCCCTGGAAGCATGAAAATCACTTTAAACATGCTAATTTTAGCTCTAACACTGATGATCCACCTACAAATGTGAACTGACGTTCAAAAATGAAACATTTGAAAACGGACCATTTTCCACATTTCTGAAGCATGACGTAATGAGGGGGGTGTTATCTCTTTTGTCGAAAATCAGCCGTTTTTGCTCGAACATTAAATGCCTCCAAATGGTATTTAATTAACTTCCCGGGGTGAAGAAACCCTTTTTGAGAACTCAGAGTGAGTAAATTGGCCATTTTCATGCACTTTTAACCATTCCATAAATCTTGTGTTTTGGGCCCCTGGAAGCATGAAAATCACTTTAAACATGCTAATTTTAGCTCTAACACTGATGATCCACCTACAAATGTGAACTGACGTTCAAAAATAAAACATTTGAAAACGGACCATTTTCCACATTTCTGAAGCATGACGTAATGGGGGGTGTTATCTCTTTTGTCGAAAATCAGCCGTTTTTGCTCGAACATTAAATGCCTCCAAATGGTATTTAATTAACTTCCCGAGCCCCTGGAAGCATGAAAATCACTTTAAACATGCTAATTTTAGCTCTAACACTGATGATCCACCTACAAATGTGAACTGACGTTCAAAAATGAAACATTTGAAAACGGACCATTTTCCACATTTCTGAAGCATGACGTAATGGGGGGGTGTTATCTCTTTTGTCGAAAATCAGCCGTTTTTGCTCTAACATTAAATGCCTCCAAATGGTATTTAATTAACTTCCCGGGGTGAAGAAACCCTTTTTGAGAACTCAGAGTGAGTAAATTGGCCATTTTCATGCACTTTTAACCATTCCATAAATCTTGTGTTTTGGGCCCCTGGAAGCATGAAAATCACTTTAAACATGCTAATTTTAGCTCTAACACTGATGATCCACCTACAAATGTGAACTGACGTTCAAAAATAAAACATTTGAAAACGGACCATTTTCCACATTTCTGAAGCATGACGTAATGGGGGGGTGTTATCTCTTTTGTCGAAAATCAGCCGTTTTTGCTCTAACATTAAATGCCTCCAAATGGTATTTAATTAACTTCCCGGGGTGAAGAAACCCTTTTTGAGAACTCAGAGTGAGTAAATTGGCCATTTTCATGCACTTTTAACCATTCCATAAATCTTGTGTTTTGGGCCCCTGGAAGCATGAAAATCACTTTAAACATGCTAATTTTAGCTCTAACACTGATGATCCACCTACAAATGTGAACTGACGTTCAAAAATAAAACATTTGAAAACGGACCATTTTCCACATTTCTGAAGCATGACGTAATGGGGGGGTGTTATTTCTTTTGTGGAAAATCAGCCTTTTTTGCTCGAACATTAAATGCCTCCAAATGGTATTTATTTCACTTCCCGAGCCCCTGGAAGCATGAAAATCACTTTAAACATGCTAATTTTAGCTGTAACACTGATGATCCACCTACAAATGTGAACTGACGTTCAAAAATGAAACATTTGAAAACGGACCATTTTCCACATTTCTGAAGCATGACGTAATGGGGGGGTGTTATCTCTTTTGTCGAAAATCAGCCGTTTGTGCTCTAACATTAAATGCCTCCAAATGGTATTTAATTAACTTCCCGGGGTGAAGAAACCCTTTTTGAGAACTCAGAGTGAGTAAATTGGCCATTTTCATGCACTTTTAACCATTCCATAAATCTTGTGTTTTGGGCCCCGGGAAGCATGAAAATCACTTTAAACATGCTAATTTTAGCTCTAACACTGATGATCCACCTACAAATGTGAACTGACGTTCAAAAATAAAACATTTGAAAACGGACCATTTTCCACATTTCTGAAGCATGACGTAATGGGGGGGTGTTATCTCTTTTGTCGAAAATCAGCCGTTTTTGCTCTAACATTAAATGCCTCCAAATGGTATTTAATTAACTTCCCGGGGTGAAGAAACCCTTTTTGAGAACTCAGAGTGAGTAAATTGGCCATTTTCATGCACTTTTAACCATTCCATAAATCTTGTGTTTTGGGCCCCTGGAAGCATGAAAATCACTTTAAACATGCTAATTTTAGCTCTAACACTGATGATCCACCTACAAATGTGAACTGACGTTCAAAAATAAAACATTTGAAAACGGACCATTTTCCACATTTCTGAAGCATGACGTAATGGGGGGGTGTTATCTCTTTTGTCGAAAATCAGCCGTTTTTGCTCGAACATTAAATGCCTCCAAATGGTATTTATTTCACTTCCCGAGCCCCTGGAAGCATGAAAATCACTTTAAACATGCTAATTTTAGCTCTAACACTGATGATCCACCTACAAATGGGAACTGACGTTCAAAAATGAAACATTTGAAAACTGACCATTTTCCACATTTCTGAAGCATGACGTAATGGGGAGGTGTTATCTCTTTTGTCGAAAATCAGCCGTTTTTGCTCTAACATTAAATGCCTCCAAATGGTATTTATTTCACTTCCCGAGCCCCTGGAAGCATGAAAATCACTTTAAACATGCTAATTTTAGCTCTAACATTGATGATCCACCTACAAATGTGAACTGACGTTCAAAAATAAAACATTTGAAAACGGACCATTTTCCACATTTCTGAAGCATGACGTAATGGGGGGGGGTGTTATCTCTTTTGTCGAAAATCAGCCGTTTTTGCTCGAACATTAAATGCCTCCAAATGGTATTTAATTAACTTCCCGAGCCCCTGGAAGCATGAAAATCACTTTAAACATGCTAATTTTAGCTCTAACACTGATGATCCACCTACAAATGTGAACTGACGTTCAAAAATAAAACATTTGAAAACGGACCATTTTCCACATTTCTGAAGCATGACGTAATGGGGGGGTGTTATCTCTTTTGTCGAAAATCAGCCGTTTTTGCTCTAACATTAAATGCCTCCAAATGGTATTTAATTAACTTCCCGGGGTGAAGAAACCCTTTTTGAGAACTCAGAGTGAGTAAATTCGCCATTTTCATGCACTTTTAACCATTCCATAAATCTTGTGTTTTGGGCCCCTGGAAGCATGAAAATCACTTTAAACATGCTAATTTTAGCTCTAACACTGATGATCCACCTACAAATGTGAACTGACGTTCAAAAATAAAACATTTGAAAACGGACCATTTTCCACATTTCTAAAGCATGACGTAATGGGGGGGTGTTAGCTCTTTCGTCGAAAATCAGCCGTTTTTGCTCGAACATTAAAATCCTCCAAATGGTATTTAATTAACTTCCCGGGGTGAAGAAACCCTTTTTGAGAACTCAGAGTGAGTAAATTGGCCATTTTCATGCACTTTTAACCATTCCATAAATCTTGTGTTTTGGGCCCCTGGAAGCATGAAAATCACTTTAAACATGCTAATTTTAGCTCTAACACTGATGATCCACCTACAAATGTGAACTGACGTTCAAAAATAAAACATTTGAAAACGGACCATTTTCCACATTTCTGAAGCATGACGTAATGGGGGGGTGTTATCTCTTTTGTCGAAAATCAGCCGTTTTTGCTCTAACATTAAATGCCTCCAAATGGTATTTAATTAACTTCCCGGGGTGAAGAAACCCTTTTTGAGAACTCACAGTGAGTAAATTGGCCATTTTCATGCACTTTTAACCATTCCATAAATCTTGTCTTTTGGGCCCCTGGAAGCATGAAAATCACTTTAAACATGCTCATTTTAGCTTTAACACTGATGATCCACCTACAAATGTGAACTGACGTTCAAAAATGAAACATTTGAAAACGGACCATTTTCCACATTTCTGAAGCATGACGTAATGGGGGGGGTGTTATCTCTTTTGTCGAAAATCAGCCGTTTTTGCTCTAACATTAAATGCCTCCAAATGGTATTTAATTAACTTCCCGGGGTGAAGAAACCCTTTTTGAGAACTCAGAGTGAGTAAATTGGCCATTTTCATGCACTTTTAACCATTCCATAAATCTTGTGTTTTGGGCCCCTGTAAGCATGAAAATCACTTTAAACATGCTAATTTTAGCTCTAACACTGATGATCCACCTACAAATGTGAACTGACGTTCAAAAATAAAACATTTGAAAACGGACCATTTTCCACATTTCTGAAGCATGACGTAATGGGGGGGTGTTATGTCTTTTGTCGAAAATCAGCCGTTTTTGCTCTAACATTAAATGCCTCCAAATGGTATTTAATTAACTTCCCGGGGTGAAGAAACCCTTTTTGAGAACTCAGAGTGAGTAAATTGGCCATTTTCATGCACTTTTAACCATTCCATAAATCTTGTGTTTGGGGCCCCTGGAAGCATGAAAATCACTTTAAACATGCTAATTTTAGCTCTAACACTGATGATCCACCTACAAATGTGAACTGACGTTCAAAAATAAAACATTTGAAAACGGACCATTTTCCACATTTCTGAAGCATGACGTAATGGGGGGGTGTTATCTCTTTTGTCGAAAATCAGCCGTTTTTGCTCGAACATTAAATGCCTCCAAATGGTATTTAATTAACTTCCCGAGCCCCTGGAAGCATGAAAATCACTTTAAACATGCCAATTTTAGCTCTAACACTGATGATCCACCTACAAATGTGAACTGACGTTCAAAAATGAAACATTTGAAAACCGACCATTTTCCACATTTCTGAAGCATGACGTAATGGGGGGGTGTTATCTCTTTTGTCGAAAATCAGCCGTTTTTGCTCTAACATTAAATGCCTCCAAATGGTATTTAATTAACTTCCCGGGGTGAAGAAACCCTTTTTGAGAACTCAGAGTGAGTAAATTGGCCATTTTCATGCACTTTTAACCATTCCATAAATCTTGTGTTTTGGGCCCCTGGAAGCATGAAAATCACTTTAAACATGCTAATTTTAGCTCTAACACTGATGATCCACCTACAAATGTGAACTGACGTTCAAAAATAAAACATTTGAAAACGGACCATTTTCCACATTTCTGAAGCATGACGTAATGGGGGGGTGTTATCTCTTTTGTCGAAAATCAGCCGTTTTTGCTCGAACATTAAATGCCTCCAAATGGTATTTATTTCACTTCCCGAGCCCCAGGAAGCATGAAAATCACTTTAAACATGCTAATTTTAGCTCTAACACTAATGATCCACCTACAAATGTGAACTGACGTTCAAAAATGAAACATTTGAAAACGGACCATTTTCCACATTTCTGAAGCATGACGTAATGGGGGGGTGTTATCTCTTTTGTCGAAAATCAGCCGTTTTTGCTCTAACATTAAATGCCTCCAAATGGTATTTATTTCACTTCCCGAGCCCCTGGAAGCATGAAACTCACTTTAAACATGCTAATTTTAGCTCTAACACTGATGATCCACCTACAAATGTGAACTGACGTTCAAAAATAAAACATTTGAAAACGGACCATTTTCCATATTTCTGAAGCATGACGTAATGGGGGGGTGTTATCTCTTTTGTCGAAAATCAGCCGTTTTTGCTCGAACATTAAATGCCTCCAAATGGTATTTAATTAACTTCCCGAGCCCCTGGAAGCATGAAAATCACTTTAAACATGCTAATTTTAGCTCTAACACTGATGATCCACCTACAAATGTGAACTGACGTTCAAAAATAAAACATTTGAAAACGGACCATTTTCCACATTTCTGAAGCATGACGTAATGGGGGGGTGTTATCTCTTTTGTCGAAAATCAGCCGTTTTTGCTCGAACATTAAATGCCTCCAAATGGTATTTATTTCACTTCCCGAGCCCCTGGAAGCATGAAAATCACTTTAAACATGCTAATTTTAGCTCTAACACTGATGATCCACCTACAAATGTGAACTGACGTTCAAAAATGAAACATTTGAAAACGGACCATTTTCCACATTTCTGAAGCATGACGTAATGGGGGGGGTGTTATCTCTTTTGTCGAAAATCAGCCGTTTTTGCTCTAACATTAAATGCCTCCAAATGGTATTTATTTCACTTCCCGAGCCCCTGGAAGCATGAAAATCACTTTAAACATGCTAATTTTAGCTCTAACACTGATGATCCACCTACAAATGTGAACTGACGTTCAAAAATAAAACATTTGAAAACGGACCATTTTCCACATTTCTGAAGCATGACGTAATGGGGGAGTGTTATCTCTTTTGTCGAAAATCAGCCGTTTTTGCTCGAACATTAAATGCCTCCAAATGGTATTTAATTAACTTCCCGAGCCCCTGGAAGCATGAAAATCACTTTAAACATGCTAATTTTAGCTCTAACACTAATGATCCACCTACAAATGTGAACTGACGTTCAAAAATGAAACATTTGAAAACGGACCATTTTCCACATTTCTGAAGCATGACGTAATGGGGGGGTGTTATCTCTTTTGTCGAAAATCAGCCGTTTTTGCTCTAACATTAAATGCCTCCAAATGGTATTTAATTAACTTCCCGGGGTGAAGAAACCCTTTTTGAGAACTCAGAGTGAGTAAATTGGCCATTTTCATGCACTTTTAACCATTCCATAAATCTTGTGTTTTGGGCCCCTGGAAGCATGAAAATCACTTTAAACATGCTAATTTTAGCTCTAACACTGATGATCCACCTACAAATGTGAACTGACGTTCAAAAATAAAACATTTGAAAACGGACCATTTTCCACATTTCTAAAGCATGACGTAATGGGGGGGTGTTAGCTCTTTCGTCGAAAATCAGCCGTTTTTGCTCGAACATTAAAATCCTCCAAATGGTATTTAATTAACTTCCCGGGGTGAAGAAACCCTTTTTGAGAACTCAGAGTGAGTAAATTGGCCATTTTCATGCACTTTTAACCATTCCATAAATCTTGTGTTTTGGGCCCCTGGAAGCATGAAAATCACTTTAAACATGCTAATTTTAGCTCTAACACTGATGATCCACCTACAAATGTGAACTGACGTTCAAAAATAAAACATTTGAAAACGGACCATTTTCCACATTTCTGAAGCATGACGTAATGGGGGGGTGTTATCTCTTTTGTCGAAAATCAGCCGTTTTTGCTCGAACATTAAATGCCTCCAAATGGTATTTATTTCACTTCCCGAGCCCCAGGAAGCATGAAAATCACTTTAAACATGCTAATTTTAGCTCTAACACTAATGATCCACCTACAAATGTGAACTGACGTTCAAAAATGAAACATTTGAAAACGGACCATTTTCCACATTTCTGAAGCATGACGTAATGGGGGGGTGTTATCTCTTTTGTCGAAAATCAGCCGTTTTTGCTCTAACATTAAATGCCTCCAAATGGTATTTATTTCACTTCCCGAGCCCCTGGAAGCATGAAACTCACTTTAAACATGCTAATTTTAGCTCTAACACTGATGATCCACCTACAAATGTGAACTGACGTTCAAAAATAAAACATTTGAAAACGGACCATTTTCCATATTTCTGAAGCATGACGTAATGGGGGGGTGTTATCTCTTTTGTCGAAAATCAGCCGTTTTTGCTCGAACATTAAATGCCTCCAAATGGTATTTAATTAACTTCCCGAGCCCCTGGAAGCATGAAAATCACTTTAAACATGCTAATTTTAGCTCTAACACTGATGATCCACCTACAAATGTGAACTGACGTTCAAAAATAAAACATTTGAAAACGGACCATTTTCCACATTTCTGAAGCATGACGTAATGGGGGGGTGTTATCTCTTTTGTCGAAAATCAGCCGTTTTTGCTCGAACATTAAATGCCTCCAAATGGTATTTATTTCACTTCCCGAGCCCCTGGAAGCATGAAAATCACTTTAAACATGCTAATTTTAGCTCTAACACTGATGATCCACCTACAAATGTGAACTGACGTTCAAAAATGAAACATTTGAAAACGGACCATTTTCCACATTTCTGAAGCATGACGTAATGGGGGGGGTGTTATCTCTTTTGTCGAAAATCAGCCGTTTTTGCTCTAACATTAAATGCCTCCAAATGGTATTTATTTCACTTCCCGAGCCCCTGGAAGCATGAAAATCACTTTAAACATGCTAATTTTAGCTCTAACACTGATGATCCACCTACAAATGTGAACTGACGTTCAAAAATAAAACATTTGAAAACGGACCATTTTCCACATTTCTGAAGCATGACGTAATGGGGGAGTGTTATCTCTTTTGTCGAAAATCAGCCGTTTTTGCTCGAACATTAAATGCCTCCAAATGGTATTTAATTAACTTCCCGAGCCCCTGGAAGCATGATAATCACTTTAAACATGCTAATTTTAGCTCTAACACTGATGATCCACCTACAAATGTGAACTGACGTTCAAAAATAAAACATTTGAAAACGGACCATTTTCCACATTTCTGAAGCATGACGTAATGGGGGGGTGTTATCTCTTTTGTCGAAAATCAGCCGTTTTTGCTCTAACATTAAATGCCTCCAAATGGTATTTAATTAACTTCCCGGGGTGAAGAAACCCTTTTTGAGAACTCAGAGTGAGTAAATTGGCCATTTTCATGCACTTTTAACCATTCCATAAATCTTGTGTTTTGGGCCCCTGGAAGCATGAAAATCACTTTAAACATGCTAATTTTAGCTCTAACACTGATGATCCACCTACAAATGTGAACTGACGTTCAAAAATAAAACATTTGAAAACGGACCATTTTCCACATTTCTAAAGCATGACGTAATGGGGGGGTGTTAGCTCTTTCGTCGAAAATCAGCCGTTTTTGCTCGAACATTAAAATCCTCCAAATGGTATTTAATTAACTTCCCGGGGTGAAGAAACCCTTTTTGAGAACTCAGAGTGAGTAAATTGGCCATTTTCATGCACTTTTAACCATTCCATAAATCTTGTGTTTTGGGCCCCTGGAAGCATGAAAATCACTTTAAACATGCTAATTTTAGCTCTAACACTGATGATCCACCTACAAATGTGAACTGACGTTCAAAAATAAAACATTTGAAAACGGACCATTTTCCACATTTCTAAAGCATGACGTAATGGGGGGGTGTTAGCTCTTTCGTCGAAAATCAGCCGTTTTTGCTCGAACATTAAAATCCTCCAAATGGTATTTAATTAACTTCCCGGGGTGAAGAAACCCTTTTTGAGAACTCAGAGTGAGTAAATTGGCCATTTTCATGCACTTTTAACCATTCCATAAATCTTGTGTTTTGGGCCCCTGGAAGCATGAAAATCACTTTAAACATGCTAATTTTAGCTCTAACACTGATGATCCACCTACAAATGTGAACTGACGTTCAAAAATAAAACATTTGAAAACGGACCATTTTCCACATTTCTGAAGCATGACGTAATGGGGGGGTGTTATCTCTTTTGTCGAAAATCAGCCGTTTTTGCTCGAACATTAAATGCCTCCAAATGGTATTTATTTCACTTCCCGAGCCCCTGGAAGCATGAAAATCACTTTAAACATGCTAATTTTAGCTCTAACACTGATGATCCACCTACAAATGTGAACTGACGTTCAAAAATGAAACATTTGAAAACGGACCATTTTCCACATTTCTGAAGCATGACGTAATGGGGGGGTGTTATCTCTTTTGTCGAAAATCAGCCGTTTTTGCTCTAACATTAAATGCCTCCAAATGGTATTTAATTAACTTCCCGGGGTGAAGAAACCCTTTTTGAGAACTCAGAGTGAGTAAATTGGCCATTTTCATGCACTTTTAACCATTCCATAAATCTTGTGTTTTGGGCCCCTGGAAGCATGAAAATCACTTTAAACATGCTAATTTTAGCTCTAACACTGATGATCCACCAACAAATGTGAACTGAAGTTCAAAAATAAAACATTTGAAAACGGACCATTTTCCACATTTCTGAAGCATGACGTAATGGGGGGTGTTATCTCTTTTGTCGAAAATCAGCCGTTTTTGCTCGAACATTAAATGCCTCCAAATGGTATTTAATTAACTTCCCGAGCCCCTGGAAGCATGAAAATCACTTTAAACATGCTAATTTTAGCTCTAACGCTGATGATCCACCTACAAATGTGAACTGACGTTCAAAAATGAAACATTTGAAAACGGACCATTTTCCACATTTCTGAAGCATGACGTAATGGGGGGGTGTTATCTCTTTTGTCGAAAATCAGCCGTTTTTGCTCTAACATTAAATGCCTCCAAATGGTATTTAATTAACTTCCCGGGGTGAAGAAACCCTTTTTGAGAACTCAGAGTGAGTAAATTGGCCATTTTCATGCACTTTTAACCATTCCATAAATCTTGTGTTTTGGGCCCCTGGAAGCATGAAAATCACTTTAAACATGCTAATTTTAGCTCTAACACTGATGATCCACCTACAAATGTGAACTGACGTTCAAAAATAAAACATTTGAAAACGGACGATTTTCCACATTTCTGAAGCATGACGTAATGGGGGGGGTGTTATCTCTTTTGTCGAAAATCAGCCGTTTTTGCTCTAACATTAAATGCCTCCAAATGGTATTTAATTAACTTCCCGGGGTGAAGAAACCCTTTTTGAGAACTCAGAGTGAGTAAATTGGCCATTTTCATGCACTTTTAACCATTCCATAAATCTTGTGTTTTGGGCCCCTGGAAGCATGAAAATCACTTTAAACATGCTAATTTTAGCTCTAACACTGATGATCCACCTACAAATGTGAACTGACGTTCAAAAATAAAACATTTGAAAACGGACCATTTTCCACATTTCTGAAGCATGACGTAATGGGGGGGTGTTATCTCTTTTGTGGAAAATCAGCCTTTTTTGCTCGAACATTAAATGCCTCCAAATGGTATTTATTTCACTTCCCGAGCCCCTGGAAGCATGAAAATCACTTTAAACATGCTAATTTTAGCTCTAACACTGATGATCCACCTACAAATGTGAACTGACGTTCAAAAATGAAACATTTGAAAACGGACCATTTTCCACATTTCTGAAGCATGACGTAATGGGGGGTGTTATCTATTTTGTCGAAAATCAGCCGTTTTTGCTCTAACATTAAATGCCTCCAAATGGTATTTAATTAACTTCCCGGGGTGAAGAAACCCTTTTTGAGAACTCAGAGTGAGTAAATTGGCCATTTTCATGCACTTTTAACCATTCCATAAATCTTGTGTTTTGGGCCCCTGGAAGCATGAAAATCACTTTAAACATGCTAATTTTAGCTCTAACACTGATGATCCACCAACAAATGTGAACTGAAGTTCAAAAATAAAACATTTGAAAACGGACCATTTTCCACATTTCTGAAGCATGACGTAATGGGGGGTGTTATCTCTTTTGTCGAAAATCAGCCGTTTTTGCTCGAACATTAAATGCCTCCAAATGGTATTTAATTAACTTCCCGGGGTGAAGAAACCCTTTTTGAGAACTCAGAGTGAGTAAATTGGCCATTTTCATGCACTTTTAACCACTCCATAAATCTTGTGTTTTGGGCCCCCGGAAGCATGAAAATCACTTTAAACATGCTAATTTTAGCTCTAACACTGATGATCCACCTACAAATGTGAACTGACGTTCAAAAATAAAACATTTGAAAACGGACCATTTTCCACATTTCTGAAGCATGACGTAATGGGGGGGTGTTATCTCTTTTGTCGAAAATCAGCCGTTTTTGCTCGAACATTAAATGCCTCCAAATGGTATTTAATTAACTTCCCAAGCCCCTGGAAGCATGAAAATCACTTTAAACATGCTAATTTTAGCTCTAACACTGATGATCCACCTACAAATGTGAACTGACGTTCAAAAATAAAACATTTGAAAACGGACCATTTTCCACATTTTTGAAGCATGACTTAATGGGGGGGTGTTATCTCTTTTGTCGAAAATCAGCCGTTTTTGCTCTAACATTAAATGCCTCCAAATGGTATTTAATTAACTTCCCGGGGTGAAGAAACCCTTTTTGAGAACTCAGAGTGAGTAAATTGGCCATTTTCATGCACTTTTAACCATTCCATAAATCTTGTGTTTTGGGCCCCTGGAAGCATGAAAATCACTTTAAACATGCTAATTTTAGCTCTAACACTGATGATCCACCTACAAATGTGAACTGACGTTCAAAAATAAAACATTTGAAAACGGACCATTTTCCACATTTCTAAAGCATGACGTAATGGGGGGGTGTTAGCTCTTTCGTCGAAAATCAGCCGTTTTTGCTCGAACATTAAAATCCTCCAAATGGTATTTAATTAACTTCCCGGGGTGAAGAAACCCTTTTTGAGAACTCAGAGTGAGTAAATTGGCCATTTTCATGCACTTTTAACCATTCCATAAATCTTGTGTTTTGGGCCCCTGGAAGCATGAAAATCACTTTAAACATGCTAATTTTAGCTCTAAAACTGATGATCCACCTACAAATGTGAACTGACGTTCAAAAATAAAACATTTGAAAACGGACCATTTTCCACATTTCTGAAGCATGACGTAATGGGGGGGTGTTATCTCTTTTGTCGAAAATCAGCCGTTTTTGCTCTAACATTAAATGCCTCCAAATGGTATTTAATTAACTTCCCGGGGTGAAGAAACCCTTTTTGAGAACTCAGAGTGAGTAAATTGGCCATTTTCATGCACTTTTAACCATTCCATAAATCTTGTGTTTTGGGCCCCTGGAAGCATGAAAATCACTTTAAACATGCTATTTTTAGCTCTAACACTGATGATCCACCTACAAATGTGAACTGACGTTCAAAAATAAAACATTTGAAAACGGACCATTTTCCACATTTCTGAAGCATGACGTAATGAGGGGGGTGTTATCTCTTTTGTCGAAAATCAGCCGTTTTTGCTCGAACATTAAATGCCTCCAAATGGTATTTAATTAACTTCCCGGGGTGAAGAAACCCTTTTTGAGAACTCAGAGTGAGTAAATTGGCCATTTTCATGCACTTTTAACCATTCCATAAATCTTGTGTTTTGGGCCCCTGGAAGCATGAAAATCACTTTAAACATGCTAATTTTAGCTCTAACACTGATGATCCACCTACAAATGTGAACTGACGTTCAAAAATAAAACATTTGAAAACGGACCATTTTCCACAATCCTGAAGCATGACGTAATGGGGGTTGTTATCTCTTTTGTCGAAAATCAGCCGTTTTTGCTCGAACATTAAATGCCTCCAAATGGTATTTAATTAACTTCCCGAGCCCCTGGAAGCATGAAAATCACTTTAAACATGCTAATTTTAGCTCTAACACTGATGATCCACCTACAAATGTGAACTGACGTTCAAAAATGAAACATTTGAAAACGGACCATTTTCCACATTTCTGAAGCATGACGTAATGGGGGGGGTGTTATCTCTTTTGTCGAAAATCAGCCGTTTTTACTCTAACATTAAATGCCTCCAAATGGTATTTAATTAACTTCCCGGGGTGAAGAAACTCTTTTTGAGAACTCAGAGTGAGTAAATTGGCCATTTTCATGCACTTTTAACCATTCCATAAATCTTGTGTTTTGGGCCCCTGGAAGCATGAAAATCACTTTAAACATGCTAATTTTAGCTCTAACACTGATGATCCACCTACAAATGTGAACTGACGTTCAAAAATAAAACATTTGAAAACGGACCATTTTCCACATTTCTGAAGCATGACGTAATGGGGGGGTGTTATCTCTTTTGTCGAAAATCAGCCGTTTTTGCTCTAACATTAAATGCCTCCAAATGGTATTTAATTAACTTCCCGGGGTGAAGAAACCCTTTTTGAGAACTCAGAGTGAGTAAATTGGCCATTTTCATGCACTTTTAACCATTCCATAAATCTTGTGTTTTGGGCCCCTGGAAGCATGAAAATCACTTTAAACATGCTAATTTTAGCTCTAACACTGATGATCCACCTACAAATGTGAACTGACGTTCAAAAATAAAACATTTGAAAACGGACCATTTTCCACATTTCTGAAGCATGACGTAATGGGGGGGTGTTATCTCTTTTGTGGAAAATCAGCCTTTTTTGCTCGAACATTAAATGCCTCCAAATGGTATTTATTTCACTTCCCGAGCCCCTGGAAGCATGAAAATCACTTTAAACATGCTAATTTTAGCTGTAACACTGATGATCCACCTACAAATGTGAACTGACGTTCAAAAATGAAACATTTGAAAACGGACCATTTTCCACATTTCTGAAGCATGACGTAATGGGGGGGTGTTATCTCTTTTGTCGAAAATCAGCCGTTTTTGCTCTAACATTAAATGCCTCCAAATGGTATTTAATTAACTTCCCGGGGTGAAGAAACCCTTTTTGAGAACTCAGAGTGAGTAAATTGGCCATTTTCATGCACTTTTAACCATTCCATAAATCTTGTGTTTTGGGCCCCTGGAAGCATGAAAATCACTTTAAACATGCTAATTTTAGCTCTAACACTGATGATCCACCTACAAATGTGAACTGACGTTCAAAAATAAAACATTTGAAAACGGACCATTTTCCACATTTCTGAAGCATGACGTAATGGGGGGGTGTTATCTCTTTTGTCGAAAATCAGCCGTTTTTGCTCGAACATTAAATGCCTCCAAATGGTATTTATTTCACTTCCCGAGCCCCTGGAAGCATGAAAATCACTTTAAACATGCTAATTTTAGCTCTAACACTGATGATCCACCTACAAATTTGAACTGACTTACAAAAATGAAACATTTGAAAACGGACCATTTTCCACATTTCTGAAGCATGACGTAATGGGGGGGTGTTATCTCTTTTGTCGAAAATCAGCCGTTTTTGCTCCAACATTAAATGCCTCCAAATGGTATTTAATTAACTTCCCGGGGTGAAGAAACCCTTTTTGAGAACTCAGAGTGATTAAATTGGCCATTTTCATGCACTTTTAACCATTCCATAAATCTTGTGTTTTGGGCCCCTGGAAGCATGAAAATCACTTTAAACATGCTAATTTTAGCTCTAACACTGATGATCCACCTACAAATGTGAACTGACGTTCAAAAATAAAACATTTGAAAACGGACCATTTTCCACATTTCTGAAGCATGACGTAATGGGGGGGGGTGTTATCTCTTTTGTCGAAAATCAGCCGTTTTTGCTCTAACATTAAATGCCTCCAAATGGTATTTAATTAACTTCCCGGGGTGAAGAAACCCTTTTTGAGAACTCAGAGTGAGTAAATTGGCCATTTTCATGCACTTTTAACCATTCCATAAATCTTGTGTTTTGGGCCCCTGGAAGCATGAAAATCACTTTAAACATGCTAATTTTAGCTCTAACACTGATGATCCACCTACAAATGTGAACTGACGTTCAAAAATAAAACATTTGAAAACGGACCATTTTCCACATTTCTGAAGCATGACGTAATGGGGGAGTGTTATCTCTTTTGTCGAAAATCAGCCGTTTTTGCTCGAACATTAAATGCCTCCAAATGGTATTTAATTAACTTCCCGAGCCCCTGGAAGCATGAAAATCACTTTAAACCTGCTTATTTTAGCTCTAACACTGATGATCCACCTACAAATGTGAACTGACGTTCAAAAATGAAACATTTGAAAACGGACCATTTTCCACATTTCTGAAGCATGACGTAATGGGGGGGTGTTATCTCTTTTGTCGAAAATCAGCCGTTTTTGCTCTAACATTAAATGCCTCCAAATGGTATTTAATTAACTTCCCGGGGTGAAGAAACCCTTTTTGAGAACTCAGAGTGAGTAAATTGGCCATTTTCATGCACTTTTAACCATTCCATAAATCTTGTGTTTTGGGCCCCTGGAAGCATGAAAATCACTTTAAACATGCTAATTTTAGCTCTAACACTGATGATCCACCTACAAATGTGAACTGACGTTCAAAAATAAAACATTTGAAAACGGACCATTTTCCACATTTCTGAAGCATGACGTAATGGGGGGGTGTTATCTCTTTTGTCGAAAATCAGCCGTTTTTGCTCGAACATTAAATGCCTCCAAATGGTATTTATTTCACTTCCCGAGCCCCTGGAAGCATGAAAATCACTTTAAACATGCTAATTTTAGCTCTAACACTGATGATCCACCTACAAATGTGAACTGACGTTCAAAAATGAAACATTTGAAAACGGACCATTTTCCACATTTCTGAAGCATGACGTAATGGGGAGGTGTTATCTCTTTTGTCGAAAATCAGCCGTTTTTGCTCTAACATTAAATGCCTCCAAATGGTATTTATTTCACTTCCCGAGCCCCTGGAAGCATGAAAATCACTTTAAACATGCTAATTTTAGCTCTAACACTGATGATCCACCTACAAATGTGAACTGACGTTCAAAAATAAAACATTTGAAAACGGACCATTTTCCACATTTCTGAAGCATGACGTAATGGGGGGGTGTTATCTCTTTTGTCGAAAATCAGCCGTTTTTGCTCGAACATTAAATGCCTCCAAATGGTATTTAATTAACTTCCCGAGCCCCTGGAAGCATGAAAATCACTTTAAACATGCTAATTTTAGCTCTAACACTGATGATCCACCTACAAATGTGAACTGACGTTCAAAAATAAAACATTTGAAAACGGACCATTTTCCACATTTCTGAAGCATGACGTAATGGGGGGGTGTTATCTCTTTTGTCGAAAATCAGCCGTTTTTGCTCTAACATTAAATGCCTCCAAATGGTATTTAATTAACTTCCCGGGGTGAAGAAACCCTTTTTGAGAACTCAGAGTGAGTAAATTGGCCATTTTCATGCACTTTTAACCATTCCATAAATCTTGTGTTTTGGGCCCCTGGAAGCATGAAAATCACTTTAAACATGCTAATTTTAGCTCTAACACTGATGATCCACCTACAAATGTGAACTGACGTTCAAAAATAAAACATTTGAAAACGGACCATTTTCCACATTTCTAAAGCATGACGTAATGGGGGGGTGTTAGCTCTTTCGTCGAAAATCAGCCGTTTTTGCTCGAACATTAAAATCCTCCAAATGGTATTTAATTAACTTCCCGGGGTGAAGAAACCCTTTTTGAGAACTCAGAGTGAGTAAATTGGCCATTTTCATGCACTTTTAACCATTCCATAAATCTTGTGTTTTGGGCCCCTGGAAGCATGAAAATCACTTTAAACATGCTAAATTTAGCTCTAACACTGATGATCCACCTACAAATGTGAACTGACGTTCAAAAATAAAACATTTGAAAACGGACCATTTTCCACATTTCTGAAGCATGACGTAATGGGGGGTGTTATCTCTTTTGTCGAAAATCAGCCGTTTTTGCTCTAACATTAAATGCCTCCAAATGGTATTTAATTAACTTCCCGGGGTGAAGAAACCCTTTTTGAGAACTCACAGTGAGTAAATTGGCCATTTTCATGCACTTTTAACCATTCCATAAATCTTGTCTTTTGGGCCCCTGGAAGCATGAAAATCACTTTAAACATGCTAATTTTAGCTCTAACACTGATGATCCACCTACAAATGTGAACTGACGTTCAAAAATGAAACATTTGAAAACGGACCATTTTCCACATTTCTGAAGCATGACGTAATGGGGGGGTGTTATCTCTTTTGTCGAAAATCAGCCGTTTTTGCTCTAACATTAAATGCCTCCAAATGGTATTTAATTAACTTCCCGGGGTGAAGAAACCCTTTTTGAGAACTCAGAGTGAGTAAATTGGCCATTTTCATGCACTTTTAACCATTCCATAAATCTTGTGTTTTGGGCCCCTGGAAGCATGAAAATCACTTTAAACATGCTAATTTTAGCTCTAACACTGATGATCCACCTACAAATGTGAACTGACGTTCAAAAATAAAACATTTGAAAACGGACCATTTTCCACATTTCTGAAGCATGACGTAATGGGGGGGTGTTATCTCTTTTGTCGAAAATCAGCCGTTTTTGCTCTAACATTAAATGCCTCCAAATGGTATTTAATTAACTTCCCGGGGTGAAGAAACCCTTTTTGAGAACTCAGAGTGAGTAAATTGGCCATTTTCATGCACTTTTAACCATTCCATAAATCTTGTGTTTGGGGCCCCTGGAAGCATGAAAATCACTTTAAACATGCTAATTTTAGCTCTAACACTGATGATCCACCTACAAATGTGAACTGACGTTCAAAAATAAAACTTTTGAAAACGGACCATTTTCCACATTTCTGAAGCATGACGTAATGGGGGGGTGTTATCTCTTTTGTCGAAAATCAGCCGTTTTTGCTCGAACATTAAATGCCTCCAAATGGTATTTAATTAACTTCCCGAGCCCCTGGAAGCATGAAAATCACTTTAAACATGCTAATTTTAGCTCTAACACTGATGATCCACCTACAAATGTGAACTGACGTTCAAAAATGAAACATTTGAAAACGGACCATTTTCCACATTTCTGAAGCATGACGTAATGGGGGGGTGTTATCTCTTTTGTCGAAAATCAGCCGTTTTTGCTCTAACATTAAATGCCTCCAAATGGTATTTAATTAACTTCCCGGGGTGAAGAAACCCTTTTTGAGAACTCAGAGTGAGTAAATTGGCCATTTTCATGCACTTTTAACCATTCCATAAATCTTGTGTTTTGGGCCCCTGGAAGCATGAAAATCACTTTAAACATGCTAATTTTAGCTCTAACACTGATGATCCACCTACAAATGTGAACTGACGTTCAAAAATAAAACATTTGAAAACGGACCATTTTCCACATTTCTGAAGCATGACGTAATGGGGGGGTGTTATCTCTTTTGTCGAAAATCAGCCGTTTTTGCTCGAACATTAAATGCCTCCAAATGGTATTTATTTCACTTCCCGAGCCCCTGGAAGCATGAAAATCACTTTAAACATGCTAATTTTAGCTCTAACACTGATGATCCACCTACAAATTTGAACTGACGTTCAAAAATGAAACATTTGAAAACGGACCATTTTCCACATTTCTGAAGCATGACGTAATGGGGGGGTGTTATCTCTTTTGTCGAAAATCAGCCGTTTTTGCTCCAACATTAAATGCCTCCAAATGGTATTTAATTAACTTCCCGGGGTGAAGAAACCCTTTTTGAGAACTCAGAGTGATTAAATTGGCCATTTTCATGCACTTTTAACCATTCCATAAATCTTGTGTTTTGGGCCCCTGGAAGCATGAAAATCACTTTAAACATGCTAATTTTAGCTCTAACACTGATGATCCACCTACAAATGTGAACTGACGTTCAAAAATAAAACATTTGAAAACGGACCATTTTCCACATTTCTGAAGCATGACGTAATGGGGGGGGGTGTTATCTCTTTTGTCGAAAATCAGCCGTTTTTGCTCTAACATTAAATGCCTCCAAATGGTATTTAATTAACTTCCCGGGGTGAAGAAACCCTTTTTGAGAACTCAGAGTGAGTAAATTGGCCATTTTCATGCACTTTTAACCATTCCATAAATCTTGTGTTTTGGGCCCCTGGAAGCATGAAAATCACTTTAAACATGCTAATTTTAGCTCTAACACTGATGATCCACCTACAAATGTGAACTGACGTTCAAAAATAAAACATTTGAAAACGGACCATTTTCCACATTTCTGAAGCATGACGTAATGGGGGGGTGTTATCTCTTTTGTCGAAAATCAGCCGTTTTTGCTCGAACATTAAATGCCTCCAAATGGTATTTAATTAACTTCCCGAGCCCCTGGAAGCATGAAAATCACTTTAAACCTGCTTATTTTAGCTCTAACACTGATGATCCACCTACAAATGTGAACTGACGTTCAAAAATGAAACATTTGAAAACGGACCATTTTCCACATTTCTGAAGCATGACGTAATGGGGGGGTGTTATCTCTTTTGTCGAAAATCAGCCGTTTTTGCTCTAACATTAAATGCCTCCAAATGGTATTTAATTAACTTCCCGAGCCCCTGGAAGCATGAAAATCACTTTAAACATGCTAATTTTAGCTCTAACACTGATGATCCACCTACAAATGTGAACTGACGTTCAAAAATAAAACATTTGAAAACGGACCATTTTCCACATTTCTGAAGCATGACGTAATGGGGGGGTGTTATCTCTTTTGTCGAAAATCAGCCGTTTTTGCTCTAACATTAAATGCCTCCAAATGGTATTTAATTAACTTCCCGGGGTGAAGAAACCCTTTTTGAGAACTCAGAGTGAGTAAATTGGCCATTTTCATGCACTTTTAACCATTCCATAAATCTTGTGTTTTGGGCCCCTGGAAGCATGAAAATCACTTTAAACATGCTAATTTTAGCTCTAACACTGATGATCCACCTACAAATGTGAACTGACGTTCAAAAATAAAACATTTGAAAACGGACCATTTTCCACATTTCTAAAGCATGACGTAATGGGGGGGTGTTAGCTCTTTCGTCGAAAATCAGCCGTTTTTGCTCGAACATTAAAATCCTCCAAATGGTATTTAATTAACTTCCCGGGGTGAAGAAACCCTTTTTGAGAACTCAGAGTGAGTAAATTGGCCATTTTCATGCACTTTTAACCATTCCATAAATCTTGTGTTTTGGGCCCCTGGAAGCATGAAAATCACTTTAAACATGCTAATTTTAGCTCTAACACTGATGATCCACCTACAAATGTGAACTGACGTTCAAAAATAAAACATTTGAAAACGGACCATTTTCCACATTTCTGAAGCATGACGTAATGGGGGGTGTTATCTCTTTTGTCGAAAATCAGCCGTTTTTGCTCTAACATTAAATGCCTCCAAATGGTATTTAATTAACTTCCCGGGGTGAAGAAACCCTTTTTGAGAACTCACAGTGAGTAAATTGGCCATTTTCATGCACTTTTAACCATTCCATAAATCTTGTCTTTTGGGCCCCTGGAAGCATGAAAATCACTTTAAACATGCTAATTTTAGCTCTAACACTGATGATCCACCTACAAATGTGAACTGACGTTCAAAAATGAAACATTTGAAAACGGACCATTTTCCACATTTCTGAAGCATGACGTAATGGGGGGGTGTTATCTCTTTTGTCGAAAATCAGCCGTTTTTGCTCTAACATTAAATGCCTCCAAATGGTATTTAATTAACTTCCCGGGGTGAAGAAACCCTTTTTGAGAACTCAGAGTGAGTAAATTGGCCATTTTCATGCACTTTTAACCATTCCATAAATCTTGTGTTTTGGGCCCCTGGAAGCATGAAAATCACTTTAAACATGCTAATTTTAGCTCTAACACTGATGATCCACCTACAAATGTGAACTGACGTTCAAAAATAAAACATTTGAAAACGGACCATTTTCCACATTTCTGAAGCATGACGTAATGGGGGGGTGTTATCTCTTTTGTCGAAAATCAGCCGTTTTTGCTCTAACATTAAATGCCTCCAAATGGTATTTAATTAACTTCCCGGGGTGAAGAAACCCTTTTTGAGAACTCAGAGTGAGTAAATTGGCCATTTTCATGCACTTTTAACCATTCCATAAATCTTGTGTTTGGGGCCCCTGGAAGCATGAAAATCACTTTAAACATGCTAATTTTAGCTCTAACACTGATGATCCACCTACAAATGTGAACTGACGTTCAAAAATAAAACATTTGAAAACGGACCATTTTCCACATTTCTGAAGCATGACGTAATGGGGGGGTGTTATCTCTTTTGTCGAAAATCAGCCGTTTTTGCTCGAACATTAAATGCCTCCAAATGGTATTTAATTAACTTCCCGAGCCCCTGGAAGCATGAAAATCACTTTAAACATGCTAATTTTAGCTCTAACACTGATGATCCACCTACAAATGTGAACTGACGTTCAAAAATGAAACATTTGAAAACGGACCATTTTCCACATTTCTGAAGCATGACGTAATGGGGGGGTGTTATCTCTTTTGTCGAAAATCAGCCGTTTTTGCTCTAACATTAAATGCCTCCAAATGGTATTTAATTAACTTCCCGGGGTGAAGAAACCCTTTTTGAGAACTCAGAGTGAGTAAATTGGCCATTTTCATGCACTTTTAACCATTCCATAAATCTTGTGTTTTGGGCCCCTGGAAGCATGAAAATCACTTTAAACATGCTAATTTTAGCTCTAACACTGATGATCCACCTACAAATGTGAACTGACGTTCAAAAATAAAACATTTGAAAACGGACCATTTTCCACATTTCTGAAGCATGACGTAATGGGGGGGTGTTATCTCTTTTGTCGAAAATGAGCCGTTTTTGCTCTAACATTAAATGCCTCCAAATGGTATTTATTTCACTTCCCGAGCCCCTGGAAGCATGAAAATCACTTTAAACATGCTAATTTTAGCTCTAACACTGATGATCCACCTACAAATGTGAACTGACGTTCAAAAATAAAACATTTGAAAACGGACCATTTTCCATATTTCTGAAGCATGACGTAATGGGGGGGTGTTATCTCTTTTGTCGAAAATCAGCCGTTTTTGCTCGAACATTAAATGCCTCCAAATGGTATTTAATTAACTTCCCGAGCCCCTGGAAGCATGAAAATCACTTTAAACATGCTAATTTTAGCTCTAACACTGATGATCCACCTACAAATGTGAACTGACGTTCAAAAATAAAACATTTGAAAACGGACCATTTTCCACATTTCTGAAGCATGACGTAATGGGGGGGTGTTATCTCTTTTGTCGAAAATCAGCCGTTTTTGCTCGAACATTAAATGCCTCCAAATGGTATTTATTTCACTTCCCGAGCCCCTGGAAGCATGAAAATCACTTTAAACATGCTAATTTTAGCTCTAACACTGATGATCCACCTACAAATGTGAACTGACGTTCAAAAATGAAACATTTGAAAACGGACCATTTTCCACATTTCTGAAGCATGACGTAATGGGGGGGTGTTATCTTTTTTGTCGAAAATCAGCCGTTTTTGCTCGAACATTAAATGCCTCCAAATGGTATTTAATTAACTTCCCGAGCCCCTGGAAGCATGAAAATCACTTTAAACATGCTAATTTTAGCTCTAACACTGATGATCCACCTACAAATGTGAACTGACGTTCAAAAATAAAACATTTGAAAACGGACCATTTTCCACATTTCTGAAGCATGACGTAATGGGGGGGTGTTATCTCTTTTGTCGAAAATCAGCCGTTTTTGCTCTAACATTAAATGCCTCCAAATGGTATTTAATTAACTTCCCGGGGTGAAGAAACCCTTTTTGAGAACTCAGAGTGAGTAAATTGGCCATTTTCATGCACTTTTAACCATTCCATAAATCTTGTGTTTTGGGCCCCTGGAAGCATGAAAATCACTTTAAACATGCTAATTTTAGCTCTAACACTGATGATCCACCTACAAATGTGAACTGACGTTCAAAAATAAAACATTTGAAAACGGACCATTTTCCACATTTCTGAAGCATGACGTAATGAGGGGGGTGTTATCTCTTTTGTCGAAAATCAGCCGTTTTTGCTCGAACATTAAATGCCTCCAAATGGTATTTAATTAACTTCCCGGGGTGAAGAAACCCTTTTTGAGAACTCAGAGTGAGTAAATTGGCCATTTTCATGCACTTTTAACCATTCCATAAATCTTGTGTTTGGGGCCCCTGGAAGCATGAAAATCACTTTAAACATGCTAATTTTAGCTCTAACACTGATGATCCACCTACAAATGTGAACTGACGTTCAAAAATAAAACATTTGAAAACGGACCATTTTCCACATTTCTGAAGCATGACGTAATGGGGAGGTGTTATCTCTTTTGTCGAAAATCAGCCGTTTTTGCTCTAACATTAAATGCCTCCAAATGGTATTTATTTCACTTCCCGAGCCCCTGGAAGCATGAAAATCACTTTAAACATGCTAATTTTAGCTCTAACACTGATGATCCACCTACAAATGTGAACTGACGTTCAAAAATGAAACATTTGAAAACGGACCATTTTCCACATTTCTGAAGCATGACGTAATGGGGAGGTGTTATCTCTTTTGTCGAAAATCAGCCGTTTTTGCTCTAACATTAAATGCCTCCAAATGGTATTTATTTCACTTCCCGAGCCCCTGGAAGCATGAAAATCACTTTAAACATGCTAATTTTAGCTCTAACACTGATGATCCACCTACAAATGTGAACTGACGTTCAAAAATAAAACATTTGAAAACGGACCATTTTCCACATTTCTGAAGCATGACGTAATGGGGGGGTGTTATCTCTTTTGTCGAAAATCAGCCGTTTTTGCTCGAACATTAAATGCCTCCAAATGGTATTTAATTAACTTCCCGAGCCCCTGGAAGCATGAAAATCACTTTAAACATGCTAATTTTAGCTCTAACACTGATGATCCACCTACAAATGTGAACTGACGTTCAAAAATAAAACATTTGAAAACGGACCATTTTCCACATTTCTGAAGCATGACGTAATGGGGGGGTGTTATCTCTTTTGTCGAAAATCAGCCGTTTTTGCTCTAACATTAAATGCCTCCAAATGGTATTTAATTAACTTCCCGGGGTGAAGAAACCCTTTTTGAGAACTCAGAGTGAGTAAATTGGCCATTTTCATGCACTTTTAACCATTCCATAAATCTTGTGTTTTGGGCCCCTGGAAGCATGAAAATCACTTTAAACATGCTAATTTTAGCTCTAACACTGATGATCCACCTACAAATGTGAACTGACGTTCAAAAATAAAACATTTGAAAACGGACCATTTTCCACATTTCTAAAGCATGACGTAATGGGGGGGTGTTAGCTCTTTCGTCGAAAATCAGCCGTTTTTGCTCGAACATTAAAATCCTCCAAATGGTATTTAATTAACTTCCCGGGGTGAAGAAACCCTTTTTGAGAACTCAGAGTGAGTACATTGGCCATTTTCATGCACTTTTAACCATTCCATAAATCTTGTGTTTTGGGCCCCTGGAAGCATGAAAATCACTTTAAACATGCTAATTTTAGCTCTAACACTGATGATCCACCTACAAATGTGAACTGACGTTCAAAAATAAAACATTTGAAAACGGACCATTTTCCACATTTCTGAAGCATGACGTAATGGGGGGTGTTATCTCTTTTGTCGAAAATCAGCCGTTTTTGCTCTAACATTAAATGCCTCCAAATGGTATTTAATTAACTTCCCGGGGTGAAGAAACCCTTTTTGAGAACTCACAGTGAGTAAATTGGCCATTTTCATGCACTTTTAACCATTCCATAAATCTTGTCTTTTGGGCCCCTGGAAGCATGAAAATCACTTTAAACATGCTAATTTTAGCTCTAACACTGATGATCCACCTACAAATGTGAACTGACGTTCAAAAATGAAACATTTGAAAACGGACCATTTTCCACATTTCTGAAGCATGACGTAATGGGGGGGTGTTATCTCTTTTGTCGAAAATCAGCCGTTTTTGCTCTAACATTAAATGCCTCCAAATGGTATTTAATTAACTTCCCGGGGTGAAGAAACCCTTTTTGAGAACTCAGAGTGAGTAAATTGGCCATTTTCATGCACTTTTAACCATTCCATAAATCTTGTGTTTTGGGCCCCTGGAAGCATGAAAATCACTTTAAACATGCTAATTTTAGCTCTAACACTGATGATCCACCTACAAATGTGAACTGACGTTCAAAAATAAAACATTTGAAAACGGACCATTTTCCACATTTCTGAAGCATGACGTAATGGGGGGGTGTTATCTCTTTTGTCGAAAATCAGCCGTTTTTGCTCTAACATTAAATGCCTCCAAATGGTATTTAATTAACTTCCCGGGGTGAAGAAACCCTTTTTGAGAACTCAGAGTGAGTAAATTGGCCATTTTCATGCACTTTTAACCATTCCATAAATCTTGTGTTTGGGGCCCCTGGAAGCATGAAAATCACTTTAAACATGCTAATTTTAGCTCTAACACTGATGATCCACCTACAAATGTGAACTGACGTTCAAAAATAAAACATTTGAAAACGGACCATTTTCCACATTTCTGAAGCATGACGTAATGGGGGGGTGTTATCTCTTTTGTCGAAAATCAGCCGTTTTTGCTCGAACATTAAATGCCTCCAAATGGTATTTAATTAACTTCCCGAGCCCCTGGAAGCATGAAAATCACTTTAAACATGCTAATTTTAGCTCTAACACTGATGATCCACCTACAAATGTGAACTGACGTTCAAAAATGAAACATTTGAAAACGGACCATTTTCCACATTTCTGAAGCATGACGTAATGGGGGGGTGTTATCTCTTTTGTCGAAAATCAGCCGTTTTTGCTCTAACATTAAATGCCTCCAAATGGTATTTAATTAACTTCCCGGGGTGAAGAAACCCTTTTTGAGAACTCAGAGTGAGTAAATTGGCCATTTTCATGCACTTTTAACCATTCCATAAATCTTGTGTTTTGGGCCCCTGGAAGCATGAAAATCACTTTAAACATGCTAATTTTAGCTCTAACACTGATGATCCACCTACAAATGTGAACTGACGTTCAAAAATAAAACATTTGAAAACGGACCATTTTCCACATTTCTGAAGCATGACGTAATGGGGGGGTGTTATCTCTTTTGTCGAAAATGAGCCGTTTTTGCTCTAACATTAAATGCCTCCAAATGGTATTTATTTCACTTCCCGAGCCCCTGGAAGCATGAAAATCACTTTAAACATGCTAATTTTAGCTCTAACACTGATGATCCACCTACAAATGTGAACTGACGTTCAAAAATAAAACATTTGAAAACGGACCATTTTCCATATTTCTGAAGCATGACGTAATGGGGGGGTGTTATCTCTTTTGTCGAAAATCAGCCGTTTTTGCTCGAACATTAAATGCCTCCAAATGGTATTTAATTAACTTCCCGAGCCCCTGGAAGCATGAAAATCACTTTAAACATGCTAATTTTAGCTCTAACACTGATGATCCACCTACAAATGTGAACTGACGTTCAAAAATAAAACATTTGAAAACGGACCATTTTCCACATTTCTGAAGCATGACGTAATGGGGGGGTGTTATCTCTTTTGTCGAAAATCAGCCGTTTTTGCTCGAACATTAAATGCCTCCAAATGGTATTTATTTCACTTCCCGAGCCCCTGGAAGCATGAAAATCACTTTAAACATGCTAATTTTAGCTCTAACACTGATGATCCACCTACAAATGTGAACTGACGTTCAAAAATGAAACATTTGAAAACGGACCATTTTCCACATTTCTGAAGCATGACGTAATGGGGGGGTGTTATCTCTTTTGTCGAAAATCAGCCGTTTTTGCTCTAACATTAAATGCCTCCAAATGGTATTTATTTCACTTCCCGAGCCCCTGGAAGCATGAAAATCACTTTAAACATGCTAATTTTAGCTCTAACACTGATGATCCACCTACAAATGTGAACTGACGTTCAAAAATAAAACATTTGAAAACGGACCATTTTCCACATTTCTGAAGCATGACGTAATGGGGGGGTGTTATCTCTTTTGTCGAAAATCAGCCGTTTTTGCTTGAACATTAAATGCCTCCAAATGGTATTTAATTAACTTCCCGAGCCCCTGGAAGCATGAAAATCACTTTAAACATGCTAATTTTAGCTCTAACACTGATGATCCACCTACAAATGTGAACTGACGTTCAAAAATAAAACATTTGAAAACGAACCATTTTCCACATTTCTGAAGCATGACGTAATGGGGGGGTGTTATCTCTTTTGTCGAAAATCAGCCGTTTTTGCTCTAACATTAAATGCCTCCAAATGGTATTTAATTAACTTCCCGGGGTGAAGAAACCCTTTTTGAGAACTCAGAGTGAGTAAATTGGCCATTTTCATGCACTTTTAACCATTCCATAAATCTTGTGTTTTGGGCCCCTGGAAGCATGAAAATCACTTTAAACATGCTAATTTTAGCTCTAACACTGATGATCCACCTACAAATGTGAACTGACGTTCAAAAATAAAACATTTGAAAACGGACCATTTTCCACATTTCTGAAGCATGACGTAATGAGGGGGGTGTTATCTCTTTTGTCGAAAATCAGCCGTTTTTGCTCGAACATTAAATGCCTCCAAATGGTATTTAATTAACTTCCCGGGGTGAAGAAACCCTTTTTGAGAACTCAGAGTGAGTAAATTGGCCATTTTCATGCACTTTTAACCATTCCATAAATCTTGTGTTTTGGGCCCCTGGAAGCATGAAAATCACTTTAAACATGCTAATTTTAGCTCTAACACTGATGATCCACCAACAAATGTGAACTGACGTTCAAAAATAAAACATTTGAAAACGGACCATTTTCCACATTTCTGAAGCATGACGTAATGGGGGGTGTTATCTCTTTTGTCGAAAATCAGCCGTTTTTGCTCGAACATTAAATGCCTCCAAATGGTATTTAATTAACTTCCCGAGCCCCTGGAAGCATGAAAATCACTTTAAACATGCTAATTTTAGCTCTAACACTGATGATCCACCTACAAATGTGAACTGACGTTCAAAAATGAAACATTTGAAAACGGACCATTTTCCACATTTCTGAAGCATGACGTAATGGGGGGGTGTTATCTCTTTTGTCGAAAATCAGCCGTTTTTGCTCTAACATTAAATGCCTCCAAATGGTATTTAATTAACTTCCCGGGGTGAAGAAACCCTTTTTGAGAACTCAGAGTGAGTAAATTGGCCATTTTCATGCACTTTTAACCATTCCATAAATCTTGTGTTTTGGGCCCCTGGAAGCATGAAAATCACTTTAAACATGCTAATTTTAGCTCTAACACTGATGATCCACCTACAAATGTGAACTGACGTTCAAAAATAAAACATTTGAAAACGGACCATTTTCCACATTTCTGAAGCATGACGTAATGGGGGGGTGTTATCTCTTTTGTCGAAAATCAGCCGTTTTTGCTCTAACATTAAATGCCTCCAAATGGTATTTAATTAACTTCCCGGGGTGAAGAAACCCTTTTTGAGAACTCAGAGTGAGTAAATTGGCCATTTTCATGCACTTTTAACCATTCCATAAATCTTGTGTTTTGGGCCCCTGGAAGCATGAAAATCACTTTAAACATGCTAATTTTAGCTCTAACACTGATGATCCACCTACAAATGTGAACTGACGTTCAAAAATAAAACATTTGAAAACGGACCATTTTCCACATTTCTGAAGCATGACGTAATGGGGGGGTGTTATCTCTTTTGTGGAAAATCAGCCTTTTTTGCTCGAACATTAAATGCCTCCAAATGGTATTTATTTCACTTCCCGAGCCCCTGGAAGCATGAAAATCACTTTAAACATGCTAATTTTAGCTCTAACACTGATGATCCACCTACAAATGTGAACTGACGTTCAAAAATGAAACATTTGAAAACGGACCATGTTCCACATTTCTGAAGCATGACGTAATGGGGGGTGTTATCTCTTTTGTCGAAAATCAGCCGTTTTTGCTCTAACATTAAATGCCTCCAAATGGTATTTAATTAACTTCCCGGGGTGAAGAAACCCTTTTTGAGAACTCAGAGTGAGTAAATTGGCCATTTTCATGCACTTTTAACCATTCCATAAATCTTGTGTTTGGGCCCCTGGAAGCATGAAAATTACTTTAAACATGCTAATTTTAGCTCTAACACTGATGATCCACCTACAAATGTGAACTGACGTTCAAAAATAAAACATTTGAAAACGGACCATTTTCCACATTTCTGAAGCATGACGTAATGGGGGGGTGTTATCTCTTTTGTCGAAAATCAGCCGTTTTTGCTCTAACATTAAATGCCTCCAAATGGTATTTAATTAACTTCCCGGGGTGAAGAAACCCTTTTTGAGAACTCAGAGTGAGTAAATTGGCCATTTTCATGCACTTTTAACCATTCCATAAATCTTGTGTTTTGGGCCCCTGGAAGCATGAAAATCACTTTAAACATGCTAATTTTAGCTCTAACACTGATGATCCACCTACAAATGTGAACTGACGTTCAAAAATAAAACATTTGAAAACGGACCATTTTCCACATTTCTGAAGCATGACGTAATGGGGGGGTGTTATCTCTTTTGTCGAAAATCAGCCGTTTTTGCTCTAACATTAAATGCCTCCAAATGGTATTTAATTAACTTCCCGGGGTGAAGAAACCCTTTTTGAGATCTCAGAGTGAGTAAATTGGCCATTTTCATGCACTTTTAACCATTCCATAAATCTTGTGTTTTGGGCCCCTGGAAGCATGAAAATCACTTTAAACATGCTAATTTTAGCTCTAACACTGATGATCCACCTACAAATGTGAACTGACGTTCAAAAATAAAACATTTGAAAACGGACCATTTTCCACATTTCTGAAGCATGACGTAATGGGGGGGTGTTATCTCTTTTGTCGAAAATCAGCCGTTTTTGCTCTAACATTAAATGCCTCCAAATGGTATTTAATTAACTTCCCGGGGTGAAGAAACCCTTTTTGAGAACTCAGAGTGAGTAAATTGGCCATTTTCATGCACTTTTAACCATTCCATAAATCTTGTGTTTTGGGCCCCTGGAAGCATGAAAATCACTTTAAACATGCTAATTTTAGCTTTAACACTGATGATCCACCTACAAATGTGAACTGACGTTCAAAAATAAAACATTTGAAAACGGACCATTTTCCACATTTCTGAAGCATGACGTAATGGGGGGGTGTTATCTCTTTTGTCGAAAATCAGCCGTTTTTGCTCTAACATTAAATGCCTCCAAATGGTATTTAATTAACTTCCCGGGGTGAAGAAACCCTTTTTGAGAACTCAGAGTGAGTAAATTGGCCATTTTCATGCACTTTTAACTATTCCATAAATCTTGTGTTTTGGGCCCCTGGAAGCATGAAAATCACTTTAAACATGCTAATTTTAGCTCTAACACTGATGATCCACCAACAAATGTGAACTGACGTTCAAAAATAAAACATTTGAAAACGGACCATTTTCGACATTTCTGAAGCATGACGTAATGGGGGGGTGTTATCTCTTTTGTCGAAAATCAGCCGTTTTTGCTCTAACATTAAATGCCTCCAAATGGTATTTAATTAACTTCCCGGGGTGAAGAAACCCTTTTTGAGAACTCAGAGTGAGTAAATTGGCCATTTTCATGCACTTTTAACCATTCCATAAATCTTGTGTTTTGGGCCCCTGGAAGCATGAAAATCACTTTAAACATGCTAATTTTAGCTCTAACACTGATGATCCACCTACAAATGTGAACTGACATTCAAAAATAAAACATTTGAAAACGGACCATTTTCCACATTTCTGAAGCATGACGTAATGGGGGGGTGTTATCTCTTTTGTCGAAAATCAGCAGTTTTTGCTCGAACATTAAATGCCTCCAAATGGTATTTAATTAACTTCCCGAGCCCCTGGAGGCATGAAAATCACTTTAAACATGCTAATTTTAGCTCTAACACTGATGATCCACCTACAAATGTGAACTGACGTTCAAAATTAAAACATTTGAAAACGGACCATTTTCCACATTTCTGAAGCATGACGTAATGGGGGGGTGTTATCTCTTTTGTCGAAAATCAGCCGTTTTTGCTCGAACATTAAATGCCTCCAAATGGTATTTAATTAACTTCCCGGGGTGAAGAAACCCTTTTTGAGAACTCAGAGTGAGTAAATTGGCCATTTTCATGCACTTTTAACCATTCCATAAATCTTGTGTTTTGGGCCCCAAGAAGCATGAAAATCACTTTAAACATGCTAATTTTAGCTCTAACACTGATGATCCACCTACAAATGTGAACTGACGTTCAAAAATAAAACATTTGAAAACGGACCATTTTCCACATTTCTGAAGCATGACGTAATGGGGGGGTGTTATCTCTTTTGTGGAAAATCAGCCGTTTTTGCTCTAACATTAAATGCCTCCAAATGGTATTTATTTCACTTCCCGAGCCCCTGGAAGCATGAAAATCACTTTAAACATGCTAATTTTAGCTCTAACACTGATGATCCACCTACAAATGTGAACTGACGTTCAAAAATAAAACATTTGAAAACGGACCATTTTCCACATTTCTGAAGCATGACGTAATCGGGGGGTGTTATCTCTTTTGTCGAAAATCAGCCGTTTTTGCTCGAACATTAAATGCCTCCAAATGGTATTTAATTAACTTCCCGAGCCCCTGGAAGCATGAAAATCACTTTAAACATGCTAATTTTAGCTCTAACACTGATGATCCACCTACAAATGTGAACTGACGTTCAAAAATAAAACATTTGAAAACGGACCATTTTCCACATTTCTGAAGCATGACGTAATGGGGGGGTGTTATCTCTTTTGTCCAAAATCAGCAGTTTTTGCTCTAACATTAAATGCCTCCAAATGGTATTTAATTAACTTCCCGGGGTGAAGAAACCCTTTTTGAGAACTCAGAGTGAGTAAATTGGCCATTTTCATGCACTTTTAACCATTCCATAAATCTTGTGTTTTGGGCCCCTGGAAGCATGAAAATCACTTTAAACATGCTAATTTTAGCTCTAACACTGATGATCCACCTACAAATGTGAACTGACGTTCAAAAATAAAACATTTGAAAACGGACCATTTTCCACATTTCTAAAGCATGACGTAATGGGGGGGTGTTAGCTCTTTCGTCGAAAATCAGCCGTTTTTGCTCGAACATTAAAATCCTCCAAATGGTATTTAATTAACTTCCCGGGGTGAAGAAACCCTTTTTGAGAACTCAGAGTGAGTAAATTGGCCATTTTCATGCACTTTTAACCATTCCATAAATCTTGTGTTTTGGGCCCCTGGAAGCATGAAAATCACTTTAAACATGCTAATTTTAGCTCTAACACTGATGATCCACCTACAAATGTGAACTGACGTTCAAAAATAAAACATTTGAAAACGGACCATTTTCCACATTTCTGAAGCATGACGTAATGGGGGGGTGTTTTCTCTTTTGTCGAAAATCAGCCGTTTTTGCTCGAACATTAAATGCCTCCAAATGGTATTTATTTCACTTCCCGAGCCCCTGGAAGCATGAAAATCACTTTAAACATGCTAATTTTAGCTCTAACACTGATGATCCACCTACAAATGTGAACTGACGTTCATAAATAAAACATTTGAAAACGGACCATTTTCCACATTTCTGAAGCATGACGTAATGGGGGGGGTGTTATCTCTTTTGTCGAAAATCAGCCGTTTTTGCTCGAACATTAAATGCCTCCAAATGGTATTTAATTAACTTCCCGAGCCCCTGGAAGCATGAAAATCACTTTAAACATGCTAATTTTAGCTCTAACACTGATGATCCACCTACAAATGTGAACTGACGTTCAAAAATAAAACATTTGAAAACGGACCATTTTCCACATTTCTGAAGCATGATGTAATGGGGGGGTGTTATCTCTTTTGTCGAAAATCAGCCGTTTTTGCTCTAACATTAAATGCCTCCAAATGGTATTTAATTAACTTCCCGGGGTGAAGAAACCCTTTTTGAGAACTCAGAGTGAATAAATTGGCCATTTTCATGCACTTTTAACTATTCCATAAATCTTGTGTTTTGGGCCCCTGGAAGCATGAAAATCACTTTAAACATGCTAATTTTAGCTCTAACACTGATGATCCACATACAAATGTGAACTGACGTTCAAAAATAAAACATTTGAAAACGGACCATTTTCCACATTTCTGAAGCATGACGTAATGGGGGGGTGTTATCTCTTTTGTCGAAAATCAGCCGTTTTTGCTCGAACATTAAATGCCTCCAAATGGTATTTAATTAACTTCCCGGGGTGAAGAAACCCTTTTTGAGAACTCAGAGTGAGTAAATTGACCATTTTCATTCACTTTTAACCATTCCATTAATCATGTGTTTTGGCCCCAAGAAGCATGAAAATCACTTTAAACATGCTAATTTTAGCTCTAACACTGATGATCCACCTACAAATGTGAACTGACGTTCAAAAATAAAACATTTGAAAACGGACCATTTTCCACATTTCTGAAGCATGACGTAATGGGGGGGTGTTATCTCTTTTATGGAAAATCAGCCGTTTTTGCTCTAACATTAAATGCCTCCAAATTGTATTTATTTCACTTCCCGAGCCCCTGGAAGCATGAAAATCACTTTAAACATGCTAATTTTAGCTCTAACACTGATGATCCACCTACAAATGTGAACTGACGTTCAAAAATAAAACATTTGCAAACGGACCATTTTCCACATTTCTGAAGCATGACGTAATGGGGGGGTGTTATCTCTTTTGTCGAAAATCAGCCGTTTTTGCTCGAACATTAAATGCCTCCAAATGGTATTTAATTAACTTCCCGAGCCCCTGGAAGCATGAAAATCACTTTAAACATGCTAATTTTAGCTCTAACACTGATGATCCACCTACAAATGTGAACTGACGTTCAAAAATAAAACATTTGAAAACGGACCATTTTCCACATTTCTGAAGCATGACGTAATGGGGGGGTGTTATATCTTTTGTCGAAAATCAGCCGTTTTTGCTCTAACATTAAATGCCTCCAAATGGTATTTAATTAACTTCCCGGGGTGAAGAAACCCTTTTTGAGAACTCAGAGTGAGTAAATTGGCCATTTTCATGCACTTTTAACCATTCCATAAATCTTGTGTTTTGGGCCCCAAGAAGCATGAAAATCACTTTAAACATGCTAATTTTAGCTCTAACACTGATGATCCACCTACAAATGTGAACTGACGTTCAAAAATAAAACATTTGAAAATGGACCATTTTCCACATTTCTGAAGCATGACGTAATGGGGGGGTGTTATCTCTTTTGTCGAAAATGAGCCGTTTTTGCTCTAACATTAAATGCCTCCAAATGGTATTTAATTAACTTCCCGTGGTGAAGAAACCCTTTTTGAGAACTCAGAGTGAGTAAATTGGCCATTTTCATGCACTATTAACCATTCCATAAATCTTGTGTTTTGGGCCCCTGGAAGCATGAAAATCACTTTAAACATGCTAATTTTAGCTCTAACACTGATGATCCACCTACAAATGTGAACTGACGTTCAAAAATAAAACATTTGAAAACGGACCATTTTCCACATTTCTGAAGCATGACGTAATGGGGGGGTGTTATCTCTTTTCTCGAAAATCAGCCGTTTTTGCTCTAACATTAAATGCCTCCAAATGGTATTTAATTAACTTCCCGGGGTGAAGAAACCCTTTTTGAGAACTCAGAGTGAGTAAATTGGCCATTTTCATGCACTTTTAACCATTCCATAAATCTTGTGTTTTGGGCCCCTGGAAGCATGAAAATCACTTTAAACATGCTAATTTTAGCTCTAACACTGATGATCCACCTACAAATGTGAACTGACGTTCAAAAATAAAACATTTGAAAACGGACCATTTTCCACATTTCTGAAGTATGACGTAATGGGGGGGTGTTATCTCTTTTGTCGAAAATCAGCCGTTTTTGCTCGAACATTAAATGCCTCCAAATGGTATTTAATTAACTTCCCGAGCCCCTGGAAGCATGAAAATCACTTTAAACGTGCTAATTTTAGCTCTAACACTGATGATCCACCTACAAATGTGAACTGACGTTCAAAAATAAAACATTTGAAAACGGACCATTTTCCACATTTCTGAAGCATGACGTAATGGGGGGGGTGTTATCTCTTTTGTCGAAAATCAGCCGTTTTTGCTCGAACATTAAATGCCTCCAAATGGTATTTATTTCACTTCCCGAGCCCCTGGAAGCATGAAAATCACTTTAAACATGCTAATTTTAGCTCTAACACTGATGATCCACCTACAAATGTGAACTGACGTTCAAAAATGAAACATTTGAAAACGGACCATTTTCCACATTTCTGAAGCATGACGTAATGGGGGGGTGTTATCTCTTTTGTCGAAAATCAGCCGTTTTTGCTCTAACATTAAATGCCTCCAAATGGTATTTAATTAACTTCCCGGGGTGAAGAAACCCTTTTTGAGAACTCAGAGTGAGTAAATTGGCCATTTTCATGCACTTTTAACCATTCCATAAATCTTGTGTTTTGGGCCCCTGGAAGCATGAAAATCACTTTAAACATGCTAATTTTAGCTCTAACACTGATGATCCACCTACAAATGTGAACTGACGTTCAAAAATAAAACATTTGAAAACGGACCATTTTCCACATTTCTGAAGCATGACGTAATGGGGGGGGTGTTATCTCTGTTGTCGAAAATCTGCCATTTTTGCTCGAACAATAAATGCCTCCAAATGGTATTTATTTCACTTCCCGAGCCCCTGGAAGCATGAAAATCACTTTAAACATGCTAATTTTAGCTCTAACACTGATGATCCACCTACAAATGTGAACTGACGTTCAAAAATAAAACATTTGAAAACGGACCATTTTCCACATTTCTGAAGCATGACGTAATGGGGGGGTGTTATCTCTTTTGTCGAAAATCAGCCGTTTTTGCTCGAACATTAAATGCCTCCAAATGGTATTTAATTAACTTCCCGAGCCCCTGGAAGCATGAAAATCACTTTAAACATGCTAATTTTAGCTCTAACACTGATGATCCACCTACAAATGTGAACTGACGTTCAAAAATAAAACATTTGAAAACGGACCATTTTCCACATTTCTGAAGCATGACGTAATGGGGGGGTGTTATCTCTTTTGTCGAAAATCAGCCGTTTTTGCTCGAACATTAAATGCCTCCAAATGGTATTTAATTAACTTCCCGGGGTGAAGAAACCCTTTTTGAGAACTCAGAGTGAGTAAATTGACCATTTTCATTCACTTTTAACCATTCCATTAATCATGTGTTTTGGCCCCAAGAAGCATGAAAATCACTTTAAACATGCTAATTTTAGCTCTAACACTGATGATCCACCTACAAATGTGAACTGACGTTCAAAAATAAAACATTTGAAAACGGACCATTTTCCACATTTCTGAAGTATGACGTAATGGGGGGGTGTTATCTCTTTTGTCGAAAATCAGCCGTTTTTGCTCGAACATTAAATGCCTCCAAATGGTATTTAATTAACTTCCCGAGCCCCTGGAAGCATGAAAATCACTTTAAACGTGCTAATTTTAGCTCTAACACTGATGATCCACCTACAAATGTGAACTGACGTTCAAAAATAAAACATTTGAAAACGGACCATTTTCCACATTTCTGAAGCATGACGTAATGGGGGGGATGTTATCTCTTTTGTCGAAAATCAGCCGTTTTTGCTCGAACATTAAATGCCTCCAAATGGTATTTATTTCACTTCCCGAGCCCCTGGAAGCATGAAAATCACTTTAAACATGCTAATTTTAGCTCTAACACTGATGATCCACCTACAAATGTGAACTGACGTTCAAAAATGAAACATTTGAAAACGGACCATTTTCCACATTTCTGAAGCATGACGTAATGGGGGGGTGTTATCTCTTTTGTCGAAAATCAGCCGTTTTTGCTCTAACATTAAATGCCTCCAAATGGTATTTAATTAACTTCCCGGGGTGAAGAAACCCTTTTTGAGAACTCAGAGTGAGTAAATTGGCCATTTTCATGCACTTTTAACCATTCCATAAATCTTGTGTTTTGGGCCCCTGGAAGCATGAAAATCACTTTAAACATGCTAATTTTAGCTCTAACACTGATGATCCACCTACAAATGTGAACTGACGTTCAAAAATAAAACATTTGAAAACGGACCATTTTCCACATTTCTGAAGCATGACGTAATGGGGGGGGTGTTATCTCTTTTGTCGAAAATCAGCCGTTTTTGCTCGAACATTAAATGCCTCCAAATGGTATTTAATTAACTTCCCGGGGTGAAGAAACCCTTTTTGAGAACTCAGAGTGAGTAAATTGACCATTTTCATTCACTTTTAACCATTCCATTAATCATGTGTTTTGGCCCCAAGAAGCATGAAAATCACTTTAAACATGCTAATTTTAGCTCTAACACTGATGATCCACCTACAAATGTGAACTGACGTTCAAAAATAAAACATTTGAAAAGGGACCATTTTCCACATTTCTGAAGCATGACGTAATGGGGGGGTGTTATCTCTTTTATGGAAAATCAGCCGTTTTTGCTCTAACATTAATTGCCTCCAAATTGTATTTATTTCACTTCCCGAGCCCCTGGAAGCATGAAAATCACTTTAAACATGCTAATTTTAGCTCTAACACTGATGATCCACCTACAAATGTGAACTGACGTTCAAAAATAAAACATTTGCAAACGGACCATTTTCCACATTTCTGAAGCATGACGTAATGGGGGGGTGTTATCTCTTTTGTTGAAAATCAGCCGTTTTTGCTCGAACATTAAATGCCTCCAAATGGTATTTAATTAACTTCCCGAGCCCCTGGAAGCATGAAAATCACTTTAAACATGCTAATTTTAGCTCTAACACTGATGATCCACCTACAAATGTGAACTGACGTTCAAAAATAAAACATTTGAAAACGGACCATTTTCCACATTTCTGAAGCATGACGTAATGGGGGGGTGTTATATCTTTTGTCGAAAATCAGCCGTTTTTGCTCTAACATTAAATGCCTCCAAATGGTATTTAATTAACTTCCCGGGGTGAAGAAACCCTTTTTGAGAACTCAGAGTGAATAAATTGGCCATTTTCATGCACTTTTAACCATTCCATAAATCTTGTGTTTTGGGCCCCTGGAAGCATGAAAATCACTTTAAACATGCTAATTTTAGCTCTAACACTGATGATCCACCTACAAATGTGAGCTGACGTTCAAAAATAAAACATTTGAAAACGGACCATTTTCCACATTTCTGAAGCATGACGTAATGGGGGGGTGTTATCTCTTTTGTCGAAAATGAGCCGTTTTTGCTCTAACATTAAATGCCTCCAAATGGTATTTAATTAACTTCCCGTGGTGAAGAAACCCTTTTTGAGAACTCAGAGTGAGTAAATTGGCCATTTTCATGCACTATTAACCATTCCATAAATCTTGTGTTTTGGGCCCCTGGAAGCATGAAAATCACTTTAAACATGCTAATTTTAGCTCTAACACTGATGATCCACCTACAAATGTGAACTGACGTTCAAAAATAAAACATTTGAAAACGGACCATTTTCCACATTTCTGAAGCATGACGTAATGGGGGGGTGTTATCTCTTTTCTCGAAAATCAGCCGTTTTTGCTCTAACATTAAATGCCTCCAAATGGTATTTAATTAACTTCCCGGGGTGAAGAAACCCTTTTTGAGAACTCAGAGTGAGTAAATTGGCCATTTTCATGCACTTTTAACCATTCCATAAATCTTGTGTTTTGGGCCCCTGGAAGCATGAAAATCACTTTAAACATGCTAATTTTAGCTCTAACACTGATGATCCACCTACAAATGTGAACTGACGTTCAAAAATAAAACATTTGAAAACGGACCATTTTCCACATTTCTGAAGTATGACGTAATGGGGGGGTGTTATCTCTTTTGTCGAAAATCAGCCGTTTTTGCTCGAACATTAAATGCCTCCAAATGGTATTTAATTAACTTCCCGAGCCCCTGGAAGCATGAAAATCACTTTAAACGTGCTAATTTTAGCTCTAACACTGATGATCCACCTACAAATGTGAACTGACGTTCAAAAATAAAACATTTGAAAACGGACCATTTTCCACATTTCTGAAGCATGACGTAATGGGGGGGGTGTTATCTCTTTTGTCGAAAATCAGCCGTTTTTGCTCGAACATTAAATGCCTCCAAATGGTATTTATTTCACTTCCCGAGCCCCTGGAAGCATGAAAATCACTTTAAACATGCTAATTTTAGCTCTAACACTGATGATCCACCTACAAATGTGAACTGACGTTCAAAAATGAAACATTTGAAAACGGACCATTTTCCACATTTCTGAAGCATGACGTAATGGGGGGGTGTTATCTCTTTTGTCGAAAATCAGCCGTTTTTGCTCTAACATTAAATGCCTCCAAATGGTATTTAATTAACTTCCCGGGGTGAAGAAACCCTTTTTGAGAACTCAGAGTGAGTAAATTGGCCATTTTCATGCACTTTTAACCATTCCATAAATCTTGTGTTTTGGGCCCCTGGAAGCATGAAAATCACTTTAAACATGCTAATTTTAGCTCTAACACTGATGATCCACCTACAAATGTGAACTGACGTTCAAAAATAAAACATTTGAAAACGGACCATTTTCCACATTTCTGAAGCATGACGTAATGGGGGGGGTGTTATCTCTGTTGTCGAAAATCTGCCATTTTTGCTCGAACAATAAATGCCTCCAAATGGTATTTATTTCACTTCCCGAGCCCCTGGAAGCATGAAAATCACTTTAAACATGCTAATTTTAGCTCTAACACTGATGATCCACCTACAAATGTGAACTGACGTTCAAAAATAAAACATTTGAAAACGGACCATTTTCCACATTTCTGAAGCATGACGTAATGGGGGGGTGTTATCTCTTTTGTCGAAAATCAGCCGTTTTTGCTCGAACATTAAATGCCTCCAAATGGTATTTAATTAACTTCCCGAGCCCCTGGAAGCATGAAAATCACTTTAAACATGCTAATTTTAGCTCTAACACTGATGATCCACCTACAAATGTGAACTGACGTTCAAAAATAAAACATTTGAAAACGGACCATTTTCCACATTTCTGAAGCATGACGTAATGGGGGGGTGTTATCTCTTTTGTCGAAAATCAGCCGTTTTTGCTCGAACATTAAATGCCTCCAAATGGTATTTAATTAACTTCCCGGGGTGAAGAAACCCTTTTTGAGAACTCAGAGTGAGTAAATTGACCATTTTCATTCACTTTTAACCATTCCATTAATCATGTGTTTTGGCCCCAAGAAGCATGAAAATCACTTTAAACATGCTAATTTTAGCTCTAACACTGATGATCCACCTACAAATGTGAACTGACGTTCAAAAATAAAACATTTGAAAACGGACCATTTTCCACATTTCTGAAGTATGACGTAATGGGGGGGTGTTATCTCTTTTGTCGAAAATCAGCCGTTTTTGCTCGAACATTAAATGCCTCCAAATGGTATTTAATTAACTTCCCGAGCCCCTGGAAGCATGAAAATCACTTTAAACGTGCTAATTTTAGCTCTAACACTGATGATCCACCTACAAATGTGAACTGACGTTCAAAAATAAAACATTTGAAAACGGACCATTTTCCACATTTCTGAAGCATGACGTAATGGGGGGGGTGTTATCTCTTTTGTCGAAAATCAGCCGTTTTTGCTCGAACATTAAATGCCTCCAAATGGTATTTATTTCACTTCCCGAGCCCCTGGAAGCATGAAAATCACTTTAAACATGCTAATTTTAGCTCTAACACTGATGATCCACCTACAAATGTGAACTGACGTTCAAAAATGAAACATTTGAAAACGGACCATTTTCCACATTTCTGAAGCATGACGTAATGGGGGGGTGTTATCTCTTTTGTCGAAAATCAGCCGTTTTTGCTCTAACATTAAATGCCTCCAAATGGTATTTAATTAACTTCCCGGGGTGAAGAAACCCTTTTTGAGAACTCAGAGTGAGTAAATTGGCCATTTTCATGCACTTTTAACCATTCCATAAATCTTGTGTTTTGGGCCCCTGGAAGCATGAAAATCACTTTAAACATGCTAATTTTAGCTCTAACACTGATGATCCACCTACAAATGTGAACTGACGTTCAAAAATAAAACATTTGAAAACGGACCATTTTCCACATTTCTGAAGCATGACGTAATGGGGGGGGTGTTATCTCTTTTGTCGAAAATCAGCCGTTTTTGCTCGAACATTAAATGCCTCCAAATGGTATTTATTTCACTTCCCGAGCCCCTCCCCTGGAAGGCATGAAAATCACTTTAACCATGCTAATTTTAGCTCTAACACTGATGATCCACCTACATATGTGAACTGACGTTCAAAAATGAAACATTTGAATACGGACCATTTCCACATTTCTGAAGCATGACGTAATGGGGGGGTGTTATCTTTTGTCGAAAATCAGCCGTTTTTGCTCTAACATTAAATGCCTCCAAATGGTATTTAATTAACTTCCCGGGGTGAAGAAACCCTTTTTGAGAACTCAGAGTGAGTAAATTGGCCATTTTCATGCACTTTTACCATTCCATAAATCTTGTGTTTTGGGCCCTGGAAGCATGAAAATCACTTTAAACATGCTAATTTAGCTCTAACACTGATGATCCACCTACAAATGTGAACTGACGTTCAAAAATAAAAACATTTGAAAACGGACCATTTTCCACATTCTGAAGCATGACGTAATGGGGGGGTGTTATCTCTTTTGTCGAAAATCAGCCGTTTTTGCTCTAACATTAAATGCCTCCAAATGGTATTTAATTACTTCCCGGGGTGAAGAAACCCTTTTTGAGAACTCAGAGTGAGTAAATTGGGCCATTTTCATGCACTTTTAACCATTCCATAAATCTTGTGTTTTGGGCCCCTGGAAGCATGAAAATCACTTTAAACATGCTAATTTTAGCTCTAACACTGATGATCCACCTACAAATGTGAACTGACGTTCAAAAATAAAACATTTGAAAACTGACCATTTTCCACATTTCTAAAGCATGACGTAATGGGGGGGTGTTAGCTCTTTCGTCGAAAATCAGCCGTTTTTGCTCGAACATTAAAATCCTCCAAATGGTATTTAATTAACTTCCCGGGGTGAAGAAACCCTTTTTGAGAACTCAGAGTGAGTAAATTGGCCATTTTCATGCACTTTTAACCATTCCATAAATCTTGTGTTTTGGGCCCCTGGAAGCATGAAAATCACTTTAAACATGCTAATTTTAGCTCTAACACTGATGATCCACCTACAAATGTGAACTGACGTTCAAAAATAAAACATTTGAAAACGGACCATTTTCCACATTTCTGAAGCATGACGTAATGGGGGGGTGTTTTCTCTTTTGTCGAAAATCAGCCGTTTTTGCTCGAACATTAAATGCCTCCAAATGGTATTTATTTCACTTCCCGAGCCCCTGGAAGCATGAAAATCACTTTAAACATGCTAATTTTAGCTCTAACACTGATGATCCACCTACAAATGTGAACTGACGTTCATAAAAAAAACATTTGAAAACGGACCATTTTCCACATTTCTGAAGCATGACGTAATGGGGGGGGTGTTATCTCTTTTGTCGAAAATCAGCCGTTTTTGCTCGAACATTAAATGCCTCCAAATGGTATTTAATTAACTTCCCGAGCCCCTGGAAGCATGAAAATCACTTTAAACATGCTAATTTTAGCTCTAACACTGATGATCCACCTACAAATGTGAACTGACGTTCAAAAATAAAACATTTGAAAACGGACCATTTTCCACATTTCTGAAGCATGACGTAATGGGGGGGTGTTATCTCTTTTGTCGAAAATCAGCCGTTTTTGCTCGAACATTAAATGCCTCCAAATGGTATTTATTTCACTTCCCGAGCCCCTGGAAGCATGAAAATCACTTTAAACATGCTAATTTTAGCTCTAACACTGATGATCCACCTACAAATGTGAACTGACGTTCAAAAATAAAACATTTGAAAACGGACCATTTTCCACATTTCTGAAGCATGACGTAATGGGGGGGTGTTATCTCTGTTGTCGAAAATCAGCCGTTTTTGCTCTAACATTAAATGCCTCCAAATGGTATTTAATTAACTTCCCGGGGTGAAGAAACCCTTTTTGAGAACTCAGAGTGAATAAATTGGCCATTTTCATGCACTTTTAACTATTCCATAAATCTTGTGTTTTGGGCCCCTGGAAGCATGAAAATCACTTTAAACATGCTAATTTTAGCTCTAACACTGATGATCCACCTACAAATGTGAACTGACGTTCAAAAATAAAACATTTGAAAACGGACCATTTTCCACATTTCTGAAGCATGACGTAATGGGGGGGTGTTATCTCTTTTGTCGAAAATCAGCCGTTTTTGCTCGAACATTAAATGCCTCCAAATGGTATTTAATTAACTTCCCGGGGTGAAGAAACCCTTTTTGAGAACTCAGAGTGAGTAAATTGACCATTTTCATTCACTTTTAACCATTCCATTAATCATGTGTTTTGGCCCCAAGAAGCATGAAAATCACTTTAAACATGCTAATTTTAGCTCTAACACTGATGATCCACCTACAAATGTGAACTGACGTTCAAAAATAAAACATTTGAAAACGGACCATTTTCCACATTTCTGAAGCATGACGTAATGGGGGGGTGTTATCTCTTTTATGGAAAATCAGCCGTTTTTGCTCTAACATTAAATGCCTCCAAATGGTATTTATTTCACTTCCCGAGCCCCTGGAAGCATGAAAATCACTTTAAACATGCTAATTTTAGCTCTAACACTGATGATCCACCTACAAATGTGAACTGACGTTCAAAAATAAAACATTTGCAAACGGACCATTTTCCACATTTCTGAAGCATGACGTAATGGGGGGGTGTTATCTCTTTTGTCGAAAATCTGCCGTTTTTGCTCGAACATTAAATGCCTCCAAATGGTATTTAATTAACTTCCCGAGCCCCTGGAAGCATGAAAATCACTTTAAACATGCTAATTTTAGCTCTAACACTGATGATCCACCTACAAATGTGAACTGACGTTCAAAAATAAAACATTTGAAAACGGACCATTTTCCACATTTCTGAAGCATGACGTAATGGGGGGGTGTTATATCTTTTGTCGAAAATCAGCCGTTTTTGCTCTAACATTAAATGCCTCCAAATGGTATTTAATTAACTTCCCGGGGTGAAGAAACCCTTTTTGAGAACTCAGAGTGAATAAATTGGCCATTTTCATGCACTTTTAACCATTCCATAAATCTTGTGTTTTGGGCCCCTGGAAGCATGAAAATCACTTTAAACATGCTAATTTTAGCTCTAACACTGATGATCCACCTACAAATGTGAGCTGACGTTCAAAAATAAAACATTTGAAAACGGACCATTTTCCACATTTCTGAAGCATGACATAATGGGGGGGTGTTATCTCTTTTGTCGAAAATCAGCCGTTTTTGCTCTAACATTAAATGCCTCCAAATGGTATTTAATTAACTTCCCGGGGTGAAGAAACCCTTTTTGAGAACTCAGAGTGAGTAAATTGGCCATTTTCATGCACTTTTAACCATTCCATAAATCTTGTGTTTTGGGCCCCAAGAAGCATGAAAATCACTTTAAACATGCTAATTTTAGCTCTAACACTGATGATCCACCTACAAATGTGAACTGACGTTCAAAAATAAAACATTTGAAAATGGACCATTTTCCACATTTCTGAAGCATGACGTAATGGGGGGGTGTTATCTCTTTTGTCGAAAATGAGCCGTTTTTGCTCTAACATTAAATGCCTCCAAATGGTATTTAATTAACTTCCCGTGGTGAAGAAACCCTTTTTGAGAACTCAGAGTGAGTAAATTGGCCATTTTCATGCACTATTAACCATTCCATAAATCTTGTGTTTTGGGCCCCTGGAAGCATGAAAATCACTTTAAACATGCTAATTTTAGCTCTAACACTGATGATCCACCTACAAATGTGAACTGACGTTCAAAAATAAAACATTTGAAAACGGACCATTTTCCACATTTCTGAAGCATGACGTAATGGGGGGGTGTTATCTCTTTTCTCGAAAATCAGCCGTTTTTGCTCTAACATTAAATGCCTCCAAATGGTATTTAATTAACTTCCCGGGGTGAAGAAACCCTTTTTGAGAACTCAGAGTGAGTAAATTGGCCATTTTCATGCACTTTTAACCATTCCATAAATCTTGTGTTTTGGGCCCCTGGAAGCATGAAAATCACTTTAAACATGCTAATTTTAGCTCTAACACTGATGATCCACCTACAAATGTGAACTGACGTTCAAAAATAAAACATTTGAAAACGGACCATTTTCCACATTTCTGAAGTATGACGTAATGGGGGGGTGTTATCTCTTTTGTCGAAAATCAGCCGTTTTTGCTCGAACATTAAATGCCTCCAAATGGTATTTAATTAACTTCCCGAGCCCCTGGAAGCATGAAAATCACTTTAAACGTGCTAATTTTAGCTCTAACACTGATGATCCACCTACAAATGTGAACTGACGTTCAAAAATAAAACATTTGAAAACGGACCATTTTCCACATTTCTGAAGCATGACGTAATGGGGGGGGTGTTATCTCTTTTGTCGAAAATCAGCCGTTTTTGCTCGAACATTAAATGCCTCCAAATGGTATTTATTTCACTTCCCGAGCCCCTGGAAGCATGAAAATCACTTTAAACATGCTAATTTTAGCTCTAACACTGATGATCCACCTACAAATGTGAACTGACGTTCAAAAATGAAACATTTGAAAACGGACCATTTTCCACATTTCTGAAGCATGACGTAATGGGGGGGTGTTATCTCTTTTGTCGAAAATCAGCCGTTTTTGCTCTAACATTAAATGCCTCCAAATGGTATTTAATTAACTTCCCGGGGTGAAGAAACCCTTTTTGAGAACTCAGAGTGAGTAAATTGGCCATTTTCATGCACTTTTAACCATTCCATAAATCTTGTGTTTTGGGCCCCTGGAAGCATGAAAATCACTTTAAACATGCTAATTTTAGCTCTAACACTGATGATCCACCTACAAATGTGAACTGACATTCAAAAATAAAACATTTGAAAACGGACCATTTTCCACATTTCTGAAGCATGACGTAATGGGGGGGTGTTATCTCTTTTGTCGAAAATCAGCAGTTTTTGCTCGAACATTAAATGCCTCCAAATGGTATTTAATTAACTTCCCGAGCCCCTGGAGGCATGAAAATCACTTTAAACATGCTAATTTTAGCTCTAACACTGATGATCCACCTACAAATGTGAACTGACGTTCAAAATTAAAACATTTGAAAACGGACCATTTTCCACATTTCTGAAGCATGACGTAATGGGGGGGTGTTATCTCTTTTGTCGAAAATCAGCCGTTTTTGCTCGAACATTAAATGCCTCCAAATGGTATTTAATTAACTTCCCGGGGTGAAGAAACCCTTTTTGAGAACTCAGAGTGAGTAAATTGGCCATTTTCATGCACTTTTAACCATTCCATAAATCTTGTGTTTTGGGCCCCAAGAAGCATGAAAATCACTTTAAACATGCTAATTTTAGCTCTAACACTGATGATCCACCTACAAATGTGAACTGACGTTCAAAAATAAAACATTTGAAAACGGACCATTTTCCACATTTCTGAAGCATGACGTAATGGGGGGGTGTTATCTCTTTTGTGGAAAATCAGCCGTTTTTGCTCTAACATTAAATGCCTCCAAATGGTATTTATTTCACTTCCCGAGCCCCTGGAAGCATGAAAATCACTTTAAACATGCTAATTTTAGCTCTAACACTGATGATCCACCTACAAATGTGAACTGACGTTCAAAAATAAAACATTTGAAAACGGACCATTTTCCACATTTCTGAAGCATGACGTAATGGGGGGGTGTTATCTCTTTTGTCGAAAATCAGCCATTTTTGCTCGAACATTAAATGCCTCCAAATGGTATTTAATTAACTTCCCGAGCCCCTGGAAGCATGAAAATCACTTTAAACATGCTAATTTTAGCTCTAACACTGATGATCCACCTACAAATGTGAACTGACGTTCAAAAATAAAACATTTGAAAACGGACCATTTTCCACATTTCTGAAGCATGACGTAATGGGGGGGTGTTATCTCTTTTGTCCAAAATCAGCAGTTTTTGCTCTAACATTAAATGCCTCCAAATGGTATTTAATTAACTTCCCGGGGTGAAGAAACCCTTTTTGAGAACTCAGAGTGAGTAAATTGGCCATTTTCATGCACTTTTAACCATTCCATAAATCTTGTGTTTTGGGCCCCTGGAAGCATGAAAATCACTTTAAACATGCTAATTTTAGCTCTAACACTGATGATCCACCTACAAATGTGAACTGACGTTCAAAAATAAAACATTTGAAAACGGACCATTTTCCACATTTCTAAAGCATGACGTAATGGGGGGGTGTTAGCTCTTTCGTCGAAAATCAGCCGTTTTTGCTCGAACATTAAAATCCTCCAAATGGTATTTAATTAACTTCCCGGGGTGAAGAAACCCTTTTTGAGAACTCAGAGTGAGTAAATTGGCCATTTTCATGCACTTTTAACCATTCCATAAATCTTGTGTTTTGGGCCCCTGGAAGCATGAAAATCACTTTAAACATGCTAATTTTAGCTCTAACACTGATGATCCACCTACAAATGTGAACTGACGTTCAAAAATAAAACATTTGAAAACGGACCATTTTCCACATTTCTGAAGCATGACGTAATGGGGGGGTGTTTTCTCTTTTGTCGAAAATCAGCCGTTTTTGCTCGAACATTAAATGCCTCCAAATGGTATTTATTTCACTTCCCGAGCCCCTGGAAGCATGAAAATCACTTTAAACATGCTAATTTTAGCTCTAACACTGATGATCCACCTACAAATGTGAACTGACGTTCATAAATAAAACATTTGAAAACGGACCATTTTCCACATTTCTGAAGCATGACGTAATGGGGGGGGTGTTATCTCTTTTGTCGAAAATCAGCCGTTTTTGCTCGAACATTAAATGCCTCCAAATGGTATTTAATTAACTTCCCGAGCCCCTGGAAGCATGAAAATCACTTTAAACATGCTAATTTTAGCTCTAACACTGATGATCCACCTACAAATGTGAACTGACGTTCAAAAATAAAACATTTGAAAACGGACCATTTTCCACATTTCTGAAGCATGACGTAATGGGGGGGTGTTATCTCTTTTGTCGAAAATCAGCCGTTTTTGCTCGAACATTAAATGCCTCCAAATGGTATTTATTTCACTTCCCGAGCCCCTGGAAGCATGAAAATCACTTTAAACATGCTAATTTTAGCTCTAACACTGATGATCCACCTACAAATGTGAACTGACGTTCAAAAATAAAACATTTGAAAACGGACCATTTTCCACATTTCTGAAGCATGATGTAATGGGGGGGTGTTATCTCTTTTGTCGAAAATCAGCCGTTTTTGCTCTAACATTAAATGCCTCCAAATGGTATTTAATTAACTTCCCGGGGTGAAGAAACCCTTTTTGAGAACTCAGAGTGAATAAATTGGCCATTTTCATGCACTTTTAACTATTCCATAAATCTTGTGTTTTGGGCCCCTGGAAGCATGAAAATCACTTTAAACATGCTAATTTTAGCTCTAACACTGATGATCCACCTACAAATGTGAACTGACGTTCAAAAATAAAACATTTGAAAACGGACCATTTTCCACATTTCTGAAGCATGACGTAATGGGGGGGTGTTATCTCTTTTGTCGAAAATCAGCCGTTTTTGCTCGAACATTAAATGCCTCCAAATGGTATTTAATTAACTTCCCGGGGTGAAGAAACCCTTTTTGAGAACTCAGAGTGAGTAAATTGACCATTTTCATTCACTTTTAACCATTCCATTAATCATGTGTTTTGGCCCCAAGAAGCATGAAAATCACTTTAAACATGCTAATTTTAGCTCTAACACTGATGATCCACCTACAAATGTGAACTGACGTTCAAAAATAAAACATTTGAAAACGGACCATTTTCCACATTTCTGAAGCATGACGTAATGGGGGGGTGTTATCTCTTTTATGGAAAATCAGCCGTTTTTGCTCTAACATTAAATGCCTCCAAATGGTATTTATTTCACTTCCCGAGCCCCTGGAAGCATGAAAATCACTTTAAACATGCTAATTTTAGCTCTAACACTGATGATCCACCTACAAATGTGAACTGACGTTCAAAAATAAAACATTTGCAAACGGACCATTTTCCACATTTCTGAAGCATGACGTAATGGGGGGGTGTTATCTCTTTTGTCGAAAATCAGCCGTTTTTGCTCGAACATTAAATGCCTCCAAATGGTATTTAATTAACTTCCCGAGCCCCTGGAAGCATGAAAATCACTTTAAACATGCTAATTTTAGCTCTAACACTGATGATCCACCTACAAATGTGAACTGACGTTCAAAAATAAAACATTTGAAAACGGACCATTTTCCACATTTCTGAAGCATGACGTAATGGGGGGGTGTTATATCTTTTGTCGAAAATCAGCCGTTTTTGCTCTAACATTAAATGCCTCCAAATGGTATTTAATTAACTTCCCGGGGTGAAGAAACCCTTTTTGAGAACTCAGAGTGAATAAATTGGCCATTTTCATGCACTTTTAACCATTCCATAAATCTTGTGTTTTGGGCCCCTGGAAGCATGAAAATCACTTTAAACATGCTAATTTTAGCTCTAACACTGATGATCCACCTACAAATGTGAGCTGACGTTCAAAAATAAAACATTTGAAAACGGACCATTTTCCACATTTCTGAAGCATGACATAATGGGGGGGTGTTATCTCTTTTGTCGAAAATCAGCCGTTTTTGCTCTAACATTAAATGCCTCCAAATGGTATTTAATTAACTTCCCGGGGTGAAGAAACCCTTTTTGAGAACTCAGAGTGAGTAAATTGGCCATTTTCATGCACTTTTAACCATTCCATAAATCTTGTGTTTTGGGCCCCAAGAAGCATGAAAATCACTTTAAACATGCTAATTTTAGCTCTAACACTGATGATCCACCTACAAATGTGAACTGACGTTCAAAAATAAAACATTTGAAAATGGACCATTTTCCACATTTCTGAAGCATGACGTAATGGGGGGGTGTTATCTCTTTTGTCGAAAATGAGCCGTTTTTGCTCTAACATTAAATGCCTCCAAATGGTATTTAATTAACTTCCCGTGGTGAAGAAACCCTTTTTGAGAACTCAGAGTGAGTAAATTGGCCATTTTCATGCACTATTAACCATTCCATAAATCTTGTGTTTTGGGCCCCTGGAAGCATGAAAATCACTTTAAACATGCTAATTTTAGCTCTAACACTGATGATCCACCTACAAATGTGAACTGACGTTCAAAAATAAAACATTTGAAAACGGACCATTTTCCACATTTCTGAAGCATGACGTAATGGGGGGGTGTTATCTCTTTTCTCGAAAATCAGCCGTTTTTGCTCTAACATTAAATGCCTCCAAATGGTATTTAATTAACTTCCCGGGGTGAAGAAACCCTTTTTGAGAACTCAGAGTGAGTAAATTGGCCATTTTCATGCACTTTTAACCATTCCATAAATCTTGTGTTTTGGGCCCCTGGAAGCATGAAAATCACTTTAAACATGCTAATTTTAGCTCTAACACTGATGATCCACCTACAAATGTGAACTGACGTTCAAAAATAAAACATTTGAAAACGGACCATTTTCCACATTTCTGAAGTATGACGTAATGGGGGGGTGTTATCTCTTTTGTCGAAAATCAGCCGTTTTTGCTCGAACATTAAATGCCTCCAAATGGTATTTAATTAACTTCCCGAGCCCCTGGAAGCATGAAAATCACTTTAAACGTGCTAATTTTAGCTCTAACACTGATGATCCACCTACAAATGTGAACTGACGTTCAAAAATAAAACATTTGAAAACGGACCATTTTCCACATTTCTGAAGCATGACGTAATGGGGGGGGTGTTATCTCTTTTGTCGAAAATCAGCCGTTTTTGCTCGAACATTAAATGCCTCCAAATGGTATTTATTTCACTTCCCGAGCCCCTGGAAGCATGAAAATCACTTTAAACATGCTAATTTTAGCTCTAACACTGATGATCCACCTACAAATGTGAACTGACGTTCAAAAATGAAACATTTGAAAACGGACCATTTTCCACATTTCTGAAGCATGACGTAATGGGGGGGTGTTATCTCTTTTGTCGAAAATCAGCCGTTTTTGCTCTAACATTAAATGCCTCCAAATGGTATTTAATTAACTTCCCGGGGTGAAGAAACCCTTTTTGAGAACTCAGAGTGAGTAAATTGGCCATTTTCATGCACTTTTAACCATTCCATAAATCTTGTGTTTTGGGCCCCTGGAAGCATGAAAATCACTTTAAACATGCTAATTTTAGCTCTAACACTGATGATCCACCTACAAATGTGAACTGACGTTCAAAAATAAAACATTTGAAAACGGACCATTTTCCACATTTCTGAAGCATGACGTAATGGGGGGGGTGTTATCTCTGTTGTCGAAAATCTGCCATTTTTGCTCGAACAATAAATGCCTCCAAATGGTATTTATTTCACTTCCCGAGCCCCTGGAAGCATGAAAATCACTTTAAACATGCTAATTTTAGCTCTAACACTGATGATCCACCTACAAATGTGAACTGACGTTCAAAAATAAAACATTTGAAAACGGACCATTTTCCACATTTCTGAAGCATGACGTAATGGGGGGGTGTTATCTCTTTTGTCGAAAATCAGCCGTTTTTGCTCGAACATTAAATGCCTCCAAATGGTATTTAATTAACTTCCCGAGCCCCTGGAAGCATGAAAATCACTTTAAACATGCTAATTTTAGCTCTAACACTGATGATCCACCTACAAATGTGAACTGACGTTCAAAAATAAAACATTTGAAAACGGACCATTTTCCACATTTCTGAAGCATGACGTAATGGGGGGGTGTTATCTCTTTTGTCGAAAATCAGCCGTTTTTGCTCGAACATTAAATGCCTCCAAATGGTATTTAATTAACTTCCCGGGGTGAAGAAACCCTTTTTGAGAACTCAGAGTGAGTAAATTGACCATTTTCATTCACTTTTAACCATTCCATTAATCATGTGTTTTGGCCCCAAGAAGCATGAAAATCACTTTAAACATGCTAATTTTAGCTCTAACACTGATGATCCACCTACAAATGTGAACTGACGTTCAAAAATAAAACATTTGAAAACGGACCATTTTCCACATTTCTGAAGTATGACGTAATGGGGGGGTGTTATCTCTTTTGTCGAAAATCAGCCGTTTTTGCTCGAACATTAAATGCCTCCAAATGGTATTTAATTAACTTCCCGAGCCCCTGGAAGCATGAAAATCACTTTAAACGTGCTAATTTTAGCTCTAACACTGATGATCCACCTACAAATGTGAACTGACGTTCAAAAATAAAACATTTGAAAACGGACCATTTTCCACATTTCTGAAGCATGACGTAATGGGGGGGGTGTTATCTCTTTTGTCGAAAATCAGCCGTTTTTGCTCGAACATTAAATGCCTCCAAATGGTATTTATTTCACTTCCCGAGCCCCTGGAAGCATGAAAATCACTTTAAACATGCTAATTTTAGCTCTAACACTGATGATCCACCTACAAATGTGAACTGACGTTCAAAAATGAAACATTTGAAAACGGACCATTTTCCACATTTCTGAAGCATGACGTAATGGGGGGGTGTTATCTCTTTTGTCGAAAATCAGCCGTTTTTGCTCTAACATTAAATGCCTCCAAATGGTATTTAATTAACTTCCCGGGGTGAAGAAACCCTTTTTGAGAACTCAGAGTGAGTAAATTGGCCATTTTCATGCACTTTTAACCATTCCATAAATCTTGTGTTTTGGGCCCCTGGAAGCATGAAAATCACTTTAAACATGCTAATTTTAGCTCTAACACTGATGATCCACCTACAAATGTGAACTGACGTTCAAAAATAAAACATTTGAAAACGGACCATTTTCCACATTTCTGAAGCATGACGTAATGGGGGGGGTGTTATCTCTTTTGTCGAAAATCAGCCGTTTTTGCTCGAACATTAAATGCCTCCAAATGGTATTTATTTCACTTCCCGAGCCCCTGGAAGCATGAAAATCACTTTAAACATGCTAATTTTAGCTCTAACACTGATGATCCACCTACAAATGTGAACTGACGTTCAAAAATGAAACATTTGAAAACGGACCATTTTCCACATTTCTGAAGCATGACGTAATGGGGGGGTGTTATCTCTTTTGTCGAAAATCAGCCGTTTTTGCTCTAACATTAAATGCCTCCAAATGGTATTTAATTAACTTCCCGGGGTGAAGAAACCCTTTTTGAGAACTCAGAGTGAGTAAATTGGCCATTTTCATGCACTTTTAACCATTCCATAAATCTTGTGTTTTGGGCCCCTGGAAGCATGAAAATCACTTTAAACATGCTAATTTTAGCTCTAACACTGATGATCCACCTACAAATGTGAACTGACGTTCAAAAATAAAACATTTGAAAACGGACCATTTTCCACATTTCTGAAGCATGACGTAATAGGGGGGTGTTATCTCTTTTGTCGAAAATCAGCCGTTTTTGCTCTAACATTAAATGCCTCCAAATGGTATTTAATTAACTTCCCGGGGTGAAGAAACCCTTTTTGAGAACTCAGAGTGAGTAAATTGGCCATTTTCATGCACTTTTAACCATTCCATAAATCTTGTGTTTTGGGCCCCTGGAAGCATGAAAATCACTTTAAACATGCTAATTTTAGCTCTAACACTGATGATCCACCTACAAATGTGAACTGACGTTCAAAAATAAAACATTTGAAAACTGACCATTTTCCACATTTCTAAAGCATGACGTAATGGGGGGGTGTTAGCTCTTTCGTCGAAAATCAGCCGTTTTTGCTCGAACATTAAAATCCTCCAAATGGTATTTAATTAACTTCCCGGGGTGAAGAAACCCTTTTTGAGAACTCAGAGTGAGTAAATTGGCCATTTTCATGCACTTTTAACCATTCCATAAATCTTGTGTTTTGGGCCCCTGGAAGCATGAAAATCACTTTAAACATGCTAATTTTAGCTCTAACACTGATGATCCACCTACAAATGTGAACTGACGTTCAAAAATAAAACATTTGAAAACGGACCATTTTCCACATTTCTGAAGCATGACGTAATGGGGGGGTGTTTTCTCTTTTGTCGAAAATCAGCCGTTTTTGCTCGAACATTAAATGCCTCCAAATGGTATTTATTTCACTTCCCGAGCCCCTGGAAGCATGAAAATCACTTTAAACATGCTAATTTTAGCTCTAACACTGATGATCCACCTACAAATGTGAACTGACGTTCATAAATAAAACATTTGAAAACGGACCATTTTCCACATTTCTGAAGCATGACGTAATGGGGGGGGTGTTATCTCTTTTGTCGAAAATCAGCCGTTTTTGCTCGAACATTAAATGCCTCCAAATGGTATTTAATTAACTTCCCGAGCCCCTGGAAGCATGAAAATCACTTTAAACATGCTAATTTTAGCTCTAACACTGATGATCCACCTACAAATGTGAACTGACGTTCAAAAATAAAACATTTGAAAACGGACCATTTTCCACATTTCTGAAGCATGACGTAATGGGGGGGTGTTATCTCTTTTGTCGAAAATCAGCCGTTTTTGCTCGAACATTAAATGCCTCCAAATGGTATTTATTTCACTTCCCGAGCCCCTGGAAGCATGAAAATCACTTTAAACATGCTAATTTTAGCTCTAACACTGATGATCCACCTACAAATGTGAACTGACGTTCAAAAATAAAACATTTGAAAACGGACCATTTTCCACATTTCTGAAGCATGACGTAATGGGGGGGTGTTATCTCTGTTGTCGAAAATCAGCCGTTTTTGCTCTAACATTAAATGCCTCCAAATGGTATTTAATTAACTTCCCGGGGTGAAGAAACCCTTTTTGAGAACTCAGAGTGAATAAATTGGCCATTTTCATGCACTTTTAACTATTCCATAAATCTTGTGTTTTGGGCCCCTGGAAGCATGAAAATCACTTTAAACATGCTAATTTTAGCTCTAACACTGATGATCCACCTACAAATGTGAACTGACGTTCAAAAATAAAACATTTGAAAACGGACCATTTTCCACATTTCTGAAGCATGACGTAATGGGGGGGTGTTATCTCTTTTGTCGAAAATCAGCCGTTTTTGCTCGAACATTAAATGCCTCCAAATGGTATTTAATTAACTTCCCGGGGTGAAGAAACCCTTTTTGAGAACTCAGAGTGAGTAAATTGACCATTTTCATTCACTTTTAACCATTCCATTAATCATGTGTTTTGGCCCCAAGAAGCATGAAAATCACTTTAAACATGCTAATTTTAGCTCTAACACTGATGATCCACCTACAAATGTGAACTGACGTTCAAAAATAAAACATTTGAAAACGGACCATTTTCCACATTTCTGAAGCATGACGTAATGGGGGGGTGTTATCTCTTTTATGGAAAATCAGCCGTTTTTGCTCTAACATTAAATGCCTCCAAATGGTATTTATTTCACTTCCCGAGCCCCTGGAAGCATGAAAATCACTTTAAACATGCTAATTTTAGCTCTAACACTGATGATCCACCTACAAATGTGAACTGACGTTCAAAAATAAAACATTTGCAAACGGACCATTTTCCACATTTCTGAAGCATGACGTAATGGGGGGGTGTTATCTCTTTTGTCGAAAATCAGCCGTTTTTGCTCGAACATTAAATGCCTCCAAATGGTATTTAATTAACTTCCCGAGCCCCTGGAAGCATGAAAATCACTTTAAACATGCTAATTTTAGCTCTAACACTGATGATCCACCTACAAATGTGAACTGACGTTCAAAAATAAAACATTTGAAAACGGACCATTTTCCACATTTCTGAAGCATGACGTAATGGGGGGGTGTTATATCTTTTGTCGAAAATCAGCCGTTTTTGCTCTAACATTAAATGCCTCCAAATGGTATTTAATTAACTTCCCGGGGTGAAGAAACCCTTTTTGAGAACTCAGAGTGAATAAATTGGCCATTTTCATGCACTTTTAACCATTCCATAAATCTTGTGTTTTGGGCCCCTGGAAGCATGAAAATCACTTTAAACATGCTAATTTTAGCTCTAACACTGATGATCCACCTACAAATGTGAGCTGACGTTCAAAAATAAAACATTTGAAAACGGACCATTTTCCACATTTCTGAAGCATGACATAATGGGGGGGTGTTATCTCTTTTGTCGAAAATCAGCCGTTTTTGCTCTAACATTAAATGCCTCCAAATGGTATTTAATTAACTTCCCGGGGTGAAGAAACCCTTTTTGAGAACTCAGAGTGAGTAAATTGGCCATTTTCATGCACTTTTAACCATTCCATAAATCTTGTGTTTTGGGCCCCAAGAAGCATGAAAATCACTTTAAACATGCTAATTTTAGCTCTAACACTGATGATCCACCTACAAATGTGAACTGACGTTCAAAAATAAAACATTTGAAAATGGACCATTTTCCACATTTCTGAAGCATGACGTAATGGGGGGGTGTTATCTCTTTTGTCGAAAATGAGCCGTTTTTGCTCTAACATTAAATGCCTCCAAATGGTATTTAATTAACTTCCCGTGGTGAAGAAACCCTTTTTGAGAACTCAGAGTGAGTAAATTGGCCATTTTCATGCACTATTAACCATTCCATAAATCTTGTGTTTTGGGCCCCTGGAAGCATGAAAATCACTTTAAACATGCTAATTTTAGCTCTAACACTGATGATCCACCTACAAATGTGAACTGACGTTCAAAAATAAAACATTTGAAAACGGACCATTTTCCACATTTCTGAAGCATGACGTAATGGGGGGGTGTTATCTCTTTTCTCGAAAATCAGCCGTTTTTGCTCTAACATTAAATGCCTCCAAATGGTATTTAATTAACTTCCCGGGGTGAAGAAACCCTTTTTGAGAACTCAGAGTGAGTAAATTGGCCATTTTCATGCACTTTTAACCATTCCATAAATCTTGTGTTTTGGGCCCCTGGAAGCATGAAAATCACTTTAAACATGCTAATTTTAGCTCTAACACTGATGATCCACCTACAAATGTGAACTGACGTTCAAAAATAAAACATTTGAAAACGGACCATTTTCCACATTTCTGAAGTATGACGTAATGGGGGGGTGTTATCTCTTTTGTCGAAAATCAGCCGTTTTTGCTCGAACATTAAATGCCTCCAAATGGTATTTAATTAACTTCCCGAGCCCCTGGAAGCATGAAAATCACTTTAAACGTGCTAATTTTAGCTCTAACACTGATGATCCACCTACAAATGTGAACTGACGTTCAAAAATAAAACATTTGAAAACGGACCATTTTCCACATTTCTGAAGCATGACGTAATGGGGGGGGTGTTATCTCTTTTGTCGAAAATCAGCCGTTTTTGCTCGAACATTAAATGCCTCCAAATGGTATTTATTTCACTTCCCGAGCCCCTGGAAGCATGAAAATCACTTTAAACATGCTAATTTTAGCTCTAACACTGATGATCCATCTACAAATGTGAACTGACGTTCAAAAATGAAACATTTGAAAACGGACCATTTTCCACATTTCTGAAGCATGACGTAATGGGGGGGTGTTATCTCTTTTGTCGAAAATCAGCCGTTTTTGCTCTAACATTAAATGCCTCCAAATGGTATTTAATTAACTTCCCGGGGTGAAGAAACCCTTTTTGAGAACTCAGAGTGAGTAAATTGGCCATTTTCATGCACTTTTAACCATTCCATAAATCTTGTGTTTTGGGCCCCTGGAAGCATGAAAATCACTTTAAACATGCTAATTTTAGCTCTAACACTGATGATCCACCTACAAATGTGAACTGACATTCAAAAATAAAACATTTGAAAACGGACCATTTTCCACATTTCTGAAGCATGACGTAATGGGGGGGTGTTATCTCTTTTGTCGAAAATCAGCAGTTTTTGCTCGAACATTAAATGCCTCCAAATGGTATTTAATTAACTTCCCGAGCCCCTGGAGGCATGAAAATCACTTTAAACATGCTAATTTTAGCTCTAACACTGATGATCCACCTACAAATGTGAACTGACGTTCAAAATTAAAACATTTGAAAACGGACCATTTTCCACATTTCTGAAGCATGACGTAATGGGGGGGTGTTATCTCTTTTGTCGAAAATCAGCCGTTTTTGCTCGAACATTAAATGCCTCCAAATGGTATTTAATTAACTTCCCGGGGTGAAGAAACCCTTTTTGAGAACTCAGAGTGAGTAAATTGGCCATTTTCATGCACTTTTAACCATTCCATAAATCTTGTGTTTTGGGCCCCAAGAAGCATGAAAATCACTTTAAACATGCTAATTTTAGCTCTAACACTGATGATCCACCTACAAATGTGAACTGACGTTCAAAAATAAAACATTTGAAAACGGACCATTTTCCACATTTCTGAAGCATGACGTAATGGGGGGGTGTTATCTCTTTTGTGGAAAATCAGCCGTTTTTGCTCTAACATTAAATGCCTCCAAATGGTATTTATTTCACTTCCCGAGCCCCTGGAAGCATGAAAATCACTTTAAACATGCTAATTTTAGCTCTAACACTGATGATCCACCTACAAATGTGAACTGACGTTCAAAAATAAAACATTTGAAAACGGACCATTTTCCACATTTCTGAAGCATGACGTAATGGGGGGGTGTTATCTCTTTTGTCGAAAATCAGCCGTTTTTGCTCGAACATTAAATGCCTCCAAATGGTATTTAATTAACTTCCCGAGCCCCTGGAAGCATGAAAATCACTTTAAACATGCTAATTTTAGCTCTAACACTGATGATCCACCTACAAATGTGAACTGACGTTCAAAAATAAAACATTTGAAAACGGACCATTTTCCACATTTCTGAAGCATGACGTAATGGGGGGGTGTTATCTCTTTTGTCCAAAATCAGCAGTTTTTGCTCTAACATTAAATGCCTCCAAATGGTATTTAATTAACTTCCCGGGGTGAAGAAACCCTTTTTGAGAACTCAGAGTGAGTAAATTGGCCATTTTCATGCACTTTTAACCATTCCATAAATCTTGTGTTTTGGGCCCCTGGAAGCATGAAAATCACTTTAAACATGCTAATTTTAGCTCTAACACTGATGATCCACCTACAAATGTGAACTGACGTTCAAAAATAAAACATTTGAAAACGGACCATTTTCCACATTTCTAAAGCATGACGTAATGGGGGGGTGTTAGCTCTTTCGTCGAAAATCAGCCGTTTTTGCTCGAACATTAAAATCCTCCAAATGGTATTTAATTAACTTCCCGGGGTGAAGAAACCCTTTTTGAGAACTCAGAGTGAGTAAATTGGCCATTTTCATGCACTTTTAACCATTCCATAAATCTTGTGTTTTGGGCCCCTGGAAGCATGAAAATCACTTTAAACATGCTAATTTTAGCTCTAACACTGATGATCCACCTACAAATGTGAACTGACGTTCAAAAATAAAACATTTGAAAACGGACCATTTTCCACATTTCTGAAGCATGACGTAATGGGGGGGTGTTTTCTCTTTTGTCGAAAATCAGCCGTTTTTGCTCGAACATTAAATGCCTCCAAATGGTATTTATTTCACTTCCCGAGCCCCTGGAAGCATGAAAATCACTTTAAACATGCTAATTTTAGCTCTAACACTGATGATCCACCTACAAATGTGAACTGACGTTCATAAATAAAACATTTGAAAACGGACCATTTTCCACATTTCTGAAGCATGACGTAATGGGGGGGGTGTTATCTCTTTTGTCGAAAATCAGCCGTTTTTGCTCGAACATTAAATGCCTCCAAATGGTATTTAATTAACTTCCCGAGCCCCTGGAAGCATGAAAATCACTTTAAACATGCTAATTTTAGCTCTAACACTGATGATCCACCTACAAATGTGAACTGACGTTCAAAAATAAAACATTTGAAAACGGACCATTTTCCACATTTCTGAAGCATGACGTAATGGGGGGGTGTTATCTCTTTTGTCGAAAATCAGCCGTTTTTGCTCGAACATTAAATGCCTCCAAATGGTATTTATTTCACTTCCCGAGCCCCTGGAAGCATGAAAATCACTTTAAACATGCTAATTTTAGCTCTAACACTGATGATCCACCTACAAATGTGAACTGACGTTCAAAAATAAAACATTTGAAAACGGACCATTTTCCACATTTCTGAAGCATGATGTAATGGGGGGGTGTTATCTCTTTTGTCGAAAATCAGCCGTTTTTGCTCTAACATTAAATGCCTCCAAATGGTATTTAATTAACTTCCCGGGGTGAAGAAACCCTTTTTGAGAACTCAGAGTGAATAAATTGGCCATTTTCATGCACTTTTAACTATTCCATAAATCTTGTGTTTTGGGCCCCTGGAAGCATGAAAATCACTTTAAACATGCTAATTTTAGCTCTAACACTGATGATCCACCTACAAATGTGAACTGACGTTCAAAAATAAAACATTTGAAAACGGACCATTTTCCACATTTCTGAAGCATGACGTAATGGGGGGGTGTTATCTCTTTTGTCGAAAATCAGCCGTTTTTGCTCGAACATTAAATGCCTCCAAATGGTATTTAATTAACTTCCCGGGGTGAAGAAACCCTTTTTGAGAACTCAGAGTGAGTAAATTGACCATTTTCATTCACTTTTAACCATTCCATTAATCATGTGTTTTGGCCCCAAGAAGCATGAAAATCACTTTAAACATGCTAATTTTAGCTCTAACACTGATGATCCACCTACAAATGTGAACTGACGTTCAAAAATAAAACATTTGAAAACGGACCATTTTCCACATTTCTGAAGCATGACGTAATGGGGGGGTGTTATCTCTTTTATGGAAAATCAGCCGTTTTTGCTCTAACATTAAATGCCTCCAAATGGTATTTATTTCACTTCCCGAGCCCCTGGAAGCATGAAAATCACTTTAAACATGCTAATTTTAGCTCTAACACTGATGATCCACCTACAAATGTGAACTGACGTTCAAAAATAAAACATTTGCAAACGGACCATTTTCCACATTTCTGAAGCATGACGTAATGGGGGGGTGTTATCTCTTTTGTCGAAAATCAGCCGTTTTTGCTCGAACATTAAATGCCTCCAAATGGTATTTAATTAACTTCCCGAGCCCCTGGAAGCATGAAAATCACTTTAAACATGCTAATTTTAGCTCTAACACTGATGATCCACCTACAAATGTGAACTGACGTTCAAAAATAAAACATTTGAAAACGGACCATTTTCCACATTTCTGAAGCATGACGTAATGGGGGGGTGTTATATCTTTTGTCGAAAATCAGCCGTTTTTGCTCTAACATTAAATGCCTCCAAATGGTATTTAATTAACTTCCCGGGGTGAAGAAACCCTTTTTGAGAACTCAGAGTGAATAAATTGGCCATTTTCATGCACTTTTAACCATTCCATAAATCTTGTGTTTTGGGCCCCTGGAAGCATGAAAATCACTTTAAACATGCTAATTTTAGCTCTAACACTGATGATCCACCTACAAATGTGAGCTGACGTTCAAAAATAAAACATTTGAAAACGGACCATTTTCCACATTTCTGAAGCATGACATAATGGGGGGGTGTTATCTCTTTTGTCGAAAATCAGCCGTTTTTGCTCTAACATTAAATGCCTCCAAATGGTATTTAATTAACTTCCCGGGGTGAAGAAACCCTTTTTGAGAACTCAGAGTGAGTAAATTGGCCATTTTCATGCACTTTTAACCATTCCATAAATCTTGTGTTTTGGGCCCCAAGAAGCATGAAAATCACTTTAAACATGCTAATTTTAGCTCTAACACTGATGATCCACCTACAAATGTGAACTGACGTTCAAAAATAAAACATTTGAAAATGGACCATTTTCCACATTTCTGAAGCATGACGTAATGGGGGGGTGTTATCTCTTTTGTCGAAAATGAGCCGTTTTTGCTCTAACATTAAATGCCTCCAAATGGTATTTAATTAACTTCCCGTGGTGAAGAAACCCTTTTTGAGAACTCAGAGTGAGTAAATTGGCCATTTTCATGCACTATTAACCATTCCATAAATCTTGTGTTTTGGGCCCCTGGAAGCATGAAAATCACTTTAAACATGCTAATTTTAGCTCTAACACTGATGATCCACCTACAAATGTGAACTGACGTTCAAAAATAAAACATTTGAAAACGGACCATTTTCCACATTTCTGAAGCATGACGTAATGGGGGGGTGTTATCTCTTTTCTCGAAAATCAGCCGTTTTTGCTCTAACATTAAATGCCTCCAAATGGTATTTAATTAACTTCCCGGGGTGAAGAAACCCTTTTTGAGAACTCAGAGTGAGTAAATTGGCCATTTTCATGCACTTTTAACCATTCCATAAATCTTGTGTTTTGGGCCCCTGGAAGCATGAAAATCACTTTAAACATGCTAATTTTAGCTCTAACACTGATGATCCACCTACAAATGTGAACTGACGTTCAAAAATAAAACATTTGAAAACGGACCATTTTCCACATTTCTGAAGTATGACGTAATGGGGGGGTGTTATCTCTTTTGTCGAAAATCAGCCGTTTTTGCTCGAACATTAAATGCCTCCAAATGGTATTTAATTAACTTCCCGAGCCCCTGGAAGCATGAAAATCACTTTAAACGTGCTAATTTTAGCTCTAACACTGATGATCCACCTACAAATGTGAACTGACGTTCAAAAATAAAACATTTGAAAACGGACCATTTTCCACATTTCTGAAGCATGACGTAATGGGGGGGGTGTTATCTCTTTTGTCGAAAATCAGCCGTTTTTGCTCGAACATTAAATGCCTCCAAATGGTATTTATTTCACTTCCCGAGCCCCTGGAAGCATGAAAATCACTTTAAACATGCTAATTTTAGCTCTAACACTGATGATCCACCTACAAATGTGAACTGACGTTCAAAAATGAAACATTTGAAAACGGACCATTTTCCACATTTCTGAAGCATGACGTAATGGGGGGGTGTTATCTCTTTTGTCGAAAATCAGCCGTTTTTGCTCTAACATTAAATGCCTCCAAATGGTATTTAATTAACTTCCCGGGGTGAAGAAACCCTTTTTGAGAACTCAGAGTGAGTAAATTGGCCATTTTCATGCACTTTTAACCATTCCATAAATCTTGTGTTTTGGGCCCCTGGAAGCATGAAAATCACTTTAAACATGCTAATTTTAGCTCTAACACTGATGATCCACCTACAAATGTGAACTGACGTTCAAAAATAAAACATTTGAAAACGGACCATTTTCCACATTTCTGAAGCATGACGTAATGGGGGGGGTGTTATCTCTGTTGTCGAAAATCTGCCATTTTTGCTCGAACAATAAATGCCTCCAAATGGTATTTATTTCACTTCCCGAGCCCCTGGAAGCATGAAAATCACTTTAAACATGCTAATTTTAGCTCTAACACTGATGATCCACCTACAAATGTGAACTGACGTTCAAAAATAAAACATTTGAAAACGGACCATTTTCCACATTTCTGAAGCATGACGTAATGGGGGGGTGTTATCTCTTTTGTCGAAAATCAGCCGTTTTTGCTCGAACATTAAATGCCTCCAAATGGTATTTAATTAACTTCCCGAGCCCCTGGAAGCATGAAAATCACTTTAAACATGCTAATTTTAGCTCTAACACTGATGATCCACCTACAAATGTGAACTGACGTTCAAAAATAAAACATTTGAAAACGGACCATTTTCCACATTTCTGAAGCATGACGTAATGGGGGGGTGTTATCTCTTTTGTCGAAAATCAGCCGTTTTTGCTCGAACATTAAATGCCTCCAAATGGTATTTAATTAACTTCCCGGGGTGAAGAAACCCTTTTTGAGAACTCAGAGTGAGTAAATTGACCATTTTCATTCACTTTTAACCATTCCATTAATCATGTGTTTTGGCCCCAAGAAGCATGAAAATCACTTTAAACATGCTAATTTTAGCTCTAACACTGATGATCCACCTACAAATGTGAACTGACGTTCAAAAATAAAACATTTGAAAACGGACCATTTTCCACATTTCTGAAGTATGACGTAATGGGGGGGTGTTATCTCTTTTGTCGAAAATCAGCCGTTTTTGCTCGAACATTAAATGCCTCCAAATGGTATTTAATTAACTTCCCGAGCCCCTGGAAGCATGAAAATCACTTTAAACGTGCTAATTTTAGCTCTAACACTGATAATCCACCTACAAATGTGAACTGACGTTCAAAAATAAAACATTTGAAAACGGACCATTTTCCACATTTCTGAAGCATGACGTAATGGGGGGGGTGTTATCTCTTTTGTCGAAAATCAGCCGTTTTTGCTCGAACATTAAATGCCTCCAAATGGTATTTATTTCACTTCCCGAGCCCCTGGAAGCATGAAAATCACTTTAAACATGCTAATTTTAGCTCTAACACTGATGATCCACCTACAAATGTGAACTGACGTTCAAAAATGAAACATTTGAAAACGGACCATTTTCCACATTTCTGAAGCATGACGTAATGGGGGGGTGTTATCTCTTTTGTCGAAAATCAGCCGTTTTTGCTCTAACATTAAATGCCTCCAAATGGTATTTAATTAACTTCCCGGGGTGAAGAAACCCTTTTTGAGAACTCAGAGTGAGTAAATTGGCCATTTTCATGCACTTTTAACCATTCCATAAATCTTGTGTTTTGGGCCCCTGGAAGCATGAAAATCACTTTAAACATGCTAATTTTAGCTCTAACACTGATGATCCACCTACAAATGTGAACTGACGTTCAAAAATAAAACATTTGAAAACGGACCATTTTCCACATTTCTGAAGCATGACGTAATGGGGGGGGTGTTATCTCTTTTGTCGAAAATCAGCCGTTTTTGCTCGAACATTAAATGCCTCCAAATGGTATTTATTTCACTTCCCGAGCCCCTGGAAGCATGAAAATCACTTTAAACATGCTAATTTTAGCTCTAACACTGATGATCCACCTACAAATGTGAACTGACGTTCAAAAATGAAACATTTGAAAACGGACCATTTTCCACATTTCTGAAGCATGACGTAATGGGGGGGTGTTATCTCTTTTGTCGAAAATCAGCCGTTTTTGCTCTAACATTAAATGCCTCCAAATGGTATTTAATTAACTTCCCGGGGTGAAGAAACCCTTTTTGAGAACTCAGAGTGAGTAAATTGGCCATTTTCATGCACTTTTAACCATTCCATAAATCTTGTGTTTTGGGCCCCTGGAAGCATGAAAATCACTTTAAACATGCTAATTTTAGCTCTAACACTGATGATCCACCTACAAATGTGAACTGACGTTCAAAAATAAAACATTTGAAAACGGACCATTTTCCACATTTCTGAAGCATGACGTAATGGGGGGGTGTTATCTCTTTTGTCGAAAATCAGCCGTTTTTGCTCTAACATTAAATGCCTCCAAATGGTATTTAATTAACTTCCCGGGGTGAAGAAACCCTTTTTGAGAACTCAGAGTGAGTAAATTGGCCATTTTCATGCACTTTTAACCATTCCATAAATCTTGTGTTTTGGGCCCCTGGAAGCATGAAAATCACTTTAAACATGCTAATTTTAGCTCTAACACTGATGATCCACCTACAAATGTGAACTGACGTTCAAAAATAAAACATTTGAAAACTGACCATTTTCCACATTTCTAAAGCATGACGTAATGGGGGGGTGTTAGCTCTTTCGTCGAAAATCAGCCGTTTTTGCTCGAACATTAAAATCCTCCAAATGGTATTTAATTAACTTCCCGGGGTGAAGAAACCCTTTTTGAGAACTCAGAGTGAGTAAATTGGCCATTTTCATGCACTTTTAACCATTCCATAAATCTTGTGTTTTGGGCCCCTGGAAGCATGAAAATCACTTTAAACATGCTAATTTTAGCTCTAACACTGATGATCCACCTACAAATGTGAACTGACGTTCAAAAATAAAACATTTGAAAACGGACCATTTTCCACATTTCTGAAGCATGACGTAATGGGGGGGTGTTTTCTCTTTTGTCGAAAATCAGCCGTTTTTGCTCGAACATTAAATGCCTCCAAATGGTATTTATTTCACTTCCCGAGCCCCTGGAAGCATGAAAATCACTTTAAACATGCTAATTTTAGCTCTAACACTGATGATCCACCTACAAATGTGAACTGACGTTCATAAATAAAACATTTGAAAACGGACCATTTTCCACATTTCTGAAGCATGACGTAATGGGGGGGGTGTTATCTCTTTTGTCGAAAATCAGCCGTTTTTGCTCGAACATTAAATGCCTCCAAATGGTATTTAATTAACTTCCCGAGCCCCTGGAAGCATGAAAATCACTTTAAACATGCTAATTTTAGCTCTAACACTGATGATCCACCTACAAATGTGAACTGACGTTCAAAAATAAAACATTTGAAAACGGACCATTTTCCACATTTCTGAAGCATGACGTAATGGGGGGGTGTTATCTCTTTTGTCGAAAATCAGCCGTTTTTGCTCGAACATTAAATGCCTCCAAATGGTATTTATTTCACTTCCCGAGCCCCTGGAAGCATGAAAATCACTTTAAACATGCTAATTTTAGCTCTAACACTGATGATCCACCTACAAATGTGAACTGACGTTCAAAAATAAAACATTTGAAAACGGACCATTTTCCACATTTCTGAAGCATGACGTAATGGGGGGGTGTTATCTCTTTTGTCGAAAATCAGCCGTTTTTGCTCTAACATTAAATGCCTCCAAATGGTATTTAATTAACTTCCCGGGGTGAAGAAACCCTTTTTGAGAACTCAGAGTGAATAAATTGGCCATTTTCATGCACTTTTAACTATTCCATAAATCTTGTGTTTTGGGCCCCTGGAAGCATGAAAATCACTTTAAACATGCTAATTTTAGCTCTAACACTGATGATCCACCTACAAATGTGAACTGACGTTCAAAAATAAAACATTTGAAAACGGACCATTTTCCACATTTCTGAAGCATGACGTAATGGGGGGGTGTTATCTCTTTTGTCGAACATCAGCCGTTTTTGCTCGAACATTAAATGCCTCCAAATGGTATTTAATTAACTTCCCGGGGTGAAGAAACCCTTTTTGAGAACTCAGAGTGAGTAAATTGACCATTTTCATTCACTTTTAACCATTCCATTAATCATGTGTTTTGGCCCCAAGAAGCATGAAAATCACTTTAAACATGCTAATTTTAGCTCTAACACTGATGATCCACCTACAAATGTGAACTGACGTTCAAAAATAAAACATTTGAAAACGGACCATTTTCCACATTTCTGAAGCATGACGTAATGGGGGGGTGTTATCTCTTTTATGGAAAATCAGCCGTTTTTGCTCTAACATTAAATGCCTCCAAATGGTATTTATTTCACTTCCCGAGCCCCTGGAAGCATGAAAATCACTTTAAACATGCTAATTTTAGCTCTAACACTGATGATCCACCTACAAATGTGAACTGACGTTCAAAAATAAAACATTTGCAAACGGACCATTTTCCACATTTCTGAAGCATGACGTAATGGGGGGGTGTTATCTCTTTTGTCGAAAATCAGCCGTTTTTGCTCGAACATTAAATGCCTCCAAATGGTATTTAATTAACTTCCCGAGCCCCTGGAAGCATGAAAATCACTTTAAACATGCTAATTTTAGCTCTAACACTGATGATCCACCTACAAATGTGAACTGACGTTCAAAAATAAAACATTTGAAAACGGACCATTTTCCACATTTCTGAAGCATGACGTAATGGGGGGGTGTTATATCTTTTGTCGAAAATCAGCCGTTTTTGCTCTAACATTAAATGCCTCCAAATGGTATTTAATTAACTTCCCGGGGTGAAGAAACCCTTTTTGAGAACTCAGAGTGAATAAATTGGCCATTTTCATGCACTTTTAACCATTCCATAAATCTTGTGTTTTGGGCCCCTGGAAGCATGAAAATCACTTTAAACATGCTAATTTTAGCTCTAACACTGATGATCCACCTACAAATGTGAGCTGACGTTCAAAAATAAAACATTTGAAAACGGACCATTTTCCACATTTCTGAAGCATGACATAATGGGGGGGTGTTATCTCTTTTGTCGAAAATCAGCCGTTTTTGCTCTAACATTAAATGCCTCCAAATGGTATTTAATTAACTTCCCGGGGTGAAGAAACCCTTTTTGAGAACTCAGAGTGAGTAAATTGGCCATTTTCATGCACTTTTAACCATTCCATAAATCTTGTGTTTTGGGCCCCAAGAAGCATGAAAATCACTTTAAACATGCTAATTTTAGCTCTAACACTGATGATCCACCTACAAATGTGAACTGACGTTCAAAAATAAAACATTTGAAAATGGACCATTTTCCACATTTCTGAAGCATGACGTAATGGGGGGGTGTTATCTCTTTTGTCGAAAATGAGCCGTTTTTGCTCTAACATTAAATGCCTCCAAATGGTATTTAATTAACTTCCCGTGGTGAAGAAACCCTTTTTGAGAACTCAGAGTGAGTAAATTGGCCATTTTCATGCACTATTAACCATTCCATAAATCTTGTGTTTTGGGCCCCTGGAAGCATGAAAATCACTTTAAACATGCTAATTTTAGCTCTAACACTGATGATCCACCTACAAATGTGAACTGACGTTCAAAAATAAAACATTTGAAAACGGACCATTTTCCACATTTCTGAAGCATGACGTAATGGGGGGGTGTTATCTCTTTTCTCGAAAATCAGCCGTTTTTGCTCTAACATTAAATGCCTCCAAATGGTATTTAATTAACTTCCCGGGGTGAAGAAACCCTTTTTGAGAACTCAGAGTGAGTAAATTGGCCATTTTCATGCACTTTTAACCATTCCATAAATCTTGTGTTTTGGGCCCCTGGAAGCATGAAAATCACTTTAAACATGCTAATTTTAGCTCTAACACTGATGATCCACCTACAAATGTGAACTGACGTTCAAAAATAAAACATTTGAAAACGGACCATTTTCCACATTTCTGAAGTATGACGTAATGGGGGGGTGTTATCTCTTTTGTCGAAAATCAGCCGTTTTTGCTCGAACATTAAATGCCTCCAAATGGTATTTAATTAACTTCCCGAGCCCCTGGAAGCATGAAAATCACTTTAAACGTGCTAATTTTAGCTCTAACACTGATGATCCACCTACAAATGTGAACTGACGTTCAAAAATAAAACATTTGAAAACGGACCATTTTCCACATTTCTGAAGCATGACGTAATGGGGGGGGTGTTATCTCTTTTGTCGAAAATCAGCCGTTTTTGCTCGAACATTAAATGCCTCCAAATGGTATTTATTTCACTTCCCGAGCCCCTGGAAGCATGAAAATCACTTTAAACATGCTAATTTTAGCTCTAACACTGATGATCCACCTACAAATGTGAACTGACGTTCAAAAATGAAACATTTGAAAACGGACCATTTTCCACATTTCTGAAGCATGACGTAATGGGGGGGTGTTATCTCTTTTGTCGAAAATCAGCCGTTTTTGCTCTAACATTAAATGCCTCCAAATGGTATTTAATTAACTTCCCGGGGTGAAGAAACCCTTTTTGAGAACTCAGAGTGAGTAAATTGGCCATTTTCATGCACTTTTAACCATTCCATAAATCTTGTGTTTTGGGCCCCTGGAAGCATGAAAATCACTTTAAACATGCTAATTTTAGCTCTAACACTGATGATCCACCTACAAATGTGAACTGACATTCAAAAATAAAACATTTGAAAACGGACCATTTTCCACATTTCTGAAGCATGACGTAATGGGGGGGTGTTATCTCTTTTGTCGAAAATCAGCAGTTTTTGCTCGAACATTAAATGCCTCCAAATGGTATTTAATTAACTTCCCGAGCCCCTGGAGGCATGAAAATCACTTTAAACATGCTAATTTTAGCTCTAACACTGATGATCCACCTACAAATGTGAACTGACGTTCAAAATTAAAACATTTGAAAACGGACCATTTTCCACATTTCTGAAGCATGACGTAATGGGGGGGTGTTATCTCTTTTGTCGAAAATCAGCCGTTTTTGCTCGAACATTAAATGCCTCCAAATGGTATTTAATTAACTTCCCGGGGTGAAGAAACCCTTTTTGAGAACTCAGAGTGAGTAAATTGGCCATTTTCATGCACTTTTAACCATTCCATAAATCTTGTGTTTTGGGCCCCAAGAAGCATGAAAATCACTTTAAACATGCTAATTTTAGCTCTAACACTGATGATCCACCTACAAATGTGAACTGACGTTCAAAAATAAAACATTTGAAAACGGACCATTTTCCACATTTCTGAAGCATGACGTAATGGGGGGGTGTTATCTCTTTTGTGGAAAATCAGCCGTTTTTGCTCTAACATTAAATGCCTCCAAATGGTATTTATTTCACTTCCCGAGCCCCTGGAAGCATGAAAATCACTTTAAACATGCTAATTTTAGCTCTAACACTGATGATCCACCTACAAATGTGAACTGACGTTCAAAAATAAAACATTTGAAAACGGACCATTTTCCACATTTCTGAAGCATGACGTAATGGGGGGGTGTTATCTCTTTTGTCGAAAATCAGCCGTTTTTGCTCGAACATTAAATGCCTCCAAATGGTATTTAATTAACTTCCCGAGCCCCTGGAAGCATGAAAATCACTTTAAACATGCTAATTTTAGCTCTAACACTGATGATCCACCTACAAATGTGAACTGACGTTCAAAAATAAAACATTTGAAAACGGACCATTTTCCACATTTCTGAAGCATGACGTAATGGGGGGGTGTTATCTCTTTTGTCCAAAATCAGCAGTTTTTGCTCTAACATTAAATGCCTCCAAATGGTATTTAATTAACTTCCCGGGGTGAAGAAACCCTTTTTGAGAACTCAGAGTGAGTAAATTGGCCATTTTCATGCACTTTTAACCATTCCATAAATCTTGTGTTTTGGGCCCCTGGAAGCATGAAAATCACTTTAAACATGCTAATTTTAGCTCTAACACTGATGATCCACCTACAAATGTGAACTGACGTTCAAAAATAAAACATTTGAAAACGGACCATTTTCCACATTTCTAAAGCATGACGTAATGGGGGGGTGTTAGCTCTTTCGTCGAAAATCAGCCGTTTTTGCTCGAACATTAAAATCCTCCAAATGGTATTTAATTAACTTCCCGGGGTGAAGAAACCCTTTTTGAGAACTCAGAGTGAGTAAATTGGCCATTTTCATGCACTTTTAACCATTCCATAAATCTTGTGTTTTGGGCCCCTGGAAGCATGAAAATCACTTTAAACATGCTAATTTTAGCTCTAACACTGATGATCCACCTACAAATGTGAACTGACGTTCAAAAATAAAACATTTGAAAACGGACCATTTTCCACATTTCTGAAGCATGACGTAATGGGGGGGTGTTTTCTCTTTTGTCGAAAATCAGCCGTTTTTGCTCGAACATTAAATGCCTCCAAATGGTATTTATTTCACTTCCCGAGCCCCTGGAAGCATGAAAATCACTTTAAACATGCTAATTTTAGCTCTAACACTGATGATCCACCTACAAATGTGAACTGACGTTCATAAATAAAACATTTGAAAACGGACCATTTTCCACATTTCTGAAGCATGACGTAATGGGGGGGGTGTTATCTCTTTTGTCGAAAATCAGCCGTTTTTGCTCGAACATTAAATGCCTCCAAATGGTATTTAATTAACTTCCCGAGCCCCTGGAAGCATGAAAATCACTTTAAACATGCTAATTTTAGCTCTAACACTGATGATCCACCTACAAATGTGAACTGACGTTCAAAAATAAAACATTTGAAAACGGACCATTTTCCACATTTCTGAAGCATGACGTAATGGGGGGGTGTTATCTCTTTTGTCGAAAATCAGCCGTTTTTGCTCGAACATTAAATGCCTCCAAATGGTATTTATTTCACTTCCCGAGCCCCTGGAAGCATGAAAATCACTTTAAACATGCTAATTTTAGCTCTAACACTGATGATCCACCTACAAATGTGAACTGACGTTCAAAAATAAAACATTTGAAAACGGACCATTTTCCACATTTCTGAAGCATGATGTAATGGGGGGGTGTTATCTCTTTTGTCGAAAATCAGCCGTTTTTGCTCTAACATTAAATGCCTCCAAATGGTATTTAATTAACTTCCCGGGGTGAAGAAACCCTTTTTGAGAACTCAGAGTGAATAAATTGGCCATTTTCATGCACTTTTAACTATTCCATAAATCTTGTGTTTTGGGCCCCTGGAAGCATGAAAATCACTTTAAACATGCTAATTTTAGCTCTAACACTGATGATCCACCTACAAATGTGAACTGACGTTCAAAAATAAAACATTTGAAAACGGACCATTTTCCACATTTCTGAAGCATGACGTAATGGGGGGGTGTTATCTCTTTTGTCGAAAATCAGCCGTTTTTGCTCGAACATTAAATGCCTCCAAATGGTATTTAATTAACTTCCCGGGGTGAAGAAACCCTTTTTGAGAACTCAGAGTGAGTAAATTGACCATTTTCATTCACTTTTAACCATTCCATTAATCATGTGTTTTGGCCCCAAGAAGCATGAAAATCACTTTAAACATGCTAATTTTAGCTCTAACACTGATGATCCACCTACAAATGTGAACTGACGTTCAAAAATAAAACATTTGAAAACGGACCATTTTCCACATTTCTGAAGCATGACGTAATGGGGGGGTGTTATCTCTTTTATGGAAAATCAGCCGTTTTTGCTCTAACATTAAATGCCTCCAAATGGTATTTATTTCACTTCCCGAGCCCCTGGAAGCATGAAAATCACTTTAAACATGCTAATTTTAGCTCTAACACTGATGATCCACCTACAAATGTGAACTGACGTTCAAAAATAAAACATTTGCAAACGGACCATTTTCCACATTTCTGAAGCATGACGTAATGGGGGGGTGTTATCTCTTTTGTCGAAAATCAGCCGTTTTTGCTCGAACATTAAATGCCTCCAAATGGTATTTAATTAACTTCCCGAGCCCCTGGAAGCATGAAAATCACTTTAAACATGCTAATTTTAGCTCTAACACTGATGATCCACCTACAAATGTGAACTGACGTTCAAAAATAAAACATTTGAAAACGGACCATTTTCCACATTTCTGAAGCATGACGTAATGGGGGGGTGTTATATCTTTTGTCGAAAATCAGCCGTTTTTGCTCTAACATTAAATGCCTCCAAATGGTATTTAATTAACTTCCCGGGGTGAAGAAACCCTTTTTGAGAACTCAGAGTGAATAAATTGGCCATTTTCATGCACTTTTAACCATTCCATAAATCTTGTGTTTTGGGCCCCTGGAAGCATGAAAATCACTTTAAACATGCTAATTTTAGCTCTATCACTGATGATCCACCTACAAATGTGAGCTGACGTTCAAAAATAAAACATTTGAAAACGGACCATTTTCCACATTTCTGAAGCATGACATAATGGGGGGGTGTTATCTCTTTTGTCGAAAATCAGCCGTTTTTGCTCTAACATTAAATGCCTCCAAATGGTATTTAATTAACTTCCCGGGGTGAAGAAACCCTTTTTGAGAACTCAGAGTGAGTAAATTGGCCATTTTCATGCACTTTTAACCATTCCATAAATCTTGTGTTTTGGGCCCCAAGAAGCATGAAAATCACTTTAAACATGCTAATTTTAGCTCTAACACTGATGATCCACCTACAAATGTGAACTGACGTTCAAAAATAAAACATTTGAAAATGGACCATTTTCCACATTTCTGAAGCATGACGTAATGGGGGGGTGTTATCTCTTTTGTCGAAAATGAGCCGTTTTTGCTCTAACATTAAATGCCTCCAAATGGTATTTAATTAACTTCCCGTGGTGAAGAAACCCTTTTTGAGAACTCAGAGTGAGTAAATTGGCCATTTTCATGCACTATTAACCATTCCATAAATCTTGTGTTTTGGGCCCCTGGAAGCATGAAAATCACTTTAAACATGCTAATTTTAGCTCTAACACTGATGATCCACCTACAAATGTGAACTGACGTTCAAAAATAAAACATTTGAAAACGGACCATTTTCCACATTTCTGAAGCATGACGTAATGGGGGGGTGTTATCTCTTTTCTCGAAAATCAGCCGTTTTTGCTCTAACATTAAATGCCTCCAAATGGTATTTAATTAACTTCCCGGGGTGAAGAAACCCTTTTTGAGAACTCAGAGTGAGTAAATTGGCCATTTTCATGCACTTTTAACCATTCCATAAATCTTGTGTTTTGGGCCCCTGGAAGCATGAAAATCACTTTAAACATGCTAATTTTAGCTCTAACACTGATGATCCACCTACAAATGTGAACTGACGTTCAAAAATAAAACATTTGAAAACGGACCATTTTCCACATTTCTGAAGTATGACGTAATGGGGGGGTGTTATCTCTTTTGTCGAAAATCAGCCGTTTTTGCTCGAACATTAAATGCCTCCAAATGGTATTTAATTAACTTCCCGAGCCCCTGGAAGCATGAAAATCACTTTAAACGTGCTAATTTTAGCTCTAACACTGATGATCCACCTACAAATGTGAACTGACGTTCAAAAATAAAACATTTGAAAACGGACCATTTTCCACATTTCTGAAGCATGACGTAATGGGGGGGGTGTTATCTCTTTTGTCGAAAATCAGCCGTTTTTGCTCGAACATTAAATGCCTCCAAATGGTATTTATTTCACTTCCCGAGCCCCTGGAAGCATGAAAATCACTTTAAACATGCTAATTTTAGCTCTAACACTGATGATCCACCTACAAATGTGAACTGACGTTCAAAAATGAAACATTTGAAAACGGACCATTTTCCACATTTCTGAAGCATGACGTAATGGGGGGGTGTTATCTCTTTTGTCGAAAATCAGCCGTTTTTGCTCTAACATTAAATGCCTCCAAATGGTATTTAATTAACTTCCCGGGGTGAAGAAACCCTTTTTGAGAACTCAGAGTGAGTAAATTGGCCATTTTCATGCACTTTTAACCATTCCATAAATCTTGTGTTTTGGGCCCCTGGAAGCATGAAAATCACTTTAAACATGCTAATTTTAGCTCTAACACTGATGATCCACCTACAAATGTGAACTGACGTTCAAAAATAAAACATTTGAAAACGGACCATTTTCCACATTTCTGAAGCATGACGTAATGGGGGGGGTGTTATCTCTGTTGTCGAAAATCTGCCATTTTTGCTCGAACAATAAATGCCTCCAAATGGTATTTATTTCACTTCCCGAGCCCCTGGAAGCATGAAAATCACTTTAAACATGCTAATTTTAGCTCTAACACTGATGATCCACCTACAAATGTGAACTGACGTTCAAAAATAAAACATTTGAAAACGGACCATTTTCCACATTTCTGAAGCATGACGTAATGGGGGGGTGTTATCTCTTTTGTCGAAAATCAGCCGTTTTTGCTCGAACATTAAATGCCTCCAAATGGTATTTAATTAACTTCCCGAGCCCCTGGAAGCATGAAAATCACTTTAAACATGCTAATTTTAGCTCTAACACTGATGATCCACCTACAAATGTGAACTGACGTTCAAAAATAAAACATTTGAAAACGGACCATTTTCCACATTTCTGAAGCATGACGTAATGGGGGGGTGTTATCTCTTTTGTCGAAAATCAGCCGTTTTTGCTCGAACATTAAATGCCTCCAAATGGTATTTAATTAACTTCCCGGGGTGAAGAAACCCTTTTTGAGAACTCAGAGTGAGTAAATTGACCATTTTCATTCACTTTTAACCATTCCATTAATCATGTGTTTTGGCCCCAAGAAGCATGAAAATCACTTTAAACATGCTAATTTTAGCTCTAACACTGATGATCCACCTACAAATGTGAACTGACGTTCAAAAATAAAACATTTGAAAACGGACCATTTTCCACATTTCTGAAGTATGACGTAATGGGGGGGTGTTATCTCTTTTGTCGAAAATCAGCCGTTTTTGCTCGAACATTAAATGCCTCCAAATGGTATTTAATTAACTTCCCGAGCCCCTGGAAGCATGAAAATCACTTTAAACGTGCTAATTTTAGCTCTAACACTGATGATCCACCTACAAATGTGAACTGACGTTCAAAAATAAAACATTTGAAAACGGACCATTTTCCACATTTCTGAAGCATGACGTAATGGGGGGGGTGTTATCTCTTTTGTCGAAAATCAGCCGTTTTTGCTCGAACATTAAATGCCTCCAAATGGTATTTATTTCACTTCCCGAGCCCCTGGAAGCATGAAAATCACTTTAAACATGCTAATTTTAGCTCTAACACTGATGATCCACCTACAAATGTGAACTGACGTTCAAAAATGAAACATTTGAAAACGGACCATTTTCCACATTTCTGAAGCATGACGTAATGGGGGGGTGTTATCTCTTTTGTCGAAAATCAGCCGTTTTTGCTCTAACATTAAATGCCTCCAAATGGTATTTAATTAACTTCCCGGGGTGAAGAAACCCTTTTTGAGAACTCAGAGTGAGTAAATTGGCCATTTTCATGCACTTTTAACCATTCCATAAATCTTGTGTTTTGGGCCCCTGGAAGCATGAAAATCACTTTAAACATGCTAATTTTAGCTCTAACACTGATGATCCACCTACAAATGTGAACTGACGTTCAAAAATAAAACATTTGAAAACGGACCATTTTCCACATTTCTGAAGCATGACGTAATGGGGGGGGTGTTATCTCTTTTGTCGAAAATCAGCCGTTTTTGCTCGAACATTAAATGCCTCCAAATGGTATTTATTTCACTTCCCGAGCCCCTGGAAGCATGAAAATCACTTTAAACATGCTAATTTTAGCTCTAACACTGATGATCCACCTACAAATGTGAACTGACGTTCAAAAATGAAACATTTGAAAACGGACCATTTTCCACATTTCTGAAGCATGACGTAATGGGGGGGTGTTATCTCTTTTGTCGAAAATCAGCCGTTTTTGCTCTAACATTAAATGCCTCCAAATGGTATTTAATTAACTTCCCGGGGTGAAGAAACCCTTTTTGAGAACTCAGAGTGAGTAAATTGGCCATTTTCATGCACTTTTAACCATTCCATAAATCTTGTGTTTTGGGCCCCTGGAAGCATGAAAATCACTTTAAACATGCTAATTTTAGCTCTAACACTGATGATCCACCTACAAATGTGAACTGACGTTCAAAAATAAAACATTTGAAAACGGACCATTTTCCACATTTCTGAAGCATGACGTAATGGGGGGGTGTTATCTCTTTTGTCGAAAATCAGCCGTTTTTGCTCTAACATTAAATGCCTCCAAATGGTATTTAATTAACTTCCCGGGGTGAAGAAACCCTTTTTGAGAACTCAGAGTGAGTAAATTGGCCATTTTCATGCACTTTTAACCATTCCATAAATCTTGTGTTTTGGGCCCCTGGAAGCATGAAAATCACTTTAAACATGCTAATTTTAGCTCTAACACTGATGATCCACCTACAAATGTGAACTGACGTTCAAAAATAAAACATTTGAAAACTGACCATTTTCCACATTTCTAAAGCATGACGTAATGGGGGGGTGTTAGCTCTTTCGTCGAAAATCAGCCGTTTTTGCTCGAACATTAAAATCCTCCAAATGGTATTTAATTAACTTCCCGGGGTGAAGAAACCCTTTTTGAGAACTCAGAGTGAGTAAATTGGCCATTTTCATGCACTTTTAACCATTCCATAAATCTTGTGTTTTGGGCCCCTGGAAGCATGAAAATCACTTTAAACATGCTAATTTTAGCTCTAACACTGATGATCCACCTACAAATGTGAACTGACGTTCAAAAATAAAACATTTGAAAACGGACCATTTTCCACATTTCTGAAGCATGACGTAATGGGGGGGTGTTTTCTCTTTTGTCGAAAATCAGTTGTTTTTGCTCGAACATTAAATGCCTCCAAATGGTATTTATTTCACTTCCCGAGCCCCTGGAAGCATGAAAATCACTTTAAACATGCTAATTTTAGCTCTAACACTGATGATCCACCTACAAATGTGAACTGACGTTCATAAATAAAACATTTGAAAACGGACCATTTTCCACATTTCTGAAGCATGACGTAATGGGGGGGTGTTATCTCTTTTGTCGAAAATCAGCCGTTTTTGCTCGAACATTAAATGCCTCCAAATGGTATTTAATTAACTTCCCGAGCCCCTGGAAGCATGAAAATCACTTTAAACATGCTAATTTTAGCTCTAACACTGATGATCCACCTACAAATGTGAACTGACGTTCAAAAATAAAACATTTGAAAACGGACCATTTTCCACATTTCTGAAGCATGACGTAATGGGGGGGTGTTATCTCTTTTGTCGAAAATCAGCCGTTTTTGCTCGAACATTAAATGCCTCCAAATGGTATTTATTTCACTTCCCGAGCCCCTGGAAGCATGAAAATCACTTTAAACATGCTAATTTTAGCTCTAACACTGATGATCCACCTACAAATGTGAACTGACGTTCAAAAATAAAACATTTGAAAACGGACCATTTTCCACATTTCTGAAGCATGACGTAATGGGGGGGTGTTATCTCTTTTGTCGAAAATCAGCCGTTTTTGCTCTAACATTAAATGCCTCCAAATGGTATTTAATTAACTTCCCGGGGTGAAGAAACCCTTTTTGAGAACTCAGAGTGAATAAATTGGCCATTTTCATGCACTTTTAACTATTCCATAAATCTTGTGTTTTGGGCCCCTGGAAGCATGAAAATCACTTTAAACATGCTAATTTTAGCTCTAACACTGATGATCCACCTACAAATGTGAACTGACGTTCAAAAATAAAACATTTGAAAACGGACCATTTTCCACATTTCTGAAGCATGACGTAATGGGGGGGTGTTATCTCTTTTGTCGAAAATCAGCCGTTTTTGCTCGAACATTAAATGCCTCCAAATGGTATTTAATTAACTTCCCGGGGTGAAGAAACCCTTTTTGAGAACTCAGAGTGAGTAAATTGACCATTTTCATTCACTTTTAACCATTCCATTAATCATGTGTTTTGGCCCCAAGAAGCATGAAAATCACTTTAAACATGCTAATTTTAGCTCTAACACTGATGATCCACCTACAAATGTGAACTGACGTTCAAAAATAAAACATTTGAAAACGGACCATTTTCCACATTTCTGAAGCATGACGTAATGGGGGGGTGTTATCTCTTTTATGGAAAATCAGCCGTTTTTGCTCTAACATTAAATGCCTCCAAATGGTATTTATTTCACTTCCCGAGCCCCTGGAAGCATGAAAATCACTTTAAACATGCTAATTTTAGCTCTAACACTGATGATCCACCTACAAATGTGAACTGACGTTCAAAAATAAAACATTTGCAAACGGACCATTTTCCACATTTCTGAAGCATGACGTAATGGGGGGGTGTTATCTCTTTTGTCGAAAATCAGCCGTTTTTGCTCGAACATTAAATGCCTCCAAATGGTATTTAATTAACTTCCCGAGCCCCTGGAAGCATGAAAATCACTTTAAACATGCTAATTTTAGCTCTAACACTGATGATCCACCTACAAATGTGAACTGACGTTCAAAAATAAAACATTTGAAAACGGACCATTTTCCACATTTCTGAAGCATGACGTAATGGGGGGGTGTTATATCTTTTGTCGAAAATCAGCCGTTTTTGCTCTAACATTAAATGCCTCCAAATGGTATTTAATTAACTTCCCGGGGTGAAGAAACCCTTTTTGAGAACTCAGAGTGAATAAATTGGCCATTTTCATGCACTTTTAACCATTCCATAAATCTTGTGTTTTGGGCCCCTGGAAGCATGAAAATCACTTTAAACATGCTAATTTTAGCTCTAACACTGATGATCCACCTACAAATGTGAGCTGACGTTCAAAAATAAAACATTTGAAAACGGACCATTTTCCACATTTCTGAAGCATGACATAATGGGGGGGTGTTATCTCTTTTGTCGAAAATCAGCCGTTTTTGCTCTAACATTAAATGCCTCCAAATGGTATTTAATTAACTTCCCGGGGTGAAGAAACCCTTTTTGAGAACTCAGAGTGAGTAAATTGGCCATTTTCATGCACTTTTAACCATTCCATAAATCTTGTGTTTTGGGCCCCAAGAAGCATGAAAATCACTTTAAACATGCTAATTTTAGCTCTAACACTGATGATCCACCTACAAATGTGAACTGACGTTCAAAAATAAAACATTTGAAAATGGACCATTTTCCACATTTCTGAAGCATGACGTAATGGGGGGGTGTTATCTCTTTTGTCGAAAATGAGCCGTTTTTGCTCTAACATTAAATGCCTCCAAATGGTATTTAATTAACTTCCCGTGGTGAAGAAACCCTTTTTGAGAACTCAGAGTGAGTAAATTGGCCATTTTCATGCACTATTAACCATTCCATAAATCTTGTGTTTTGGGCCCCTGGAAGCATGAAAATCACTTTAAACATGCTAATTTTAGCTCTAACACTGATGATCCACCTACTAATGTGAACTGACGTTCAAAAATAAAACATTTGAAAACGGACCATTTTCCACATTTCTGAAGCATGACGTAATGGGGGGGTGTTATCTCTTTTCTCGAAAATCAGCCGTTTTTGCTCTAACATTAAATGCCTCCAAATGGTATTTAATTAACTTCCCGGGGTGAAGAAACCCTTTTTGAGAACTCAGATTGAGTAAATTGGCCATTTTCATGCACTTTTAACCATTCCATAAATCTTGTGTTTTGGGCCCCTGGAAGCATGAAAATCACTTTAAACATGCTAATTTTAGCTCTAACACTGATGATCCACCTACAAATGTGAACTGACGTTCAAAAATAAAACATTTGAAAACGGACCATTTTCCACATTTCTGAAGTATGACGTAATGGGGGGGTGTTATCTCTTTTGTCGAAAATCAGCCGTTTTTGCTCGAACATTAAATGCCTCCAAATGGTATTTAATTAACTTCCCGAGCCCCTGGAAGCATGAAAATCACTTTAAACGTGCTAATTTTAGCTCTAACACTGATGATCCACCTACAAATGTGAACTGACGTTCAAAAATAAAACATTTGAAAACGGACCATTTTCCACATTTCTGAAGCATGACGTAATGGGGGGGGTGTTATCTCTTTTGTCGAAAATCAGCCGTTTTTGCTCGAACATTAAATGCCTCCAAATGGTATTTATTTCACTTCCCGAGCCCCTGGAAGCATGAAAATCACTTTAAACATGCTAATTTTAGCTCTAACACTGATGATCCACCTACAAATGTGAACTGACGTTCAAAAATGAAACATTTGAAAACGGACCATTTTGCACATTTCTGAAGCATGACGTAATGGGGGGGTGTTATCTCTTTTGTCGAAAATCAGCCGTTTTTGCTCTAACATTAAATGCCTCCAAATGGTATTTAATTAACTTCCCGGGGTGAAGAAACCCTTTTTGAGAACTCAGAGTGAGTAAATTGGCCATTTTCATGCACTTTTAACCATTCCATAAATCTTGTGTTTTGGGCCCCTGGAAGCATGAAAATCACTTTAAACATGCTAATTTTAGCTCTAACACTGATGATCCACCTACAAATGTGAACTGACGTTCAAAAATAAAACATTTGAAAACGGACCATTTTCCACATTTCTGAAGCATGACGTAATGGGGGGGGTGTTATCTCTGTTGTCGAAAATCTGCCATTTTTGCTCGAACAATAAATGCCTCCAAATGGTATTTATTTCACTTCCCGAGCCCCTGGAAGCATGAAAATCACTTTAAACATGCTAATTTTAGCTCTAACACTGATGATCCACCTACAAATGTGAACTGACGTTCAAAAATAAAACATTTGAAAACGGACCATTTTCCACATTTCTGAAGCATGACGTAATGGGGGGGGTGTTATCTCTTTTGTCGAAAATCAGCCGTTTTTGCTCGAACATTAAATGCCTCCAAATGGTATTTAATTAACTTCCCGAGCCCCTGGAAGCATGAAAATCACTTTAAACATGCTAATTTTAGCTCTAACACTGATGATCCACCTACAAATGTGAACTGACGTTCAAAAATAAAACATTTGAAAACGGACCATTTTCCACATTTCTGAAGCATGACGTAATGGGGGGGTGTTATCTCTTTTGTCGAAAATCAGCCGTTTTTGCTCGAACATTAAATGCCTCCAAATGGTATTTAATTAACTTCCCGGGGTGAAGAAACCCTTTTTGAGAACTCAGAGTGAGTAAATTGACCATTTTCATTCACTTTTAACCATTCCATTAATCATGTGTTTTGGCCCCAAGAAGCATGAAAATCACTTTAAACATGCTAATTTTAGCTCTAACACTGATGATCCACCTACAAATGTGAACTGACGTTCAAAAATAAAACATTTGAAAACGGACCATTTTCCACATTTCTGAAGCATGACGTAATGGGGGGGTGTTATCTCTTTTATGGAAAATCAGCCGTTTTTGCTCTAACATTAAATGCCTCCAAATGGTATTTATTTCACTTCCCGAGCCCCTGGAAGCATGAAAATCACTTTAAACATGCTAATTTTAGCTCTAACACTGATGATCCACCTACAAATGTGAACTGACGTTCAAAAATAAAACATTTGCAAACGGACCATTTTCCACATTTCTGAAGCATGACGTAATGGGGGGGTGTTATCTCTTTTGTCGAAAATCAGCCGTTTTTGCTCGAACATTAAATGCCTCCAAATGGTATTTAATTAACTTCCCGAGCCCCTGGAAGCATGAAAATCACTTTAAACATGCTAATTTTAGCTCTAACACTGATGATCCACCTACAAATGTGAACTGACGTTCAAAAATAAAACATTTGAAAACGGACCATTTTCCACATTTCTGAAGCATGACGTAATGGGGGGTGTTATATCTTTTGTCGAAAATCAGCCGTTTTTGCTCTAACATTAAATGCCTCCAAATGGTATTTAATTAACTTCCCGGGGTGAAGAAACCCTTTTTGAGAACTCAGAGTGAATAAATTGGCCATTTTCATGCACTTTTAACCATTCCATAAATCTTGTGTTTTGGGCCCCTGGAAGCATGAAAATCACTTTAAACATGCTAATTTTAGCTCTAACACTGATGATCCACCTACAAATGTGAGCTGACGTTCAAAAATAAAACATTTGAAAACGGACCATTTTCCACATTTCTGAAGCATGACATAATGGGGGGGTGTTATCTCTTTTGTCGAAAATCAGCCGTTTTTGCTCTAACATTAAATGCCTCCAAATGGTATTTAATTAACTTCCCGGGGTGAAGAAACCCTTTTTGAGAACTCAGAGTGAGTAAATTGGCCATTTTCATGCACTTTTAACCATTCCATAAATCTTGTGTTTTGGGCCCCAAGAAGCATGAAAATCACTTTAAACATGCTAATTTTAGCTCTAACACTGATGATCCACCTACAAATGTGAACTGACGTTCAAAAATAAAACATTTGAAAATGGACCATTTTCCACATTTCTGAAGCATGACGTAATGGGGGGGTGTTATCTCTTTTGTCGAAAATGAGCCGTTTTTGCTCTAACATTAAATGCCTCCAAATGGTATTTAATTAACTTCCCGTGGTGAAGAAACCCTTTTTGAGAACTCAGAGTGAGTAAATTGGCCATTTTCATGCACTATTAACCATTCCATAAATCTTGTGTTTTGGGCCCCTGGAAGCATGAAAATCACTTTAAACATGCTAATTTTAGCTCTAACACTGATGATCCACCTACAAATGTGAACTGACGTTCAAAAATAAAACATTTGAAAACGGACCATTTTCCACATTTCTGAAGCATGACGTAATGGGGGGGGTGTTATCTCTTTTCTCGAAAATCAGCCGTTTTTGCTCTAACATTAAATGCCTCCAAATGGTATTTAATTAACTTCCCGGGGTGAAGAAACCCTTTTTGAGAACTCAGAGTGAGTAAATTGGCCATTTTCATGCACTTTTAACCATTCCATAAATCTTGTGTTTTGGGCCCCTGGAAGCATGAAAATCACTTTAAACATGCTAATTTTAGCTCTAACACTGATGATCCACCTACAAATGTGAACTGACGTTCAAAAATAAAACATTTGAAAACGGACCATTTTCCACATTTCTGAAGTATGACGTAATGGGGGGGTGTTATCTCTTTTGTCGAAAATCAGCCGTTTTTGCTCGAACATTAAATGCCTCCAAATGGTATTTAATTAACTTCCCGAGCCCCTGGAAGCATGAAAATCACTTTAAACGTGCTAATTTTAGCTCTAACACTGATGATCCACCTACAAATGTGAACTGACGTTCAAAAATAAAACATTTGAAAACGGACCATTTTCCACATTTCTGAAGCATGACGTAATGGGGGGGGTGTTATCTCTTTTGTCGAAAATCAGCCGTTTTTGCTCGAACATTAAATGCCTCCAAATGGTATTTATTTCACTTCCCGAGCCCCTGGAAGCATGAAAATCACTTTAAACATGCTAATTTTAGCTCTAACACTGATGATCCACCTACAAATGTGAACTGACGTTCAAAAATGAAACATTTGAAAACGGACCATTTTCCACATTTCTGAAGCATGACGTAATGGGGGGGTGTTATCTCTTTTGTCGAAAATCAGCCGTTTTTGCTCTAACATTAAATGCCTCCAAATGGTATTTAATTAACTTCCCGGGGTGAAGAAACCCTTTTTGAGAACTCAGAGTGAGTAAATTGGCCATTTTCATGCACTTTTAACCATTCCATAAATCTTGTGTTTTGGGCCCCTGGAAGCATGAAAATCACTTTAAACATGCTAATTTTAGCTCTAACACTGATGATCCACCTACAAATGTGAACTGACGTTCAAAAATAAAACATTTGAAAACGGACCATTTTCCACATTTCTGAAGCATGACGTAATGGGGGGGGTGTTATCTCTTTTGTCGAAAATCTGCCATTTTTGCTCGAACAATAAATGCCTCCAAATGGTATTTATTTCACTTCCCGAGCCCCTGGAAGCATGAAAATCACTTTAAACATGCTAATTTTAGCTCTAACACTGATGATCCACCTACAAATGTGAACTGACGTTCAAAAATAAAACATTTGAAAACGGACCATTTTCCACATTTCTGAAGCATGACGTAATGGGGGGGTGTTATCTCTTTTGTCGAAAATCAGCCGTTTTTGCTCGAACATTAAATGCCTCCAAATGGTATTTAATTAACTTCCCGAGCCCCTGGAAGCATGAAAATCACTTTAAACATGCTAATTTTAGCTCTAACACTGATGATCCACCTACAAATGTGAACTGACGTTCAAAAATAAAACATTTGAAAACGGACCATTTTCCACATTTCTGAAGCATGACGTAATGGGGGGGTGTTATCTCTTTTGTCGAAAATCAGCCGTTTTTGCTCGAACATTAAATGCCTCCAAATGGTATTTAATTAACTTCCCGGGGTGAAGAAACCCTTTTTGAGAACTCAGAGTGAGTAAATTGGCCATTTTCATGCACTTTTAACCATTCCATAAATCTTGTGTTTTGGGCCCCTGGAAGCATGAAAATCACTTTAAACATGCTAATTTTAGCTCTAACACTGATGATCCACCTACAAATGTGAACTGACGTTCAAAAATGAAACATTTGAAAACGGACCATTTTCCACATTTCTGAAGCATGACGTAATGGGGGGGTGTTATCTCTTTTGTCGAAAATCAGCCGTTTTTGCTCGAACATTAAATGCCTCCAAATGGTATTTAATTAACTTCCCGGGGTGAAGAAACCCTTTTTGAGAACTCAGAGTGAGTAAATTGGCCATTTTCATGCACTTTTAACCATTCCATAAATCTTGTGTTTTGGGCCCCTGGAAGCATGAAAATCACTTTAAACATGCTAATTTTAGCTCTAACACTGATGATCCACCTACAAATGTGAACTGACGTTCAAAAATAAAACATTTGAAAACCGACCATTTTCCACATTTCTGAAACATGACGTAATGGGGGGGTGTTATCTCTTTTGTCGAAAATCAGCCGTTTTTGCTCGAACATTAAATGCCTCCAAATGGTATTTAATTAACTTCCCGGGGTGAAGAAACCCTTTTTGAGAACTCAGAGTGAGTAAATTGGCCATTTTCATGCACTTTTAACCATTCCATAAATCTTGTGTTTTGGGCCCCTGGAAGCATGAAAATCACTTTAAACATGCTAATTTTAGCTCTAACACTGATGATCCACCTACAAATGTGAACTGACGTTCAAAAATAAAACATTTGAAAACGGACCATTTTCCACATTTCTGAAGCATGACGTAATGGGGGGGTGTTATCTCTTTTGTCGAAAATCAGCCGTTTTTGCTCGAACATTAAATGCCTCCAAATGGTATTTAATTAACTTCCCGGGGTGAAGAAACCCTTTTTGAGAACTCAGAGTGAGTAAATTGGCCATTTTCATGCACTTTTAACCATTCCATAAATCTTGTGTTTTGGGCCCCTGGAAGCATGAAAATCACTTTAAACATGCTAATTTTAGCTCTAACACTGATGATCCACCTACAAATGTGAACTGACGTTCAAAAATAAAACATTTGAAAACGGACCATTTTCCACATTTCTGAAGCATGACGTAATGGGGGGGTGTTATCTCTTGTCGAAAATCAGCCGTTTTTGCTCTAACATTAAATGCCTCCAAATGGTATTTAATTAACTTCCCGGGGTGAAGAAACCCTTTTTGAGAACTCAGAGTGAGTAAATTGGCCATTTTCATGCACTTTTAACCATTCCATAAATCTTGTGTTTTGGGCCCCTGGAAGCATGAAAATCACTTTAAACATGCTCATTTTAGCTCTAACACTGATGATCCACCTACAAATGTGAACTGACGTTCAAAAATAAAACATTTGAAAACGGACCATTTTCCACATTTCTGAAGTATGACGTAATGGGGGGGTGTTATCTCTTTTGTCGAAAATCAGCCATTTTTGCTCGAACATTAAATGCCTCCAAATGGTATTTAATTAACTTCCGAGCCCCTGGAAGCATGAAAATCACTTAAAACATGCTCATTTTAGCTCTAACACTGATGATCCACCTACAAATGTGAACTGACGTTCAAAAATGAAACATTTGAAAATGGACCATTTTCCACATTTCTGAAGCATGACGTAATGGGGGCGTGTTATCTCTTTTGTCGAAAATCAGCCGTTTTTGCTCTAACATTAAATGCCTCCAAATGGTATTTAATTAACTTCCCGGGGTGAAGAAACCCTTTTTGAGAACTCAGAGTGAGTAAATTGGCCATTTTCATGCTCTTTTAACCATTCCATAAATCTTGTGTTTTGGGCCCCTGGAAGCATGAAAATCACTTTAAACATGCTAATTTTAGCTCTAACACTGATGATCCACCTTCAAATGTGAACTGACGTTCAAAAATAAAACATTTGAAAACGGACCATTTTCCACATTTCTGAAGCATGACGTAATGGGGGGGTGTTATCTCTTTTGTCGAAAATCAGCCGTTTTTGCTCGAACATTAAATGCCTCCAAATGGTATTTAATTAACTTCCCGAGCCCCTGGAAGCATGAAAATCACTTTAAACATGCTAATTTTAGCTCTAACACTGATGATCCACCTACAAATGTGAACTGACGTTCAAAAATGAAACATTTGAAAACGGACCATTTTCCACATTTCTGAAGCATGACGTAATGGGGGGGTGTTATCTCTTTTGTCGAAAATCAGCCGTTTTTGCTCGAACATTAAATGCCTCCAAATGGTATTTAATTAACTTCCCGGGGTGAAGAAACCCTTTTTGAGAACTCAGAGTGAGTAAATTGGCCATTTTCATGCACTTTTAACCATTCCATAAATCTTGTGTTTTGGGCCCCAAGAAGCATGAAAATCACTTTAAACATGCTAATTTTAGCTCTAACACTGATGATCCACCTACAAATGTGAACTGAAGTTCAAAAATAAAACATTTGAAAACGGACAATTTTCCACATTTCTGAAGCATGACGTAATGGGGGGGTGTTATCTCTTTTGTCGAAAATCAGCCGTTTTTGCTCTAACATTAAATGCCTCCAAATGGTATTTAATTAACTTCCCGGGGTGAAGAAACCCTTTTTGAGAACTCAGAGTGAGTAAATTGGCCATTTTCATGCACTTTTAACCATTCCATAAATCTTGTGTTTTGGGCCCCTGGAAGCATGAAAATCACTTTAAACATGCTAATTTTAGCTCTAACACTGATGATCCACCTACAAATGTGAACTGACGTTCAAAACTAAAACATTTGAAAACGGACCATTTTCCACATTTCTGAAGCATGACGTAATGGGGGGGTGTTATCTCTTTTGTCGAAAATCAGCCGTTTTTGCTCGAACATTAAATGCCTCCAAATGGTATTTAATTAACTTCCCGAGCCCCTGGAAGCATGAAAATCACTTTAAACATGCTAATTTTAGCTCTAACACTGATGATCCAGCTACAAATGTGAACTGACGTTCAAAAATAAAACATTTGAAAACGGACCATTTTCCACATTTCTGAAGCATGACGTAATGGGGGGGTGTTATCTCTTTTGTCGAAAATCAGCCGTTTTTGCTCAAACATTAAATGCCTCCAAATGGTATTTAATTAACTTCCCGAGCCCCTGGAAGCATGAAAATCACTTTAAACATGCTAATTTTAGCTCTAACACTGATGATCCACCTACAAATGTGAACTGACGTTCAAAAATGAAACATTTGAAAACGGACCATTTTCCACATTTCTGAAGCATGACGTAATGGGGGGGTGTTATCTCTTTTGTGGAAAATCAGCCTTTTTTGCTCGAACATTAAATGCCTCCAAATGGTATTTATTTCACTTCCCGAGCCCCTGGAAGCATGAAAATCACTTTAAACATGCTAATTTTAGCTCTAACACTGATGATCCACCTACAAATGTGAACTGACGTTCAAAAATAAAACATTTGAAAACGGACCATTTTCCACATTTCTGAAGCATGACGTAATGGGGGGGTGTTATCTCTTTTGTCGAAAATCAGCCGTTTTTGCTCGAACATTAAATGCCTCCAAATGGTATTTAATTAACTTCCCGGGGTGAAGAAACCCTTTTTGAGAACTCAGAGTGAGTAAATTGGCCATTTTCATGCACTTTTAACCATTCCATAAATCTTGTGTTTTGGGCCCCTGGAAGCATGAAAATCACTTTAAACATGCTAATTTTAGCTCTAACACTGATGATCCACCTACAAATGTGAACTGACGTTCAAAAATAAAACATTTGAAAACGGACCATTTTCCACATTTCTGAAGCATGACGTAATGGGGGGGTGTTATCTCTTTTGTCGAAAATCAGCCGTTTTTGCTCTAACATTAAATGCCTCCAAATGGTATTTAATTAACTTCCCGGGGTGAAGAAACCCTTTTTGAGAACTCAGAGTGAGTAAATTGGCCATTTTCATGCACTTTTAACCATTCCATAAATCTTGTGTTTTGGGCCCCTGGAAGCATGAAAATCACTTTAAACATGCTAATTTTAGCTCTAACACTGATGATCCACCTACAAATGTGAACTGACGTTCAAAAATGAAACATTTGAAAACGGACCATTTTCCACATTTCTGAAGCATGACGTAATGGGGGGGGTGTTATCTCTTTTGTGGAAAATCAGCCTTTTTTGCTCGAACATTAAATGCCTCCAAATGGTATTTATTTCACTTCCCGAGCCCCTGGAAGCATGAAAATCACTTTAAACATGCTAATTTTAGCTCTAACACTGATGATCCACCTACAAATGTGAACTGATGTTCAAAAATAAAACATTTGAAAACGGACCATTTTCCACATTTCTGAAGCATGACGTAATGGGGGGGTGTTATCTCTTTTGTCGAAAATCAGCCGTTTTTGCTCTAACATTAAATGCCTCCAAATGGTATTTAATTAACTTCCCGGGGTGAAGAACCCCTTTTTGAGAACTCAGAGTGAGTAAATTGGCCATTTTCATGCACTTTTAACCATTCCATAAATCTTGTGTTTTGGGCCCCTGGAAGCATGAAAATCACTTTAAACATGCTAATTTTAGCTCTAACACTGATGATCCACCTACAAATGTGAACTGACGTTCAAAAATAAAACATTTGAAAACGGACCATTTTCCACATTTCTGAAGCATGACGTAATGGGGGGGTGTTATCTCTTTTGTCGAAAATCAGCCGTTTTTGCTCGAACATTAAATGCCTCCAAATGGTATTTAATTAACTTCCCGGGGTGAAGAAACCCTTTTTGAGAACTCAGAGTGAGTAAATTGGCCATTTTCATGCACTTTTAACCATTCCATAAATCTTGTGTTTTGGGCCCATGGAAGCATGAAAATCACTTTAAACATGCTAATTTTAGCTCTAACACTGATGATCCACCTACAAATGTGAACTGACGTTCAAAAATAAAACATTTGAAAACGGACCATTTTCCACATTTCTGAAGCATGACGTAATGGGGGGGTGTTATCTCTTTTGTCGAAAATCAGCCGTTTTTGCTCGAACATTAAATGCCTCCAAATGGTATTTAATTAACTTCCCGGGGTGAAGAAACCCTTTTTGAGAACTCAGAGTGAGTAAATTGGCCATTTTCATGCACTTTTAACCATTCCATAAATCTTGTGTTTTGGGCCCCTGGAAGCATGAAAATCACTTTAAACATGCTAATTTTAGCTCTAACACTGATGATCCACCTACAAATGTGAACTGACGTTCAAAAATAAAACATTTGAAAACGGACCATTTTCCACATTTCTGAAGCATGACGTAATGGGGGGGTGTTATCTCTTTTGTCGAAAATCAGCCGTTTTTGCTCTAACATTAAATGCCTCCAAATGGTATTTAATTAACTTCCCGGGGTGAAGAAACCCTTTTTGAGAACTCAGAGTGAGTAAATTGGCCATTTTCATGCACTTTTAACCATTCCATAAATCTTGTGTTTTGGGCCCCTGGAAGCATGAAAATCACTTTAAACATGCTAATTTTAGCTCCAACACTGATGATCCACCTACAAATGTGAACTGACGTTCAAAAATAAAACATTTGAAAACGGACCATTTTCCACATTTCTGAAGCATGACGTAATGGGGGGGTGTTATCTCTTTTGTCGAAAATCAGCCGTTTTTGCTCTAACATTAAATGCCTCCAAATGGTATTTAATTAACTTCCCGGGGTGAAGAAACCCTTTTTGAGAACTCAGAGTGAGTAAATTGGCCATTTTCATGCACTTTTAACCATTCCATAAATCTTGTGTTTTGGGCCCCTGGAAGCATGAAAATCACTTTAAACATGCTAATTTTAGCTCTAACACTGATGATCCACCTACAAATGTGAACTGACGTTCAAAAATAAAACATTTGAAAACGGACCATTTTCCACATTTCTGAAGCATGACGTAATGGGGGGGTGTTATCTCTTTTGTCGAAAATCAGCCGTTTTTGCTCGAACATTAAATGCCTCCAAATGGTATTTAATTAACTTCCCGGGGTGAAGAAACCCTTTTTGAGAACTCAGAGTGAGTAAATTGGCCATTTTCATGCACTTTTAACCATTCCATAAATCTTGTGTTTTGGGCCCCTGGAAGCATGAAAATCACTTTAAACATGCTAATTTTAGCTCTAACACTGATGATCCACCTACAAATGTGTACTGACGTTCAAAAATAAAACATTTGAAAACGGACCATTTTCCACATTTCTGAAGCATGACGTAATGGGGGGGTGTTATCTCTTTTGTCGAAAATCAGCCGTTTTTGCTCGAACATTAAATGCCTCCAAATGGTATTTAATTAACTTCCCGGGGTGAAGAAACCCTTTTTGAGAACTCAGAGTGAGTAAATTGGCCATTTTCATGCACTTTTAACCATTCCATAAATCTTGTGTTTTGGGCCCCTGGAAGCATGAAAATCACTTTAAACATGCTAATTTTAGCTCTAACACTGATGATCCACCTACAAATGTGAACTGACGTTCAAAAATAAAACATTTGAAAACGGACCATTTTCCACATTTCTGAAGCATGACGTAATGGGGGGGTGTTATCTCTTTTGTGGAAAATCAGCCTTTTTTGCTCTAACATTAAATGCCTCCAAATGGTATTTAATTAACTTCCCGGGGTGAAGAAACCCTTTTTGAGAACTCAGAGTGAGTAAATTGGCCATTTTCATGCACTTTTAACCATTCCATAAATCTTGTGTTTTGGGCCCCTGGAAGCATGAAAATCACTTTAAACATGCTAATTTTAGCTCTAACACTGATGATCCACCTACAAATGTGAACTGACGTTCAAAAATAAAACATTTGAAAACGGACCATTTTCCACATTTCTGAAGCATGACGTAATGGGGGGGTGTTATCTCTTTTGTCGAAAATCAGCCGTTTTTGCTCGAACATTAAATGCCTCCAAATGGTATTTAATTAACTTCCCGGGGTGAAGAAACCTTAAATGCCTCCAAATGGTATTTAATTAACTTCCCGAGCCCCTGGAAGCATGAAAATCACTTTAAACATGCTAATTTTAGCTCTAACACTGATGATCCACCTACAAATGTGAACTGACGTTCAAAAATGAAACATTTGAAAACGGACCATTTTCCACATTTCTGAAGCATGACGTAATGGGGGGTGTTATCTCTTTTGTCGAAAATCAGTAGTTTTTGCTCTAACATTAAATGCCTCCAAATGGTATTTAATTAACTTCCCGGGGTGAAGAAACCCTTTTTGAGAACTCAGAGTGAGTAAATTGGCCATTTTCATGCACTTTTAACCATTCCATAAATCTTGTGTTTTGGGCCCCTGGAAGCATGAAAATCACTTTAAACATGCTAATTTTAGCTCTAACACTGATGATCCACCTACAAATGTGAACTGACGTTCAAAAATAAAACATTTGAAAACGGACCATTTTCCACATTTCTGAAGCATGACGTAATGGGGGGGTGTTATCTCTTTTGTCGAAAATCAGCCGTTTTTGCTCGAACATTAAATGCCTCCAAATGGTATTTAATTAACTTCCCAAGCCCCTGGAAGCATGAAAATCACTTTAAACATGCTAATTTTAGCTCTAACACTGATGATCCACCTAGAAATGTGAACTGACGTTCAAAAATAAAACATTTGAAAACGGACCATTTTCCACATTTCTGAAGCATGACGTAATGGGGGGGTGTTATCTCTTTTGTCGAAAATCAGCCGTTTTTGCTCTAACATTAAATGCCTCCAAATGGTATTTAATTAACTTCCCGGGGTGAAGAAACCCTTTTTGAGAACTCAGAGTGAGTAAATTGGCCATTTTCATGCACTTTTACCCATTCCATAAATCTTGTGTTTTGGGCCCCTGGAAGCATGAAAATCACTTTAAACATGCTAATTTTAGCTCTAACACTGATGATCCACCTACAAATGTGAACTGACGTTCAAAAATAAAACATTTGAAAACGGACCATTTTCCACATTTCTGAAGCATGACGTAATGGGGGGGTGTTATCTCTTTTGTCGAAAATCAGCCGTTTTTGCTCTAACATTAAATGCCTCCAAATGGTATTTAATTAACTTCCCGGGGTGAAGAAACCCTTTTTGAGAACTCAGAGTGAGTAAATTGGCCATTTTCATGCACTTTTAACCATTCCATAAATCTTGTGTTTTGGGCCCCTGGAAGCATGAAAATCACTTTAAACATGCTAATTTTAGCTCCAACACTGATGATCCACCTACAAATGTGAACTGACGTTCAAAAATAAAACATTTGAAAACGGACCATTTTCCACATTTCTGAAGCATGACGTAATGGGGGGGTGTTATCTCTTTTGTCGAAAATCAGCCGTTTTTGCTCTAACATTAAATGCCTCCAAATGGTATTTAATTAACTTCCCGGGGTGAAGAAACCCTTTTTGAGAACTCAGAGTGAGTAAATTGGCCATTTTCATGCACTTTTAACCATTCCATAAATCTTGTGTTTTGGGCCCCTGGAAGCATGAAAATCACTTTAAACATGCTAATTTTAGCTCTAACACTGATGATCCACCTACAAATGTGAACTGACGTTCAAAAATAAAACATTTGAAAACGGACCATTTTCCACATTTCTGAAGCATGACGTAATGGGGGGGTGTTATCTCTTTTGTCGAAAATCAGCCGTTTTTGCTCGAACATTAAATGCCTCCAAATGGTATTTAATTAACTTCCCGGGGTGAAGAAACCCTTTTTGAGAACTCAGAGTGAGTAAATTGGCCATTTTCATGCACTTTTAACCATTCCATAAATCTTGTGTTTTGGGCCCCTGGAAGCATGAAAATCACTTTAAACATGCTAATTTTAGCTCTAACACTGATGATCCACCTACAAATGTGTACTGACGTTCAAAAATAAAACATTTGAAAACGGACCATTTTCCACATTTCTGAAGCATGACGTCATGGGGGGTGTTATCTCTTTTGTCGAAAATCAGCCGTTTTTGCTCGAACATTAAATGCCTCCAAATGGTATTTAATTAACTTCCCGGGGTGAAGAAACCCTTTTTGAGAACTCAGAGTGAGTAAATTGGCCATTTTCATGCACTTTTAACCATTCCATAAATCTTGTGTTTTGGGCCCCTGGAAGCATGAAAATCACTTTAAACATGCTAATTTTAGCTCTAACACTGATGATCCACCTACAAATGTGAACTGACGTTCAAAAATAAAACATTTGAAAACGGACCATTTTCCACATTTCTGAAGCATGACGTAATGGGGGGGTGTTATCTCTTTTGTGGAAAATCAGCCTTTTTTGCTCTAACATTAAATGCCTCCAAATGGTATTTAATTAACTTCCCGAGCCCCTGGAAGCATGAAAATCACTTTAAACATGCTAATTTTAGCTCTAACACTGATGATCCACCTACAAATGTGAACTGACGTTCAAAAATGAAACATTTGAAAACGGACCATTTTCCACATTTCTGAAGCATGACGTAATGGGGGGTGTTATCTCTTTTGTCGAAAATCAGCCGTTTTTGCTCTAACATTAAATGCCTCCAAATGGTATTTAATTAACTTCCCGGGGTGAAGAAACCCTTTTTGAGAACTCAGAGTGAGTAAATTGGCCATTTTCATGCACTTTTAACCATTCCATAAATCTTGTGTTTTGGGCCCCTGGAAGCATGAAAATCACTTTAAACATGCTAATTTTAGCTCTAACACTGATGATCCACCTACAAATGTGAACTGACGTTCAAAAATAAAACATTTGAAAACGGACCATTTTCCACATTTCTGAAGCATGACGTAATGGGGGGGTGTTATCTCTTTTGTCGAAAATCAGCCGTTTTTGCTTGAACATTAAATGCCTCCAAATGGTATTTAATTAACTTCCCAAGCCCCTGGAAGCATGAAAATCACTTTAAACATGCTAATTTTAGCTCTAACACTGATGATCCACCTACAAATGTGAACTGACGTTCAAAAATAAAACATTTGAAAACGGACCATTTTCCACATTTCTGAAGCATGACGTAATGGGGGGGTGTTATCTCTTTTGTCGAAAATCAGCCGTTTTTGCTCTAACATTAAATGCCTCCAAATGGTATTTAATTAACTTCCCGGGGTGAAGAAACCCTTTTTGAGAACTCAGAGTGAGTAAATTGGCCATTTTCATGCACTTTTACCCATTCCATAAATCTTGTGTTTTGGGCCCCTGGAAGCATGAAAATCACTTTAAACATGCTAATTTTAGCTCTAACACTGATGATCCACCTACAAATGTGAACTGACGTTCAAAAATAAAACATTTGAAAACGGACCATTTTCCACATTTCTGAAGCATGACGTAATGGGGGGGTGTTATCTCTTTTGTCGAAAATCAGCCGTTTTTGCTCGAACATTAAATGCCTCCAAATGGTATTTAATTAACTTCCCGGGGTGAAGAAACCCTTTTTGAGAACTCAGAGTGAGTAAATTGGCCATTTTCATGCACTTTTAACCATTCCATAAATCTTGTGTTTTGGGCCCATGGAAGCATGAAAATCACTTTAAACATGCTAATTTTAGCTCTAACACTGATGATCCACCTACAAATGTGAACTGACGTTCAAAAATAAAACATTTGAAAACGGACCATTTTCCACATTTCTGAAGCATGACGTAATGGGGGGGTGTTATCTCTTTTGTCGAAAATCAGCCGTTTTTGCTCGAACATTAAATGCCTCCAAATGGTATTTAATTAACTTCCCGGGGTGAAGAAACCCTTTTTGAGAACTCAGAGTGAGTAAATTGGCCATTTTCATGCACTTTTAACCATTCCATAAATCTTGTGTTTTGGGCCCCTGGAAGCATGAAAATCACTTTAAACATGCTAATTTTAGCTCTAACACTGATGATCCACCTACAAATGTGAACTGACGTTCAAAAATAAAACATTTGAAAACGGACCATTTTCCACATTTCTGAAGCATGACGTAATGGGGGGGTGTTATCTCTTTTGTCGAAAATCAGCCGTTTTTGCTAGAACATTAAATGCCTCCAAATGGTATTTAATTAACTTCCCGGGGTGAAGAAACCCTTTTTGAGAACTCAGAGTGAGTAAATTGGCCATTTTCATGCACTTTTAACCATTCCATAAATCTTGTGTTTTGGGCCCCTGGAAGCATGAAAATCACTTTAAACATGCTAATTTTAGCTCTAACACTGATGATCCACCTACAAATGTGTACTGACGTTCAAAAATAAAACATTTGAAAACGGACCATTTTCCACATTTCTGAAGCATGACGTCATGGGGGGTGTTATCTCTTTTGTCGAAAATCAGCCGTTTTTGCTCGAACATTAAATGCCTCCAAATGGTATTTAATTAACTTCCCGGGGTGAAGAAACCCTTTTTGAGAACTCAGAGTGAGTAAATTGGCCATTTTCATGCACTTTTAACCATTCCATAAATCTTGTGTTTTGGGCCCCTGGAAGCATGAAAATCACTTTAAACATGCTAATTTTAGCTCTAACACTGATGATCCACCTACAAATGTGAACTGACGTTCAAAAATAAAACATTTGAAAACGGACCATTTTCCACATTTCTGAAGCATGACGTAATGGGGGGGTGTTATCTCTTTTGTCGAAAATCAGCCGTTTTTGCTCTAACATTAAATGCCTCCAAATGGTATTTAATTAACTTCCCGGGGTGAAGAAACCCTTTTTGAGAACTCAGAGTGAGTAAATTGGCCATTTTCATGCACTTTTAACCATTCCATAAATCTTGTGTTTTGGGCCCCTGGAAGCATGAAAATCACTTTAAACATGCTAATTTTAGCTCTAACACTGATGATCCACCTACAAATGTGAACTGACGTTCAAAAATGAAACATTTGAAAACGGACCATTTTCCACATTTCTGAAGCATGACGTAATGGGGGGGGTGTTATCTCTTTTGTCGAAAATCAGCCGTTTTTGCTCGAACATTAAATGCCTCTAAATGGTATTTAATTAACTTCCCGGGGTGAAGAAACCCTTTTTGAGAACTCAGAGTGAGTAAATTGGCCATTTTCATGCACTTTTAACCATTCCATAAATCTTGTGTTTTGGGCCCCTGGAAGCATGAAAATCACTTTAAACATGCTAATTTTAGCTCTAACACTGATGATCCACCTACAAATGTGAACTGACGTTCAAAAATAAAACATTTGAAAACGGACCATTTTCCACATTTCTGAAGCATGACGTAATGGGGGGGTGTTATCTCTTTTGTCGAAAATCAGCCGTTTTTGCTCGAACATTAAATGCCTCCAAATGGTATTTAATTAACTTCCCGGGGTGAAGAAACCCTTTTTGAGAACTCAGAGTGAGTAAATTGGCCATTTTCATGCACTTTTAACCATTCCATAAATCTTGTGTTTTGGGCCCCTGGAAGCATGAAAATCACTTTAAACATGCTAATTTTAGCTCTAACACTGATGATCCACCTACAAATGTGAACTGACGTTCAAAAATAAAACATTTGAAAACGGACCATTTTCCACATTTCTGAAGCATGACGTAATGGGGGGGTGTTATCTCTTTTGTGGAAAATCAGCCTTTTTTGCTCTAACATTAAATGCCTCCAAATGGTATTTAATTAACTTCCCGAGCCCCTGGAAGCATGAAAATCACTTTAAACATGCTAATTTTAGCTCTAACACTGATGATCCACCTACAAATGTGAACTGACGTTCAAAAATGAAACATTTGAAAACGGACCATTTTCCACATTTCTGAAGCATGACGTAATGGGGGGGTGTTATCTCTTTTGTCGAAAATCAGCCGTTTTTGCTCTAACATTAAATGCCTCCAAATGGTATTTAATTAACTTCCCGGGGTGAAGAAACCCTTTTTGAGAACTCAGAGTGAGTAAATTGGCCATTTTCATGCACTTTTACCCATTCCATAAATCTTGTGTTTTGGGCCCCTGGAAGCATGAAAATCACTTTAAACATGCTAATTTTAGCTCTAACACTGATGATCCACCTACAAATGTGAACTGACGTTCAAAAATAAAACATTTGAAAACGGACCATTTTCCACATTTCTGAAGCATGACGTAATGGGGGGGTGTTATCTCTTTTGTCGAAAATCAGCCGTTTTTGCTCGAACATTAAATGCCTCCAAATGGTATTTAATTAACTTCCCGGGGTGAAGAAACCCTTTTTGAGAACTCAGAGTGAGTAAATTGGCCATTTTCATGCACTTTTAACCATTCCATAAATCTTGTGTTTTGGGCCCATGGAAGCATGAAAATCACTTTAAACATGCTAATTTTAGCTCTAACACTGATGATCCACCTACAAATGTGAACTGACGTTCAAAAATAAAACATTTGAAAACGGACCATTTTCCACATTTCTGAAGCATGACGTAATGGGGGGTGTTATCTCTTTTGTCGAAAATCAGCCGTTTTTGCTCGAACATTAAATGCCTCCAAATGGTATTTAATTAACTTCCCGGGGTGAAGAAACCCTTTTTGAGAACTCAGAGTGAGTAAATTGGCCATTTTCATGCACTTTTAACCATTCCATAAATCTTGTGTTTTGGGCCCCTGGAAGCATGAAAATCACTTTAAACATGCTAATTTTAGCTCTAACACTGATGATCCACCTACAAATGTGAACTGACGTTCAAAAACAAAACATTTGAAAACGGACCATTTTCCACATTTCTGAAGCATGACGTAATGGGGGGGTGTTATCTCTTTTGTCGAAAATCAGCCGTTTTTGCTCTAACATTAAATGCCTCCAAATGGTATTTAATTAACTTCCCGGGGTGAAGAAACCCTTTTTGAGAACTCAGAGTGAGTAAATTGGCCATTTTCATGCACTTTTAACCATTCCATAAATCTTGTGTTTTGGGCCCCTGGAAGCATGAAAATCACTTTAAACATGCTAATTTTAGCTCCAACACTGATGATCCACCTACAAATGTGAACTGACGTTCAAAAATAAAACATTTGAAAACGGACCATTTTCCACATTTCTGAAGCATGACGTAATGGGGGGGTGTTATCTCTTTTGTCGAAAATCAGCCGTTTTTGCTCTAACATTAAATGCCTCCAAATGGTATTTAATTAACTTCCCGGGGTGAAGAAACCCTTTTTGAGAACTCAGAGTGAGTAAATTGGCCATTTTCATGCACTTTTAACCATTCCATAAATCTTGTGTTTTGGGCCCCTGGAAGCATGAAAATCACTTTAAACATGCTAATTTTAGCTCCAACACTGATGATCCACCTACAAATGTGAACTGACGTTCAAAAATAAAACATTTGAAAACGGACCATTTTCCACATTTCTGAAGCATGACGTAATGGGGGGGTGTTATCTCTTTTGTCGAAAATCAGCCGTTTTTGCTCTAACATTAAATGCCTCCAAATGGTATTTAATTAACTTCCCGGGGTGAAGAAACCCTTTTTGAGAACTCAGAGTGAGTAAATTGGCCATTTTCATGCACTTTTAACCATTCCATAAATCTTGTGTTTTGGGCCCCTGGAAGCATGAAAATCACTTTAAACATGCTAATTTTAGCTCTAACACTGATGATCCACCTACAAATGTGAACTGACGTTCAAAAATAAAACATTTGAAAACGGACCATTTTCCACATTTCTGAAGCATGACGTAATGGGGGGGTGTTATCTCTTTTGTCGAAAATCAGTCGTTTTTGCTCGAACATTAAATGCCTCCAAATGGTATTTAATTAACTTCCCGGGGTGAAGAAACCCTTTTTGAGAACTCAGAGTGAGTAAATTGGCCATTTTCATGCACTTTTAACCATTCCATAAATCTTGTGTTTTGGGCCCCTGGAAGCATGAAAATCACTTTAAACATGCTAATTTTAGCTCTAACACTGATGATCCACCTACAAATGTGTACTGACGTTCAAAAATAAAACATTTGAAAACGGACCATTTTCCACATTTCTGAAGCATGACGTCATGGGGGGTGTTATCTCTTTTGTCGAAAATCAGCCGTTTTTGCTCGAACATTAAATGCCTCCAAATGGTATTTAATTAACTTCCCGGGGTGAAGAAACCCTTTTTGAGAACTCAGAGTGAGTAAATTGGCCATTTTCATGCACTTTTAACCATTCCATAAATCTTGTGTTTTGGGCCCCTGGAAGCATGAAAATCACTTTAAACATGCTAATTTTAGCTCTAACACTGATGATCCACCTACAAATGTGAACTGACGTTCAAAAATAAAACATTTGAAAACGGACCATTTTCCACATTTCTGAAGCATGACGTAATGGGGGGGTGTTATCTCTTTTGTCGAAAATCAGCCGTTTTTGCTCTAACATTAAATGCCTCCAAATGGTATTTAATTAACTTCCCGGGGTGAAGAAACCCTTTTTGAGAACTCAGAGTGAGTAAATTGGCCATTTTCATGCACTTTTAACCATTCCATAAATCTTGTGTTTTGGGCCCCTGGAAGCATGAAAATCACTTTAAACATGCTAATTTTAGCTCTAACACTGATGATCCACCTACAAATGTGAACTGACGTTCAAAAATGAAACATTTGAAAACGGACCATTTTCCACATTTCTGAAGCATGACGTAATGGGGGGGTGTTATCTCTTTTGTCGAAAATCAGCCGTTTTTGCTCGAACATTAAATGCCTCTAAATGGTATTTAATTAACTTCCCGGGGTGAAGAAACCCTTTTTGAGAACTCAGAGTGAGTAAATTGGCCATTTTCATGCACTTTTAACCATTCCATAAATCTTGTGTTTTGGGCCCCTGGAAGCATGAAAATCACTTTAAACATGCTAATTTTAGCTCTAACACTGATGATCCACCTACAAATGTGAACTGACGTTCAAAAATAAAACATTTGAAAACGGACCATTTTCCACATTTCTGAAGCATGACGTAATGGGGGGGTGTTATCTCTTTTGTCGAAAATCAGCCGTTTTTGCTCGAACATTAAATGCCTCCAAATGGTATTTAATTAACTTCCCGGGGTGAAGAAACCCTTTTTGAGAACTCAGAGTGAGTAAATTGGCCATTTTCATGCACTTTTAACCATTCCATAAATCTTGTGTTTTGGGCCCCTGGAAGCATGAAAATCACTTTAAACATGCTAATTTTAGCTCTAACACTGATGATCCACCTACAAATGTGAACTGACGTTCAAAAATAAAACATTTGAAAACGGACCATTTTCCACATTTCTGAAGCATGACGTAATGGGGGGGTGTTATCTCTTTTGTGGAAAATCAGCCTTTTTTGCTCTAACATTAAATGCCTCCAAATGGTATTTAATTAACTTCCCGAACCCCTGGAAGCATGAAAATCACTTTAAACATGCTAATTTTAGCTCTAACACTGATGATCCACCTACAAATGTGAACTGACGTTCAAAAATGAAACATTTGAAAACGGACCATTTTCCACATTTCTGAAGCATGACGTAATGGGGGGTGTTATCTCTTTTGTCGAAAATCAGCCGTTTTTGCTCTAACATTAAATGCCTCCAAATGGTATTTAATTAACTTCCCGGGGTGAAGAAACCCTTTTTGAGAACTCAGAGTGAGTAAATTGGCCATTTTCATGCACTTTTAACCATTCCATAAATCTTGTGTTTTGGGCCCCTGGAAGCATGAAAATCACTTTAAACATGCTAATTTTAGCTCTAACACTGATGATCCACCTACAAATGTGAACTGACGTTCAAAAATAAAACATTTGAAAACGGACCATTTTCCACATTTCTGAAGCATGACGTAATGGGGGGGTGTTATCTCTTTTGTCGAAAATCAGCCGTTTTTGCTCGAACATTAAATGCCTCCAAATGGTATTTAATTAACTTCCCAAGCCCCTGGAAGCATGAAAATCACTTTAAACATGCTAATTTTAGCTCTAACACTGATGATCCACCTACAAATGTGAACTGACGTTCAAAAATAAAACATTTGAAAACGGACCATTTTCCACATTTCTGAAGCATGACGTAATGGGGGGGTGTTATCTCTTTTGTCGAAAATCAGCCGTTTTTGCTCTAACATTAAATGCCTCCAAATGGTATTTAATTAACTTCCCGGGGTGAAGAAACCCTTTTTGAGAACTCAGAGTGAGTAAATTGGCCATTTTCATGCACTTTTACCCATTCCATAAATCTTGTGTTTTGGGCCCCTGGAAGCATGAAAATCACTTTAAACATGCTAATTTTAGCTCTAACACTGATGATCCACCTACAAATGTGAACTGACGTTCAAAAATAAAACATTTGAAAACGGACCATTTTCCACATTTCTGAAGCATGACGTAATGGGGGGGTGTTATCTCTTTTGTCGAAAATCAGCCGTTTTTGCTCTAACATTAAATGCCTCCAAATGGTATTTAATTAACTTCCCGGGGTGAAGAAACCCTTTTTGAGAACTCAGAGTGAGTAAATTGGCCATTTTCATGCACTTTTAACCATTCCATAAATCTTGTGTTTTGGGCCCCTGGAAGCATGAAAATCACTTTAAACATGCTAATTTTAGCTCCAACACTGATGATCCACCTACAAATGTGAACTGACGTTCAAAAATAAAACATTTGAAAACGGACCATTTTCCACATTTCTGAAGCATGACGTAATTGGGGGGTGTTATCTCTTTTGTCGAAAATCAGCCGTTTTTGCTCTAACATTAAATGCCTCCAAATGGTATTTAATTAACTTCCCGGGGTGAAGAAACCCTTTTTGAGAACTCAGAGTGAGTAAATTGGCCATTTTCATGCACTTTTAACCATTCCATAAATCTTGTGTTTTGGGCCCCTGGAAGCATGAAAATCACTTTAAACATGCTAATTTTAGCTCTAACACTGATGATCCACCTACAAATGTGAACTGACGTTCAAAAATAAAACATTTGAAAACGGACCATTTTCCACATTTCTGAAGCATGACGTAATGGGGGGGTGTTATCTCTTTTGTCGAAAATCAGCCGTTTTTGCTCGAACATTAAATGCCTCCAAATGGTATTTAATTAACTTCCCGGGGTGAAGAAACCCTTTTTGAGAACTCAGAGTGAGTAAATTGGCCATTTTCATGCACTTTTAACCATTCCATAAATCTTGTGTTTTGGGCCCCTGGAAGCATGAAAATCACTTTAAACATGCTAATTTTAGCTCTAACACTGATGATCCACCTACAAATGTGTACTGACGTTCAAAAATAAAACATTTGAAAATGGACCATTTTCCACATTTCTGAAGCATGACGTCATGGGGGGTGTTATCTCTTTTGTCGAAAATCAGCCGTTTTTGCTCGAACATTAAATGCCTCCAAATGGTATTTAATTAACTTCCCAAGCCCCTGGAAGCATGAAAATCACTTTAAACATGCTAATTTTAGCTCTAACACTGATGATCCACCTACAAATGTGAACTGACGTTCAAAAATAAAACATTTGAAAACGGACCATTTTCCACATTTCTGAAGCATGACGTAATGGGGGGGTGTTATCTCTTTTGTCGAAAATCAGCCGTTTTTGCTCTAACATTAAATGCCTCCAAATGGTATTTAATTAACTTCCCGGGGTGAAGAAACCCTTTTTGAGAACTCAGAGTGAGTAAATTGGCCATTTTCATGCACTTTTACCCATTCCATAAATCTTGTGTTTTGGGCCCCTGGAAGCATGAAAATCACTTTAAACATGCTAATTTTAGCTCTAACACTGATGATCCACCTACAAATGTGAACTGACGTTCAAAAATAAAACATTTGAAAACGGACCATTTTCCACATTTCTGAAGCATGACGTAATGGGGGGGTGTTATCTCTTTTGTCGAAAATCAGCCGTTTTTGCTCGAACATTAAATGCCTCCAAATGGTATTTAATTAACTTCCCGGGGTGAAGAAACCCTTTTTGAGAACTCAGAGTGAGTAAATTGGCCATTTTCATGCACTTTTAACCATTCCATAAATCTTGTGTTTTGGGCCCATGGAAGCATGAAAATCACTTTAAACATGCTAATTTTAGCTCTAACACTGATGATCCACCTACAAATGTGAACTGACGTTCAAAAATAAAACATTTGAAAACGGACCATTTTCCACATTTCTGAAGCATGACGTAATGGGGGGTGTTATCTCTTTTGTCGAAAATCAGCCGTTTTTGCTCGAACATTAAATGCCTCCAAATGGTATTTAATTAACTTCCCGGGGTGAAGAAACCCTTTTTGAGAACTCAGAGTGAGTAAATTGGCCATTTTCATGCACTTTTAACCATTCCATAAATCTTGTGTTTTGGGCCCCTGGAAGCATGAAAATCACTTTAAACATGCTAATTTTAGCTCTAACACTGATGATCCACCTACAAATGTGAACTGACGTTCAAAAATAAAACATTTGAAAACGGACCATTTTCCACATTTCTGAAGCATGACGTAATGGGGGGGTGTTATCTCTTTTGTCGAAAATCAGCCGTTTTTGCTCTAACATTAAATGCCTCCAAATGGTATTTAATTAACTTCCCGGGGTGAAGAAACCCTTTTTGAGAACTCAGAGTGAGTAAATTGGCCATTTTCATGCACTTTTAACCATTCCATAAATCTTGTGTTTTGGGCCCCTGGAAGCATGAAAATCACTTTAAACATGCTAATTTTAGCTCTAACACTGATGATCCACCTACAAATGTGAACTGACGTTCAAAAATGAAACATTTGAAAACGGACCATTTTCCACATTTCTGAAGCATGACGTAATGGGGGGGGTGTTATCTCTTTTGTCGAAAATCAGCCGTTTTTGCTCGAACATTAAATGCCTCTAAATGGTATTTAATTAACTTCCCGGGGTGAAGAAACCCTTTTTGAGAACTCAGAGTGAGTAAATTGGCCATTTTCATGCACTTTTAACCATTCCATAAATCTTGTGTTTTGGGCCCCTGGAAGCATGAAAATCACTTTAAACATGCTAATTTTAGCTCTAACACTGATGATCCACCTACAAATGTGAACTGACGTTCAAAAATAAAACATTTGAAAACGGACCATTTTCCACATTTCTGAAGCATGACGTAATGGGGGGGTGTTATCTCTTTTGTCGAAAATCAGCCGTTTTTGCTCGAACATTAAATGCCTCCAAATGGTATTTAATTAACTTCCCGGGGTGAAGAAACCCTTTTTGAGAACTCAGAGTGAGTAAATTGGCCATTTTCATGCACTTTTAACCATTCCATAAATCTTGTGTTTTGGGCCCCTGGAAGCATGAAAATCACTTTAAACATGCTAATTTTAGCTCTAACACTGATGATCCACCTACAAATGTGAACTGACGTTCAAAAATAAAACATTTGAAAACGGACCATTTTCCACATTTCTGAAGCATGACGTAATGGGGGGGTGTTATCTCTTTTGTGGAAAATCAGCCTTTTTTGCTCTAACATTAAATGCCTCCAAATGGTATTTAATTAACTTCCCGAGCCCCTGGAAGCATGAAAATCACTTTAAACATGCTAATTTTAGCTCTAACACTGATGATCCACCTACAAATGTGAACTGACGTTCAAAAATGAAACATTTGAAAACGGACCATTTTCCACATTTCTGAAGCATGACGTAATGGGGGGTGTTATCTCTTTTGTCGAAAATCAGCCGTTTTTGCTCTAACATTAAATGCCTCCAAATGGTATTTAATTAACTTCCCGGGGTGAAGAAACCCTTTTTGAGAACTCAGAGTGAGTAAATTGGCCATTTTCATGCACTTTTAACCATTCCATAAATCTTGTGTTTTGGGCCCCTGGAAGCATGAAAATCACTTTAAACATGCTAATTTTAGCTCTAACACTGATGATCCACCTACAAATGTGAACTGACGTTCAAAAATAAAACATTTGAAAACGGACCATTTTCCACATTTCTGAAGCATGACGTAATGGGGGGGTGTTATCTCTTTTGTCGAAAATCAGCCGTTTTTGCTCGAACATTAAATGCCTCCAAATGGTATTTAATTAACTTCCCAAGCCCCTGGAAGCATGAAAATCACTTTAAACATGCTAATTTTAGCTCTAACACTGATGATCCACCTACAAATGTGAACTGACGTTCAAAAATAAAACATTTGAAAACGGACCATTTTCCACATTTCTGAAGCATGACGTAATGGGGGGGTGTTATCTCTTTTGTCGAAAATCAGCCGTTTTTGCTCTAACATTAAATGCCTCCAAATGGTATTTAATTAACTTCCCGGGGTGAAGAAACCCTTTTTGAGAACTCAGAGTGAGTAAATTGGCCATTTTCATGCACTTTTACCCATTCCATAAATCTTGTGTTTTGGGCCCCTGGAAGCATGAAAATCACTTTAAACATGCTAATTTTAGCTCTAACACTGATGATCCACCTACAAATGTGAACTGACGTTCAAAAATAAAACATTTGAAAACGGACCATTTTCCACATTTCTGAAGCATGACGTAATGGGGGGGTGTTATCTCTTTTGTCGAAAATCAGCCGTTTTTGCTCGAACATTAAATGCCTCCAAATGGTATTTAATTAACTTCCCGGGGTGAAGAAACCCTTTTTGAGAACTCAGAGTGAGTAAATTGGCCATTTTCATGCACTTTTAACCATTCCATAAATCTTGTGTTTTGGGCCCATGGAAGCATGAAAATCACTTTAAACATGCTAATTTTAGCTCTAACACTGATGATCCACCTACAAATGTGAACTGACGTTCAAAAATAAAACATTTGAAAACGGACCATTTTCCACATTTCTGAAGCATGACGTAATGGGGGGTGTTATCTCTTTTGTCGAAAATCAGCCGTTTTTGCTCGAACATTAAATGCCTCCAAATGGTATTTAATTAACTTCCCGGGGTGAAGAAACCCTTTTTGAGAACTCAGAGTGAGTAAATTGGCCATTTTCATGCACTTTTAACCATTCCATAAATCTTGTGTTTTGGGCCCCTGGAAGCATGAAAATCACTTTAAACATGCTAATTTTAGCTCTAACACTGATGATCCACCTACAAATGTGAACTGACGTTCAAAAACAAAACATTTGAAAACGGACCATTTTCCACATTTCTGAAGCATGACGTAATGGGGGGGTGTTATCTCTTTTGTCGAAAATCAGCCGTTTTTGCTCTAACATTAAATGCCTCCAAATGGTATTTAATTAACTTCCCGGGGTGAAGAAACCCTTTTTGAGAATTCAGAGTGAGTAAATTGGCCATTTTCATGCACTTTTAACCATTCCATAAATCTTGTGTTTTGGGCCCCTGGAAGCATGAAAATCACTTTAAACATGCTAATTTTAGCTCCAACACTGATGATCCACCTACAAATGTGAACTGACGTTCAAAAATAAAACATTTGAAAACGGACCATTTTCCACATTTCTGAAGCATGACGTAATGGGGGGGTGTTATCTCTTTTGTCGAAAATCAGCCGTTTTTGCTCTAACATTAAATGCCTCCAAATGGTATTTAATTAACTTCCCGGGGTGAAGAAACCCTTTTTGAGAACTCAGAGTGAGTAAATTGGCCATTTTCATGCACTTTTAACCATTCCATAAATCTTGTGTTTTGGGCCCCTGGAAGCATGAAAATCACTTTAAACATGCTAATTTTAGCTCCAACACTGATGATCCACCTACAAATGTGAACTGACGTTCAAAAATAAAACATTTGAAAACGGACCATTTTCCACATTTCTGAAGCATGACGTAATGGGGGGGTGTTATCTCTTTTGTCGAAAATCAGCCGTTTTTGCTCTAACATTAAATGCCTCCAAATGGTATTTAATTAACTTCCCGGGGTGAAGAAACCCTTTTTGAGAACTCAGAGTGAGTAAATTGGCCATTTTCATGCACTTTTAACCATTCCATAAATCTTGTGTTTTGGGCCCCTGGAAGCATGAAAATCACTTTAAACATGCTAATTTTAGCTCTAACACTGATGATCCACCTACAAATGTGAACTGACGTTCAAAAATAAAACATTTGAAAACGGACCATTTTCCACATTTCTGAAGCATGACGTAATGGGGGGGTGTTATCTCTTTTGTCGAAAATCAGTCGTTTTTGCTCGAACATTAAATGCCTCCAAATGGTATTTAATTAACTTCCCGGGGTGAAGAAACCCTTTTTGAGAACTCAGAGTGAGTAAATTGGCCATTTTCATGCACTTTTAACCATTCCATAAATCTTGTGTTTTGGGCCCCTGGAAGCATGAAAATCACTTTAAACATGCTAATTTTAGCTCTAACACTGATGATCCACCTACAAATGTGTACTGACGTTCAAAAATAAAACATTTGAAAACGGACCATTTTCCACATTTCTGAAGCATGACGTCATGGGGGGTGTTATCTCTTTTGTCGAAAATCAGCCGTTTTTGCTCGAACATTAAATGCCTCCAAATGGTATTTAATTAACTTCCCGGGGTGAAGAAACCCTTTTTGAGAACTCAGAGTGAGTAAATTGGCCATTTTCATGCACTTTTAACCATTCCATAAATCTTGTGTTTTGGGCCCCTGGAAGCATGAAAATCACTTTAAACATGCTAATTTTAGCTCTAACACTGATGATCCACCTACAAATGTGAACTGACGTTCAAAAATAAAACATTTGAAAACGGACCATTTTCCACATTTCTGAAGCATGACGTAATGGGGGGGTGTTATCTCTTTTGTCGAAAATCAGCCGTTTTTGCTCTAACATTAAATGCCTCCAAATGGTATTTAATTAACTTCCCGGGGTGAAGAAACCCTTTTTGAGAACTCAGAGTGAGTAAATTGGCCATTTTCATGCACTTTTAACCATTCCATAAATCTTGTGTTTTGGGCCCCTGGAAGCATGAAAATCACTTTAAACATGCTAATTTTAGCTCTAACACTGATGATCCACCTACAAATGTGAACTGACGTTCAAAAATGAAACATTTGAAAACGGACCATTTTCCACATTTCTGAAGCATGACGTAATGGGGGGGTGTTATCTCTTTTGTCGAAAATCAGCCGTTTTTGCTCGAACATTAAATGCCTCTAAATGGTATTTAATTAACTTCCCGGGGTGAAGAAACCCTTTTTGAGAACTCAGAGTGAGTAAATTGGCCATTTTCATGCACTTTTAACCATTCCATAAATCTTGTGTTTTGGGCCCCTGGAAGCATGAAAATCACTTTAAACATGCTAATTTTAGCTCTAACACTGATGATCCACCTACAAATGTGAACTGACGTTCAAAAATAAAACATTTGAAAACGGACCATTTTCCACATTTCTGAAGCATGACGTAATGGGGGGGTGTTATCTCTTTTGTCGAAAATCAGCCGTTTTTGCTCGAACATTAAATGCCTCCAAATGGTATTTAATTAACTTCCCGGGGTGAAGAAACCCTTTTTGAGAACTCAGAGTGAGTAAATTGGCCATTTTCATGCACTTTTAACCATTCCATAAATCTTGTGTTTTGGGCCCCTGGAAGCATGAAAATCACTTTAAACATGCTAATTTTAGCTCTAACACTGATGATCCACCTACAAATGTGAACTGACGTTCAAAAATAAAACATTTGAAAACGGACCATTTTCCACATTTCTGAAGCATGACGTAATGGGGGGGTGTTATCTCTTTTGTGGAAAATCAGCCTTTTTTGCTCTAACATTAAATGCCTCCAAATGGTATTTAATTAACTTCCCGAACCCCTGGAAGCATGAAAATCACTTTAAACATGCTAATTTTAGCTCTAACACTGATGATCCACCTACAAATGTGAACTGACGTTCAAAAATGAAACATTTGAAAACGGACCATTTTCCACATTTCTGAAGCATGACGTAATGGGGGGTGTTATCTCTTTTGTCGAAAATCAGCCGTTTTTGCTCTAACATTAAATGCCTCCAAATGGTATTTAATTAACTTCCCGGGGTGAAGAAACCCTTTTTGAGAACTCAGAGTGAGTAAATTGGCCATTTTCATGCACTTTTAACCATTCCATAAATCTTGTGTTTTGGGCCCCTGGAAGCATGAAAATCACTTTAAACATGCTAATTTTAGCTCTAACACTGATGATCCACCTACAAATGTGAACTGACGTTCAAAAATAAAACATTTGAAAACGGACCATTTTCCACATTTCTGAAGCATGACGTAATGGGGGGGTGTTATCTCTTTTGTCGAAAATCAGCCGTTTTTGCTCGAACATTAAATGCCTCCAAATGGTATTTAATTAACTTCCCAAGCCCCTGGAAGCATGAAAATCACTTTAAACATGCTAATTTTAGCTCTAACACTGATGATCCACCTACAAATGTGAACTGACGTTCAAAAATAAAACATTTGAAAACGGACCATTTTCCACATTTCTGAAGCATGACGTAATGGGGGGGTGTTATCTCTTTTGTCGAAAATCAGCCGTTTTTGCTCTAACATTAAATGCCTCCAAATGGTATTTAATTAACTTCCCGGGGTGAAGAAACCCTTTTTGAGAACTCAGAGTGAGTAAATTGGCCATTTTCATGCACTTTTACCCATTCCATAAATCTTGTGTTTTGGGCCCCTGGAAGCATGAAAATCACTTTAAACATGCTAATTTTAGCTCTAACACTGATGATCCACCTACAAATGTGAACTGACGTTCAAAAATAAAACATTTGAAAACGGACCATTTTCCACATTTCTGAAGCATGACGTAATGGGGGGGTGTTATCTCTTTTGTCGAAAATCAGCCGTTTTTGCTCTAACATTAAATGCCTCCAAATGGTATTTAATTAACTTCCCGGGGTGAAGAAACCCTTTTTGAGAACTCAGAGTGAGTAAATTGGCCATTTTCATGCACTTTTAACCATTCCATAAATCTTGTGTTTTGGGCCCCTGGAAGCATGAAAATCACTTTAAACATGCTAATTTTAGCTCCAACACTGATGATCCACCTACAAATGTGAACTGACGTTCAAAAATAAAACATTTGAAAACGGACCATTTTCCACATTTCTGAAGCATGACGTAATTGGGGGGTGTTATCTCTTTTGTCGAAAATCAGCCGTTTTTGCTCTAACATTAAATGCCTCCAAATGGTATTTAATTAACTTCCCGGGGTGAAGAAACCCTTTTTGAGAACTCAGAGTGAGTAAATTGGCCATTTTCATGCACTTTTAACCATTCCATAAATCTTGTGTTTTGGGCCCCTGGAAGCATGAAAATCACTTTAAACATGCTAATTTTAGCTCTAACACTGATGATCCACCTACAAATGTGAACTGACGTTCAAAAATAAAACATTTGAAAACGGACCATTTTCCACATTTCTGAAGCATGACGTAATGGGGGGGTGTTATCTCTTTTGTCGAAAATCAGCCGTTTTTGCTCGAACATTAAATGCCTCCAAATGGTATTTAATTAACTTCCCGGGGTGAAGAAACCCTTTTTGAGAACTCAGAGTGAGTAAATTGGCCATTTTCATGCACTTTTAACCATTCCATAAATCTTGTGTTTTGGGCCCCTGGAAGCATGAAAATCACTTTAAACATGCTAATTTTAGCTCTAACACTGATGATCCACCTACAAATGTGTACTGACGTTCAAAAATAAAACATTTGAAAACGGACCATTTTCCACATTTCTGAAGCATGACGTCATGGGGGGTGTTATCTCTTTTGTCGAAAATCAGCCGTTTTTGCTCGAACATTAAATGCCTCCAAATGGTATTTAATTAACTTCCCAAGCCCCTGGAAGCATGAAAATCACTTTAAACATGCTAATTTTAGCTCTAACACTGATGATCCACCTACAAATGTGAACTGACGTTCAAAAATAAAACATTTGAAAACGGACCATTTTCCACATTTCTGAAGCATGACGTAATGGGGGGGTGTTATCTCTTTTGTCGAAAATCAGCCGTTTTTGCTCTAACATTAAATGCCTCCAAATGGTATTTAATTAACTTCCCGGGGTGAAGAAACCCTTTTTGAGAACTCAGAGTGAGTAAATTGGCCATTTTCATGCACTTTTACCCATTCCATAAATCTTGTGTTTTGGGCCCCTGGAAGCATGAAAATCACTTTAAACATGCTAATTTTAGCTCTAACACTGATGATCCACCTACAAATGTGAACTGACGTTCAAAAATAAAACATTTGAAAACGGACCATTTTCCACATTTCTGAAGCATGACGTAATGGGGGGGTGTTATCTCTTTTGTCGAAAATCAGCCGTTTTTGCTCGAACATTAAATGCCTCCAAATGGTATTTAATTAACTTCCCGGGGTGAAGAAACCCTTTTTGAGAACTCAGAGTGAGTAAATTGGCCATTTTCATGCACTTTTAACCATTCCATAAATCTTGTGTTTTGGGCCCATGGAAGCATGAAAATCACTTTAAACATGCTAATTTTAGCTCTAACACTGATGATCCACCTACAAATGTGAACTGACGTTCAAAAATAAAACATTTGAAAACGGACCATTTTCCACATTTCTGAAGCATGACGTAATGGGGGGTGTTATCTCTTTTGTCGAAAATCAGCCGTTTTTGCTCGAACATTAAATGCCTCCAAATGGTATTTAATTAACTTCCCGGGGTGAAGAAACCCTTTTTGAGAACTCAGAGTGAGTAAATTGGCCATTTTCATGCACTTTTAACCATTCCATAAATCTTGTGTTTTGGGCCCCTGGAAGCATGAAAATCACTTTAAACATGCTAATTTTAGCTCTAACACTGATGATCCACCTACAAATGTGAACTGACGTTCAAAAATAAAACATTTGAAAACGGACCATTTTCCACATTTCTGAAGCATGACGTAATGGGGGGGTGTTATCTCTTTTGTCAAAAATCAGCCGTTTTTGCTCTAACATTAAATGCCTCCAAATGGTATTTAATTAACTTCCCGGGGTGAAGAAACCCTTTTTGAGAACTCAGAGTGAGTAAATTGGCCATTTTCATGCACTTTTAACCATTCCATAAATCTTGTGTTTTGGGCCCCTGGAAGCATGAAAATCACTTTAAACATGCTAATTTTAGCTCCAACACTGATGATCCACCTACAAATGTGAACTGACGTTCAAAAATAAAACATTTGAAAACGGACCATTTTCCACATTTCTGAAGCATGACGTAATGGGGGGGTGTTATCTCTTTTGTCGAAAATCAGCCGTTTTTGCTCTAACATTAAATGCCTCCAAATGGTATTTAATTAACTTCCCGGGGTGAAGAAACCCTTTTTGAGAACTCAGAGTGAGTAAATTGGCCATTTTCATGCACTTTTAACCATTCCATAAATCTTGTGTTTTGGGCCCCTGGAAGCATGAAAATCACTTTAAACATGCTAATTTTAGCTCTAACACTGATGATCCACCTACAAATGTGAACTGACGTTCAAAAATAAAACATTTGAAAACGGACCATTTTCCACATTTCTGAAGCATGACGTAATGGGGGGGTGTTATCTCTTTTGTCGAAAATCAGCCGTTTTTGCTCGAACATTAAATGCCTCCAAATGGTATTTAATTAACTTCCCGGGGTGAAGAAACCCTTTTTGAGAACTCAGAGTGAGTAAATTGGCCATTTTCATGCACTTTTACCCATTCCATAAATCTTGTGTTTTGGGCCCCTGGAAGCATGAAAATCACTTTAAACATGCTAATTTTAGCTCTAACACTGATGATCCACCTACAAATGTGAACTGACGTTCAAAAATAAAACATTTGAAAACGGACCATTTTCCACATTTCTGAAGCATGACGTCATGGGGGTGTTATCTCTTTTGTCGAAAATCAGCCGTTTTTGCTCGAACATTAAATGCCTCCAAATGGTATTTAATTAACTTCCCGGGGTGAAGAAACCCTTTTTGAGAACTCAGAGTGAGTAAATTGGCCATTTTCATGCACTTTTAACCATTCCATAAATCTTGTGTTTTGGGCCCCTGGAAGCATGAAAATCACTTTAAACATGCTAATTTTAGCTCCAACACTGATGATCCACCTACAAATGTGAACTGACGTTCAAAAATAAAACATTTGAAAACGGACCATTTTCCACATTTCTGAAGCATGACGTAATGGGGGGGTGTTATCTCTTTTGTCGAAAATCAGCCGTTTTTGCTCTAACATTAAATGCCTCCAAATGGTATTTAATTAACTTCCCGGGGTGAAGAAACCCTTTTTGAGAACTCAGAGTGAGTAAATTGGCCATTTTCATGCACTTTTAACCATTCCATAAATCTTGTGTTTTGGGCCCCTGGAAGCATGAAAATCACTTTAAACATGCTAATTTTAGCTCTAACACTGATGATCCACCTACAAATGTGAACTGACGTTCAAAAATAAAACATTTGAAAACGGACCATTTTCCACATTTCTGAAGCATGACGTAATGGGGGGGTGTTATCTCTTTTGTCGAAAATCAGCCGTTTTTGCTCGAACATTAAATGCCTCCAAATGGTATTTAATTAACTTCCCGGGGTGAAGAAACCCTTTTTGAGAACTCAGAGTGAGTAAATTGGCCATTTTCATGCACTTTTAACCATTCCATAAATCTTGTGTTTTGGGCCCCTGGAAGCATGAAAATCACTTTAAACATGCTAATTTTAGCTCTAACACTGATGATCCACCTACAAATGTGTACTGACGTTCAAAAATAAAACATTTGAAAACGGACCATTTTCCACATTTCTGAAGCATGACGTCATGGGGGGTGTTATCTCTTTTGTCGAAAATCAGCCGTTTTTGCTCGAACATTAAATGCCTCCAAATGGTATTTAATTAACTTCCCAAGCCCCTGGAAGCATGAAAATCACTTTAAACATGCTAATTTTAGCTCTAACACTGATGATCCACCTACAAATGTGAACTGACGTTCAAAAATAAAACATTTGAAAACGGACCATTTTCCACATTTCTGAAGCATGACGTAATGGGGGGGTGTTATCTCTTTTGTCGAAAATCAGCCGTTTTTGCTCTAACATTAAATGCCTCCAAATGGTATTTAATTAACTTCCCGGGGTGAAGAAACCCTTTTTGAGAACTCAGAGTGAGTAAATTGGCCATTTTCATGCACTTTTACCCATTCCATAAATCCTGTGTTTTGGGCCCCTGGAAGCATGAAAATCACTTTAAACATGCTAATTTTAGCTCTAACACTGATGATCCACCTACAAATGTGAACTGACGTTCAAAAATAAAACATTTGAAAACGGACCATTTTCCACATTTCTGAAGCATGACGTAATGGGGGGGTGTTATCTCTTTTGTCGAAAATCAGCCGTTTTTGCTCGAACATTAAATGCCTCCAAATGGTATTTAATTAACTTCCCGGGGTGAAGAAACCCTTTTTGAGAACTCAGAGTGAGTAAATTGGCCATTTTCATGCACTTTTAACCATTCCATAAATCTTGTGTTTTGGGCCCATGGAAGCATGAAAATCACTTTAAACATGCTAATTTTAGCTCTAACACTGATGATCCACCTACAAATGTGAACTGACGTTCAAAAATTAAACATTTGAAAACGGACCATTTTCCACATTTCTGAAGCATGACGTAATGGGGGGGTGTTATCTCTTTTGTCGAAAATCAGCCGTTTTTGCTCGAACATTAAATGCCTCCAAATGGTATTTAATTAACTTCCCGGGGTGAAGAAACCCTTTTTGAGAACTCAGAGTGAGTAAATTGGCCATTTTCATGCACTTTTAACCATTCCATAAATCTTGTGTTTTGGGCCCCTGGAAGCATGAAAATCACTTTAAACATGCTAATTTTAGCTCTAACACTGATGATCCACCTACAAATGTGAACTGACGTTCAAAAATAAAACATTTGAAAACGGACCATTTTCCACATTTCTGAAGCATGACGTAATGGGGGGGTGTTATCTCTTTTGTCGAAAATCAGCCGTTTTTGCTCGAACATTAAATGCCTCCAAATGGTATTTAATTAACTTCCCGGGGTGAAGAAACCCTTTTTGAGAACTCAGAGTGAGTAAATTGGCCATTTTCATGCACTTTTAACCATTCCATAAATCTTGTGTTTTGGGCCCCTGGAAGCATGAAAATCACTTTAAACATGCTAATTTTAGCTCTAACACTGATGATCCACCTACAAATGTGTACTGACGTTCAAAAATAAAACATTTGAAAACGGACCATTTTCCACATTTCTGAAGCATGACGTCATGGGGGTGTTATCTCTTTTGTCGAAAATCAGCCGTTTTTGCTCGAACATTAAATGCCTCCAAATGGTATTTAATTAACTTCCCGGGGTGAAGAAACCCTTTTTGAGAACTCAGAGTGAGTAAATTGGCCATTTTCATGCACTTTTAACCATTCCATAAATCTTGTGTTTTGGGCCCCTGGAAGCATGAAAATCACTTTAAACATGCTAATTTTAGCTCTAACACTGATGATCCACCTACAAATGTGAACTGACGTTCAAAAATGAAACATTTGAAAACGGACCATTTTCCACATTTCTGAAGCATGACGTAATGGGGGGGTGTTATCTCTTTTGTCGAAAATCAGCCGTTTTTGCTCGAACATTAAATGCCTCTAAATGGTATTTAATTAACTTCCCGGGGTGAAGAAACCCTTTTTGAGAACTCAGAGTGAGTAAATTGGCCATTTTCATGCACTTTTAACCATTCCATAAATCTTGTGTTTTGGGCCCCTGGAAGCATGAAAATCACTTTAAACATGCTAATTTTAGCTCTAACACTGATGATCCACCTACAAATGTGAACTGACGTTCAAAAATAAAACATTTGAAAACGGACCATTTTCCACATTTCTGAAGCATGACGTAATGGGGGGTTGTTATCTCTTTTGTCGAAAATCAGCCGTTTTTGCTCGAACATTAAATGCCTCCAAATGGTATTTAATTAACTTCCCGGGGTGAAGAAACCCTTTTTGAGAACTCAGAGTGAGTAAATTGGCCATTTTCATGCACTTTTAACCATTCCATAAATCTTGTGTTTTGGGCCCCTGGAAGCATGAAAATCACTTTAAACATGCTAATTTTAGCTCTAACACTGATGATCCACCTACAAATGTGAACTGACGTTCAAAAATAAAACATTTGAAAACGGACCATTTTCCACATTTCTGAAGCATGACGTAATGGGGGGGTGTTATCTCTTTTGTGGAAAATCAGCCTTTTTTGCTCTAACATTAAATGCCTCCAAATGGTATTTAATTAACTTCCCGAGCCCCTGGAAGCATGAAAATCACTTTAAACATGCTAATTTTAGCTCTAACACTGATGATCCACCTACAAATGTGAACTGACGTTCAAAAATGAAACATTTGAAAACGGACCATTTTCCACATTTCTGAAGCATGACGTAATGGGGGGTGTTATCTCTTTTGTCGAAAATCAGCCGTTTTTGCTCTAACATTAAATGCCTCCAAATGGTATTTAATTAACTTCCCGGGGTGAAGAAACCCTTTTTGAGAACTCAGAGTGAGTAAATTGGCCATTTTCATGCACTTTTAACCATTCCATAAATCTTGTGTTTTGGGCCCCTGGAAGCATGAAAATCACTTTAAACATGCTAATTTTAGCTCTAACACTGATGATCCACCTACAAATGTGAACTGACGTTCAAAAATAAAACATTTGAAAACGGACCATTTTCCACATTTCTGAAGCATGACGTAATGGGGGGGTGTTATCTCTTTTGTCGAAAATCAGCCGTTTTGCTCGAACATTAAATGCCTCCAAATGGTATTTAATTAACTTCCCAAGCCCCTGGAAGCATGAAAATCACTTTAAACATGCTAATTTTAGCTCTAACACTGATGATCCACCTACAAATGTGAACTGACGTTCAAAAATAAAACATTTGAAAACGGACCATTTTCCACATTTCTGAAGCATGACGTAATGGGGGGGTGTTATCTCTTTTGTCGAAAATCAGCCGTTTTTGCTCTAACATTAAATGCCTCCAAATGGTATTTAATTAACTTCCCGGGGTGAAGAAACCCTTTTTGAGAACTCAGAGTGAGTAAATTGGCCATTTTCATGCACTTTTACCCATTCCATAAATCTTGTGTTTTGGGCCCCTGGAAGCATGAAAATCACTTTAAACATGCTAATTTTAGCTCTAACACTGATGATCCACCTACAAATGTGAACTGACGTTCAAAAATAAAACATTTGAAAACGGACCATTTTCCACATTTCTGAAGCATGACGTAATGGGGGGGTGTTATCTCTTTTGTCGAAAATCAGCCGTTTTTGCTCTAACATTAAATGCCTCCAAATGGTATTTAATTAACTTCCCGGGGTGAAGAAACCCTTTTTGAGAACTCAGAGTGAGTAAATTGGCCATTTTCATGCACTTTTAACCATTCCATAAATCTTGTGTTTTGGGCCCCTGGAAGCATGAAAATCACTTTAAACATGCTAATTTTAGCTCCAACACTGATGATCCACCTACAAATGTGAACTGACGTTCAAAAATAAAACATTTGAAAACGGACCATTTTCCACATTTCTGAAGCATGACGTAATGGGGGGGTGTTATCTCTTTTGTCGAAAATCAGCCGTTTTTGCTCTAACATTTAATGCCTCCAAATGGTATTTAATTAACTTCCCGGGGTGAAGAAACCCTTTTTGAGAACTCAGAGTGAGTAAATTGGCCATTTTCATGCACTTTTAACCATTCCATAAATCTTGTGTTTTGGGCCCCTGGAAGCATGAAAATCACTTTAAACATGCTAATTTTAGCTCTAACACTGATGATCCACCTACAAATGTGAACTGACGTTCAAAAATAAAACATTTGAAAACGGACCATTTTCCACATTTCTGAAGCATGACGTAATGGGGGGGTGTTATCTCTTTTGTCGAAAATCAGCCGTTTTTGCTAGAACATTAAATGCCTCCAAATGGTATTTAATTAACTTCCCGGGGTGAAGAAACCCTTTTTGAGAACTCAGAGTGAGTAAATTGGCCATTTTCATGCACTTTTAACCATTCCATAAATCTTGTGTTTTGGGCCCCTGGAAGCATGAAAATCACTTTAAACATGCTAATTTTAGCTCTAACACTGATGATCCACCTACAAATGTGTACTGACGTTCAAAAATAAAACATTTGAAAACGGACCATTTTCCACATTTCTGAAGCATGACGTCATGGGGGGTGTTATCTCTTTTGTCGAAAATCAGCCGTTTTTGCTCGAACATTAAATGCCTCCAAATGGTATTTAATTAACTTCCCGGGGTGAAGAAACCCTTTTTGAGAACTCAGAGTGAGTAAATTGGCCATTTTCATGCACTTTTAACCATTCTATAAATCTTGTGTTTTGGGCCCCTGGAAGCATGAAAATCACTTTAAACATGCTAATTTTAGCTCTAACACTGATGATCCACCTACAAATGTGAACTGACGTTCAAAAATAAAACATTTGAAAACGGACCATTTTCCACATTTCTGAAGCATGACGTAATGGGGGGGTGTTATCTCTTTTGTCGAAAATCAGCCGTTTTTGCTCTAACATTAAATGCTTCCAAATGGTATTTAATTAACTTCCCGGGGTGAAGAAACCCTTTTTGAGAACTCAGAGTGAGTAAATTGGCCATTTTCATGCACTTTTAACCATTCCATAAATCTTGTGTTTTGGGCCCCTGGAAGCATGAAAATCACTTTAAACATGCTAATTTTAGCTCTAACACTGATGATCCACCTACAAATGTGAACTGACGTTCAAAAATGAAACATTTGAAAACGGACCATTTTCCACATTTCTGAAGCATGACGTAATGGGGGGGTGTTATCTCTTTTGTCGAAAATCAGCCGTTTTTGCTCGAACATTAAATGCCTCTAAATGGTATTTAATTAACTTCCCGGGGTGAAGAAACCCTTTTTGAGAACTCAGAGTGAGTAAATTGGCCATTTTCATGCACTTTTAACCATTCCATAAATCTTGTGTTTTGGGCCCCTGGAAGCATGAAAATCACTTTAAACATGCTAATTTTAGCTCTAACACTGATGATCCACCTACAAATGTGAACTGACGTTCAAAAATAAAACATTTGAAAACGGACCATTTTCCACATTTCTGAAGCATGACGTAATGGGGGGGTGTTATCTCTTTTGTCGAAAATCAGCCGTTTTTGCTCTAACATTAAATGCCTCCAAATGGTATTTAATTAACTTCCCGGGGTGAAGAAACCCTTTTTGAGAACTCAGAGTGAGTAAATTGGCCATTTTCATGCACTTTTAACCATTCCATAAATCTTGTGTTTTGGGCCCCTGGAAGCATGAAAATCACTTTAAACATGCTAATTTTAGCTCTAACACTGATGATCCACCTACAAATGTGAACTGACGTTCAAAAATGAAACATTTGAAAACGGACCATTTTCCACATTTCTGAAGCATGACGTAATGGGGGGGTGTTATCTCTTTTGTCGAAAATCAGCCGTTTTTGCTCGAACATTAAATGCCTCTAAATGGTATTTAATTAACTTCCCGGGGTGAAGAAACCCTTTTTGAGAACTCAGAGTGAGTAAATTGGCCATTTTCATGCACTTTTAACCATTCCATAAATCTTGTGTTTTGGGCCCCTGGAAGCATGAAAATCACTTTAAACATGCTAATTTTAGCTCTAACACTGATGATCCACCTACAAATGTGAACTGACGTTCAAAAATAAAACATTTGAAAACGGACCATTTTCCACATTTCTGAAGCATGACGTAATGGGGGGGTGTTATCTCTTTTGTCGAAAATCAGCCGTTTTTGCTCGAACATTAAATGCCTCCAAATGGTATTTATTTAACTTCCCGGGGTGAAGAAACCCTTTTTGAGAACTCAGAGTGAGTAAATTGGCCATTTTCATGCACTTTTAACCATTCCATAAATCTTGTGTTTTGGGCCCCTGGAAGCATGAAAATCACTTTAAACATGCTAATTTTAGCTCTAACACTGATGATCCACCTACAAATGTGAACTGACGTTCAAAAATAAAACATTTGAAAACGGACCATTTTCCACATTTCTGAAGCATGACGTAATGGGGGGGTGTTATCTCTTTTGTGGAAAATCAGCCTTTTTTGCTCTAACATTAAATGCCTCCAAATGGTATTTAATTAACTTCCCGAGCCCCTGGAAGCATGAAAATCACTTTAAACATGCTAATTTTAGCTCTAACACTGATGATCCACCTACAAATGTGAACTGACGTTCAAAAATGAAACATTTGAAAACGGACCATTTTCCACATTTCTGAAGCATGACGTAATGGGGGGTGTTATCTCTTTTGTCGAAAATCAGCCGTTTTTGCTCTAACATTAAATGCCTCCAAATGGTATTTAATTAACTTCCCGGGGTGAAGAAACCCTTTTTGAGAACTCAGAGTGAGTAAATTGGCCATTTTCATGCACTTTTAACCATTCCATAAATCTTGTGTTTTGGGCCCCTGGAAGCATGAAAATCACTTTAAACATGCTAATTTTAGCTCTAACACTGATGATCCACCTACAAATGTGAACTGACGTTCAAAAATAAAACATTTGAAAACGGACCATTTTCCACATTTCTGAAGCATGACGTAATGGGGGGGTGTTATCTCTTTTGTCGAAAATCAGCCGTTTTTGCTCGAACATTAAATGCCTCCAAATGGTATTTAATTAACTTCCCAAGCCCCTGGAAGCATGAAAATCACTTTAAACATGCTAATTGTAGCTCTAACACTGATGATCCACCTACAAATGTGAACTGACGTTCAAAAATAAAACATTTGAAAACGGACCATTTTCCACATTTCTGAAGCATGACGTAATGGGGGGGTGTTATCTCTTTTGTCGAAAATCAGCCGTTTTTGCTCTAACATTAAATGCCTCCAAATGGTATTTAATTAACTTCCCGGGGTGAAGAAACCCTTTTTGAGAACTCAGAGTGAGTAAATTGGCCATTTTCATGCACTTTTACCCATTCCATAAATCTTGTGTTTTGGGCCCCTGGAAGCATGAAAATCACTTTAAACATGCTAATTTTAGCTCTAACACTGATGATCCACCTACAAATGTGAACTGACGTTCAAAAATAAAACATTTGAAAACGGACCATTTCCACATTTCTGAAGCATGACGTAATGGGGGGGTGTTATCTCTTTTGTCGAAAATCAGCCGTTTTTGCTCTAACATTAAATGCCTCCAAATGGTATTTAATTAACTTCCCGGGGTGAAGAAACCCTTTTTGAGAACTCAGAGTGAGTAAATTGGCCATTTTCATGCACTTTTAACCATTCCATAAATCTTGTGTTTTGGGCCCCTGGAAGCATGAAAATCACTTTAAACATGCTAATTTTAGCTCCAACACTGATGATCCACCTACAAATGTGAACTGACGTTCAAAAATAAAACATTTGAAAACGGACCATTTTCCACATTTCTGAAGCATGACGTAATGGGGGGGTGTTATCTCTTTTGTCGAAAATCAGCCGTTTTTGCTCTAACATTAAATGCCTCCAAATGGTATTTAATTAACTTCCCGGGGTGAAGAAACCCTTTTTGAGAACTCAGAGTGAGTAAATTGGCCATTTTCATGCACTTTTAACCATTCCATAAATCTTGTGTTTTGGGCCCCTGGAAGCATGAAAATCACTTTAAACATGCTAATTTTAGCTCTAACACTGATGATCCACCTACAAATGTGAACTGACGTTCAAAAATAAAACATTTGAAAACGGACCATTTTCCACATTTCTGAAGCATGACGTAATGGGGGGGTGTTATCTCTTTTGTCGAAAATCAGCCGTTTTTGCTCGAACATTAAATGCCTCCAAATGGTATTTAATTAACTTCCCGGGGTGAAGAAACCCTTTTTGAGAACTCAGAGTGAGTAAATTGGCCATTTTCATGCACTTTTAACCATTCCATAAATCTTGTGTTTTGGGCCCCTGGAAGCATGAAAATCACTTTAAACATGCTAATTTTAGCTCTAACACTGATGATCCACCTACAAATGTGTACTGACGTTCAAAAATAAAACATTTGAAAACGGACCATTTTCCACATTTCTGAAGCATGACGTCATGGGGGGTGTTATCTCTTTTGTCGAAAATCTGCCGTTTTTGCTCGAACATTAAATGCCTCCAAATGGTATTTAATTAACTTCCCGGGGTGAAGAAACCCTTTTTGAGAACTCAGAGTGAGTAAATTGGCCATTTTCATGCACTTTTAACCATTCCATAAATCTTGTGTTTTGGGCCCCTGGAAGCATGAAAATCACTTTAAACATGCTAATTTTAGCTCTAACACTGATGATCCACCTACAAATGTGAACTGACGTTCAAAAATAAAACATTTGAAAACGGACCATTTTCCACATTTCTGAAGCATGACGTAATGGGGGGGTGTTATCTCTTTTGTCGAAAATCAGCCGTTTTTGCTCTAACATTAAATGCTTCCAAATGGTATTTAATTAACTTCCCGGGGTGAAGAAACCCTTTTTGAGAACTCAGAGTGAGTAAATTGGCCATTTTCATGCACTTTTAACCATTCCATAAATCTTGTGTTTTGGGCCCCTGGAAGCATGAAAATCACTTTAAAAATGCTAATTTTAGCTCTAACACTGATGATCCACCTACAAATGTGAACTGACGTTCAAAAATGAAACATTTGAAAACGGACCATTTTCCACATTTCTGAAGCATGACGTAATGGGGGGGTGTTATCTCTTTTGTCGAAAATCAGCCGTTTTTGCTCGAACATTAAATGCCTCTAAATGGTATTTAATTAACTTCCCGGGGTGAAGAAACCCTTTTTGAGAACTCAGAGTGAGTAAATTGGCCATTTTCATGCACTTTTAACCATTCCATAAATCTTGTGTTTTGGGCCCCTGGAAGCATGAAAATCACTTTAAACATGCTAATTTTAGCTCTAACACTGATGATCCACCTACAAATGTGAACTGACGTTCAAAAATAAAACATTTGAAAACGGACCATTTTCCACATTTCTGAAGCATGACGTAATGGGGGGGTGTTATCTCTTTTGTCGAAAATCAGCCGTTTTTGCTCTAACATTAAATGCCTCCAAATGGTATTTAATTAACTTCCCGGGGTGAAGAAACCCTTTTTGAGAACTCAGAGTGAGTAAATTGGCCATTTTCATGCACTTTTAACCATTCCATAAATCTTGTGTTTTGGGCCCCTGGAAGCATGAAAATCACTTTAAACATGCTAATTTTAGCTCTAACACTGATGATCCACCTACAAATGTGAACTGACGTTCAAAAATAAAACATTTGAAAACGGACCATTTTCCACATTTCTGAAGCATGACGTAATGGGGGGGTGTTATCTCTTTTGTCGAAAATCAGCTGTTTTTGCTCGAACATTAAATGCCTCCAAATGGTATTTAATTAACTTCCCGGGGTGAAGAAACCCTTTTTGAGAACTCAGAGTGAGTAAATTGGCCATTTTCATGCACTTTTAACCATTCCATAAATCTTGTGTTTTGGGCCCCTGGAAGCATGAAAATCACTTTAAACATGCTAATTTTAGCTCTAACACTGATGATCCACCTACAAATGTGTACTGACGTTCAAAAATAAAACATTTGAAAACGGACCATTTTCCACATTTCTGAAGCATGACGTCATGGGGGGTGTTATCTCTTTTGTCGAAAATCAGCCGTTTTTGCTCGAACATTAAATGCCTCCAAATGGTATTTAATTAACTTCCCGGGGTGAAGAAACCCTTTTTGAGAACTCAGAGTGAGTAAATTGGCCATTTTCATGCACTTTTAACCATTCCATAAATCTTGTGTTTTGGGCCCCTGGAAGCATGAAAATCACTTTAAACATGCTAATTTTAGCTCTAACACTGATGATCCACCTACAAATGTGAACTGACGTTCAAAAATAAAACATTTGAAAACGGACCATTTTCCACATTTCTGAAGCATGACGTAATGGGGGGGTGTTATCTCTTTTGTCGAAAATCAGCCGTTTTTGCTCTAACATTAAATGCCTCCAAATGGTATTTAATTAACTTCCCGGGGTGAAGAAACCCTTTTTGAGAACTCAGAGTGAGTAAATTGGCCATTTTCATGCACTTTTAACCATTCCATAAATCTTGTGTTTTGGGCCCCTGGAAGCATGAAAATCACTTTAAACATGCTAATTTTAGCTCTAACACTGATGATCCACCTACAAATGTGAACTGACGTTCAAAAATGAAACATTTGAAAACGGACCATTTTCCACATTTCTGAAGCATGACGTAATGGGGGGGTGTTATCTCTTTTGTCGAAAATCAGCCGTTTTTGCTCGAACATTAAATGCCTCTAAATGGTATTTAATTAACTTCCCGGGGTGAAGAAACCCTTTTTGAGAACTCAGAGTGAGTAAATTGGCCATTTTCATGCACTTTTAACCATTCCATAAATCTTGTGTTTTGGGCCCCTGGAAGCATGAAAGTCACTTTAAACATGCTAATTTTAGCTCTAACACTGATGATCCACCTACAAATGTGAACTGACGTTCAAAAATAAAACATTTGAAAACGGACCATTTTCCACATTTCTGAAGCATGACGTAATGGGGGGGTGTTATCTCTTTTGTCGAAAATCAGCCGTTTTTGCTCGAACATTAAATGCCTCCAAATGGTATTTAATTAACTTCCCGGGGTGAAGAAACCCTTTTTGAGAACTCAGAGTGAGTAAATTGGCCATTTTCATGCACTTTTAACCATTCCATAAATCTTGTGTTTTGGGCCCCTGGAAGCATGAAAATCACTTTAAACATGCTAATTTTAGCTCTAACACTGATGATCCACCTACAAATGTGAACTGACGTTCAAAAATAAAACATTTGAAAACGGACCATTTTCCACATTTCTGAAGCATGACGTAATGGGGGGGTGTTATCTCTTTTGTGGAAAATCAGCCTTTTTTGCTCTAACATTAAATGCCTCCAAATGGTATTTAATTAACTTCCCGAGCCCCTGGAAGCATGAAAATCACTTTAAACATGCTAATTTTAGCTCTAACACTGATGATCCACCTACAAATGTGAACTGACGTTCAAAAATGAAACATTTGAAAACGGACCATTTTCCACATTTCTGAAGCATGACGTAATGGGGGGTGTTATCTCTTTTGTCGAAAATCAGCCGTTTTTGCTCTAACATTAAATGCCTCCAAATGGTATTTAATTAACTTCCCGGGGTGAAGAAACCCTTTTTGAGAACTCAGAGTGAGTAAATTGGCCATTTTCATGCACTTTTAACCATTCCATAAATCTTGTGTTTTGGGCCCCTGGAAGCATGAAAATCACTTTAAACATGCTAATTTTAGCTCTAACACTGATGATCCACCTACAAATGTGAACTGACGTTCAAAAATAAAACATTTGAAAACGGACCATTTTCCACATTTCTGAAGCATGACGTAATGGGGGGGTGTTATCTCTTTTGTCGAAAATCAGCCGTTTTTGCTCGAACATTAAATGCCTCCAAATGGTATTTAATTAACTTCCCAAGCCCCTGGAAGCATGAAAATCACTTTAAACATGCTAATTGTAGCTCTAACACTGATGATCCACCTACAAATGTGAACTGACGTTCAAAAATAAAACATTTGAAAACGGACCATTTTCCACATTTCTGAAGCATGACGTAATGGGGGGGTGTTATCTCTTTTGTCGAAAATCAGCCGTTTTTGCTCTAACATTAAATGCCTCCAAATGGTATTTAATTAACTTCCCGGGGTGAAGAAACCCTTTTTGAGAACTCAGAGTGAGTAAATTGGCCATTTTCATGCACTTTTACCCATTCCATAAATCTTGTGTTTTGGGCCCCTGGAAGCATGAAAATCACTTTAAACATGCTAATTTTAGCTCTAACACTGATGATCCACCTACAAATGTGAACTGACGTTCAAAAATAAAACATTTGAAAACGGACCATTTTCCACATTTCTGAAGCATGACGTAATGGGGGGGTGTTATCTCTTTTGTCGAAAATCAGCCGTTTTTGCTCTAACATTAAATGCCTCCAAATGGTATTTAATTAACTTCCCGGGGTGAAGAAACCCTTTTTGAGAACTCAGAGTGAGTAAATTGGCCATTTTCATGCACTTTTAACCATTCCATAAATCTTGTGTTTTGGGCCCCTGGAAGCATGAAAATCACTTTAAACATGCTAATTTTAGCTCCAACACTGATGATCCACCTACAAATGTGAACTGACGTTCAAAAATAAAACATTTGAAAACGGACCATTTTCCACATTTCTGAAGCATGACGTAATGGGGGGGTGTTATCTCTTTTGTCGAAAATCAGCCGTTTTTGCTCTAACATTAAATGCCTCCAAATGGTATTTAATTAACTTCCCGGGGTGAAGAAACCCTTTTTGAGAACTCAGAGTGAGTAAATTGGCCATTTTCATGCACTTTTAACCATTCCATAAATCTTGTGTTTTGGGCCCCTGGAAGCATGAAAATCACTTTAAACATGCTAATTTTAGCTCTAACACTGATGATCCACCTACAAATGTGAACTGACGTTCAAAAATAAAACATTTGAAAACGGACCATTTTCCACATTTCTGAAGCATGACGTAATGGGGGGGTGTTATCTCTTTTGTCGAAAATCAGCCGTTTTTGCTCGAACATTAAATGCCTCCAAATGGTATTTAATTAACTTCCCGGGGTGAAGAAACCCTTTTTGAGAACTCAGAGTGAGTAAATTGGCCATTTTCATGCACTTTTAACCATTCCATAAATCTTGTGTTTTGGGCCCCTGGAAGCATGAAAATCACTTTAAACATGCTAATTTTAGCTCTAACACTGATGATCCACCTACAAATGTGTACTGACGTTCAAAAATAAAACATTTGAAAACGGACCATTTTCCACATTTCTGAAGCATGACGTCATGGGGGGTGTTATCTCTTTTGTCGAAAATCAGCCGTTTTTGCTCGAACATTAAATGCCTCCAAATGGTATTTAATTAACTTCCCGGGGTGAAGAAACCCTTTTTGAGAACTCAGAGTGAGTAAATTGGCCATTTTCATGCACTTTTAACCATTCCATAAATCTTGTGTTTTGGGCCCCTGGAAGCATGAAAATCACTTTAAACATGCTAATTTTAGCTCTAACACTGATGATCCACCTACAAATGTGAACTGACGTTCAAAAATAAAACATTTGAAAACGGACCATTTTCCACATTTCTGAAGCATGACGTAATGGGGGGGTGTTATCTCTTTTGTCGAAAATCAGCCGTTTTTGCTCTAACATTAAATGCTTCCAAATGGTATTTAATTAACTTCCCGGGGTGAAGAAACCCTTTTTGAGAACTCAGAGTGAGTAAATTGGCCATTTTCATGCACTTTTAACCATTCCATAAATCTTGTGTTTTGGGCCCCTGGAAGCATGAAAATCACTTTAAAAATGCTAATTTTAGCTCTAACACTGATGATCCACCTACAAATGTGAACTGACGTTCAAAAATGAAACATTTGAAAACGGACCATTTTCCACATTTCTGAAGCATGACGTAATGGGGGGGTGTTATCTCTTTTGTCGAAAATCAGCCGTTTTTGCTCGAACATTAAATGCCTCTAAATGGTATTTAATTAACTTCCCGGGGTGAAGAAACCCTTTTTGAGAACTCAGAGTGAGTAAATTGGCCATTTTCATGCACTTTTAACCATTCCATAAATCTTGTGTTTTGGGCCCCTGGAAGCATGAAAATCACTTTAAACATGCTAATTTTAGCTCTAACACTGATGATCCACCTACAAATGTGAACTGACGTTCAAAAATAAAACATTTGAAAACGGACCATTTTCCACATTTCTGAAGCATGACGTAATGGGGGGGTGTTATCTCTTTTGTCGAAAATCAGCCGTTTTTGCTCTAACATTAAATGCCTCCAAATGGTATTTAATTAACTTCCCGGGGTGAAGAAACCCTTTTTGAGAACTCAGAGTGAGTAAATTGGCCATTTTCATGCACTTTTAACCATTCCATAAATCTTGTGTTTTGGGCCCCTGGAAGCATGAAAATCACTTTAAACATGCTAATTTTAGCTCTAACACTGATGATCCACCTACAAATGTGAACTGACGTTCAAAAATAAAACATTTGAAAACGGACCATTTTCCACATTTCTGAAGCATGACGTAATGGGGGGGTGTTATCTCTTTTGTCGAAAATCAGCTGTTTTTGCTCGAACATTAAATGCCTCCAAATGGTATTTAATTAACTTCCCGGGGTGAAGAAACCCTTTTTGAGAACTCAGAGTGAGTAAATTGGCCATTTTCATGCACTTTTAACCATTCCATAAATCTTGTGTTTTGGGCCCCTGGAAGCATGAAAATCACTTTAAACATGCTAATTTTAGCTCTAACACTGATGATCCACCTACAAATGTGTACTGACGTTCAAAAATAAAACATTTGAAAACGGACCATTTTCCACATTTCTGAAGCATGACGTCATGGGGGGTGTTATCTCTTTTGTCGAAAATCAGCCGTTTTTGCTCGAACATTAAATGCCTCCAAATGGTATTTAATTAACTTCCCGGGGTGAAGAAACCCTTTTTGAGAACTCAGAGTGAGTAAATTGGCCATTTTCATGCACTTTTAACCATTCCATAAATCTTGTGTTTTGGGCCCCTGGAAGCATGAAAATCACTTTAAACATGCTAATTTTAGCTCTAACACTGATGATCCACCTACAAATGTGAACTGACGTTCAAAAATAAAACATTTGAAAACGGACCATTTTCCACATTTCTGAAGCATGACGTAATGGGGGGGTGTTATCTCTTTTGTCGAAAATCAGCCGTTTTTGCTCTAACATTAAATGCCTCCAAATGGTATTTAATTAACTTCCCGGGGTGAAGAAACCCTTTTTGAGAACTCAGAGTGAGTAAATTGGCCATTTTCATGCACTTTTAACCATTCCATAAATCTTGTGTTTTGGGCCCCTGGAAGCATGAAAATCACTTTAAACATGCTAATTTTAGCTCTAACACTGATGATCCACCTACAAATGTGAACTGACGTTCAAAAATGAAACATTTGAAAACGGACCATTTTCCACATTTCTGAAGCATGACGTAATGGGGGGGTGTTATCTCTTTTGTCGAAAATCAGCCGTTTTTGCTCGAACATTAAATGCCTCTAAATGGTATTTAATTAACTTCCCGGGGTGAAGAAACCCTTTTTGAGAACTCAGAGTGAGTAAATTGGCCATTTTCATGCACTTTTAACCATTCCATAAATCTTGTGTTTTGGGCCCCTGGAAGCATGAAAATCACTTTAAACATGCTAATTTTAGCTCTAACACTGATGATCCACCTACAAATGTGAACTGACGTTCAAAAATAAAACATTTGAAAACGGACCATTTTCCACATTTCTGAAGCATGACGTAATGGGGGGGTGTTATCTCTTTTGTCGAAAATCAGCCGTTTTTGCTCGAACATTAAATGCCTCCAAATGGTATTTAATTAACTTCCCGGGGTGAAGAAACCCTTTTTGAGAACTCAGAGTGAGTAAATTGGCCATTTTCATGCACTTTTAACCATTCCATAAATCTTGTGTTTTGGGCCCCTGGAAGCATGAAAATCACTTTAAACATGCTAATTTTAGCTCTAACACTGATGATCAACCTACAAATGTGAACTGACGTTCAAAAATAAAACATTTGAAAACGGACCATTTTCCACATTTCTGAAGCATGACGTAATGGGGGGGTGTTATCTCTTTTGTGGAAAATCAGCCTTTTTTGCTCTAACATTAAATGCCTCCAAATGGTATTTAATTAACTTCCCGAGCCCCTGGAAGCATGAAAATCACTTTAAACATGCTAATTTTAGCTCTAACACTGATGATCCACCTACAAATGTGAACTGACGTTCAAAAATGAAACATTTGAAAACGGACCATTTTCCACATTTCTGAAGCATGACGTAATGGGGGGTGTTATCTCTTTTGTCGAAAATCAGCCGTTTTTGCTCTAACATTAAATGCCTCCAAATGGTATTTAATTAACTTCCCGGGGTGAAGAAACCCTTTTTGAGAACTCAGAGTGAGTAAATTGGCCATTTTCATGCACTTTTAACCATTCCATAAATCTTGTGTTTTGGGCCCCTGGAAGCATGAAAATCACTTTAAACATGCTAATTTTAGCTCTAACACTGATGATCCACCTACAAATGTGAACTGACGTTCAAAAATAAAACATTTGAAAACGGACCATTTTCCACATTTCTGAAGCATGACGTAATGGGGGGGTGTTATCTCTTTTGTCGAAAATCAGCCGTTTTTGCTCGAACATTAAATGCCTCCAAATGGTATTTAATTAACTTCCCAAGCCCCTGGAAGCATGAAAATCACTTTAAACATGATAATTTTAGCTCTAACACTGATGATCCACCTACAAATGTGAACTGACGTTCAAAAATAAAACATTTGAAAACGGACCATTTTCCACATTTCTGAAGCATGACGTAATGGGGGGGTGTTATCTCTTTTGTCGAAAATCAGCCGTTTTTGCTCTAACATTAAATGCCTCCAAATGGTATTTAATTAACTTCCCGAGCCCCTGGAAGCATGAAAATCACTTTAAACATGCTAATTTTAGCTCTAACACTGATGATCCACCTACAAATGTGAACTGACGTTCAAAAATAAAACATTTGAAAACGGACCATTTTCCACATTTCTGAAGCATGACGTAATGGGGGGGTGTTATCTCTTTTGTCGAAAATCAGCCGTTTTTGCTCGAACATTAAATGCCTCCAAATGGTATTTAATTAACTTCCCGGGGTGAAGAAACCCTTTTTGAGAACTCAGAGTGAGTAAATTGGCCATTTTCATGCACTTTTAACCATTCCATAAATCTTGTGTTTTGGGCCCCTGGAAGCATGAAAATCACTTTAAACATGCTAATTTTAGCTCTAACACTGATGATCCACCTACAAATGTGTACTGACGTTCAAAAATAAAACATTTGAAAACGGACCATTTTCCACATTTCTGAAGCATGACGTCATGGGGGGTGTTATCTCTTTTGTCGAAAATCAGCCGTTTTTGCTCGAACATTAAATGCCTCCAAATGGTATTTAATTAACTTCCCGGGGTGAAGAAACCCTTTTTGAGAACTCAGAGTGAGTAAATTGGCCATTTTCATGCACTTTTAACCATTCCATAAATCTTGTGTTTTGGGCCCCTGGAAGCATGAAAATCACTTTAAACATGCTAATTTTAGCTCTAACACTGATGATCCACCTACAAATGTGAACTGACGTTCAAAAATAAAACATTTGAAAACGGACCATTTTCCACATTTCTGAAGCATGACGTAATGGGGGGGTGTTATCTCTTTTGTCGAAAATCAGCCGTTTTTGCTCTAACATTAAATGCCTCCAAATGGTATTTAATTAACTTCCCGGGGTGAAGAAACCCTTTTTGAGAACTCAGAGTGAGTAAATTGGCCATTTTCATGCACTTTTAACCATTCCATAAATCTTGTGTTTTGGGCCCCTGGAAGCATGAAAATCACTTTAAACATGCTAATTTTAGCTCTAACACTGATGATCCACCTACAAATGTGAACTGACGTTCAAAAATGAAACATTTGAAAACGGACCATTTTCCACATTTCTGAAGCATGACGTAATGGGGGGGTGTTATCTCTTTTGTCGAAAATCAGCCGTTTTTGCTCGAACATTAAATGCCTCTAAATGGTATTTAATTAACTTCCCGGGGTGAAGAAACCCTTTTTGAGAACTCAGAGTGAGTAAATTGGCCATTTTCATGCACTTTTAACCATTCCATAAATCTTGTGTTTTGGGCCCCTGGAAGCATGAAAATCACTTTAAACATGCTAATTTTAGCTCTAACACTGATGATCCACCTACAAATGTGAACTGACGTTCAAAAATAAAACATTTGAAAACGGACCATTTTCCACATTTCTGAAGCATGACGTAATGGGGGGGTGTTATCTCTTTTGTCGAAAATCAGCCGTTTTTGCTCGAACATTAAATGCCTCCAAATGGTATTTAATTAACTTCCCGGGGTGAAGAAACCCTTTTTGAGAACTCAGAGTGAGTAAATTGGCCATTTTCATGCACTTTTAACCATTCCATAAATCTTGTGTTTTGGGCCCCTGGAAGCATGAAAATCACTTTAAACATGCTAATTTTAGCTCTAACACTGATGATCCACCTACAAATGTGAACTGACGTTCAAAAATAAAACATTTGAAAACGGACCATTTTCCACATTTCTGAAGCATGACGTAATGGGGGGGTGTTATCTCTTTTGTCGAAAATCAGCCGTTTTTGCTCGAACATTAAATGCCTCCAAATGGTATTTAATTAACTTCCCGGGGTGAAGAAACCCTTTTTGAGAACTCAGAGTGAGTAAATTGGCCATTTTCATGCACTTTTAACCATTCCATAAATCTTGTGTTTTGGGCCCCTGGAAGCATGAAAATCACTTTAAACATGCTAATTTTAGCTCTAACACTGATGATCCACCTACAAATGTGTACTGACGTTCAAAAATAAAACATTTGAAAACGGACCATTTTCCACATTTCTGAAGCATGACGTCATGGGGGGTGTTATCTCTTTTGTCGAAAATCAGCCGTTTTTGCTCGAACATTAAATGCCTCCAAATGGTATTTAATTAACTTCCCGGGGTGAAGAAACCCTTTTTGAGAACTCAGAGTGAGTAAATTGGCCATTTTCATGCACTTTTAACCATTCCATAAATCTTGTGTTTTGGGCCCCTGGAAGCATGAAAATCACTTTAAACATGCTAATTTTAGCTCTAACACTGATGATCCACCTACAAATGTGAACTGACGTTCAAAAATAAAACATTTGAAAACGGACCATTTTCCACATTTCTGAAGCATGACGTAATGGGGGGGTGTTATCTCTTTTGTCGAAAATCAGCCGTTTTTGCTCTAACATTAAATGCCTCCAAATGGTATTTAATTAACTTCCCGGGGTGAAGAAACCCTTTTTGAGAACTCAGAGTGAGTAAATTGGCCATTTTCATGCACTTTTAACCATTCCATAAATCTTGTGTTTTGGGCCCCTGGAAGCATGAAAATCACTTTAAACATGCTAATTTTAGCTCTAACACTGATGATCCACCTACAAATGTGAACTGACGTTCAAAAATGAAACATTTGAAAACGGACCATTTTCCACATTTCTGAAGCATGACGTAATGGGGGGGTGTTATCTCTTTTGTCGAAAATCAGCCGTTTTTGCTCGAACATTAAATGCCTCTAAATGGTATTTAATTAACTTCCCGGGGTGAAGAAACCCTTTTTGAGAACTCAGAGTGAGTAAATTGGCCATTTTCATGCACTTTTAACCATTCCATAAATCTTGTGTTTTGGGCCCCTGGAAGCATGAAAATCACTTTAAACATGCTAATTTTAGCTCTAACACTGATGATCCACCTACAAATGTGAACTGACGTTCAAAAATAAAACATTTGAAAACGGACCATTTTCCACATTTCTGAAGCATGACGTAATGGGGGGGTGTTATCTCTTTTGTCGAAAATCAGCCGTTTTTGCTCGAACATTAAATGCCTCCAAATGGTATTTAATTAACTTCCCGGGGTGAAGAAACCCTTTTTGAGAACTCAGAGTGAGTAAATTGGCCATTTTCATGCACTTTTAACCATTCCATAAATCTTGTGTTTTGGGCCCCTGGAAGCATGAAAATCACTTTAAACATGCTAATTTTAGCTCTAACACTGATGATCCACCTACAAATGTGAACTGACGTTCAAAAATAAAACATTTGAAAACGGACCATTTTCCACATTTCTGAAGCATGACGTAATGGGGGGGTGTTATCTCTTTTGTGGAAAATCAGCCTTTTTTGCTCTAACATTAAATGCCTCCAAATGGTATTTAATTAACTTCCCGAGCCCCTGGAAGCATGAAAATCACTTTAAACATGCTAATTTTAGCTCTAACACTGATGATCCACCTACAAATGTGAACTGACGTTCAAAAATGAAACATTTGAAAACGGACCATTTTCCACATTTCTGAAGCATGACGTAATGGGGGGTGTTATCTCTTTTGTCGAAAATCAGCCGTTTTTGCTCTAACATTAAATGCCTCCAAATGGTATTTAATTAACTTCCCGGGGTGAAGAAACCCTTTTTGAGAACTCAGAGTGAGTAAATTGGCCATTTTCATGCACTTTTAACCATTCCATAAATCTTGTGTTTTGGGCCCCTGGAAGCATGAAAATCACTTTAAACATGCTAATTTTAGCTCTAACACTGATGATCCACCTACAAATGTGAACTGACGTTCAAAAATAAAACATTTGAAAACGGACCATTTTCCACATTTCTGAAGCATGACGTAATGGGGGGGTGTTATCTCTTTTGTCGAAAATCAGCCGTTTTTGCTCGAACATTAAATGCCTCCAAATGGTATTTAATTAACTTCCCAAGCCCCTGGAAGCATGAAAATCACTTTAAACATGCTAATTTTAGCTCTAACACTGATGATCCACCTACAAATGTGAACTGACGTTCAAAAATAAAACATTTGAAAACGGACCATTTTCCACATTTCTGAAGCATGACGTAATGGGGGGGTGTTATCTCTTTTGTCGAAAATCAGCCGTTTTTGCTCTAACATTAAATGCCTCCAAATGGTATTTAATTAACTTCCCGGGGTGAAGAAACCCTTTTTGAGAACTCAGAGTGAGTAAATTGGCCATTTTCATGCACTTTTAACCATTCCATAAATCTTGTGTTTTGGGCCCCTGGAAGCATGAAAATCACTTTAAACATGCTAATTTTAGCTCTAACACTGATGATCCACCTACAAATGTGAACTGACGTTCAAAAATAAAACATTTGAAAACGGACCATTTTCCACATTTCTGAAGCATGACGTAATGGGGGGGTGTTATCTCTTTTGTCGAAAATCAGCCGTTTTTGCTCGAACATTAAATGCCTCCAAATGGTATTTAATTAACTTCCCGGGGTGAAGAAACCCTTTTTGAGAACTCAGAGTGAGTAAATTGGCCATTTTCATGCACTTTTAACCATTCCATAAATCTTGTGTTTTGGGCCCCTGGAAGCATGAAAATCACTTTAAACATGCTAATTTTAGCTCTAACACTGATGATCCACCTACAAATGTGTACTGACGTTCAAAAATAAAACATTTGAAAACGGACCATTTTCCACATTTCTGAAGCATGACGTCATGGGGGGTGTTATCTCTTTTGTCGAAAATCAGCCGTTTTTGCTCGAACATTAAATGCCTCCAAATGGTATTTAATTAACTTCCCGGGGTGAAGAAACCCTTTTTGAGAACTCAGAGTGAGTAAATTGGCCATTTTCATGCACTTTTAACCATTCCATAAATCTTGTGTTTTGGGCCCCTGGAAGCATGAAAATCACTTTAAACATGCTAATTTTAGCTCTAACACTGATGATCCACCTACAAATGTGAACTGACGTTCAAAAATAAAACATTTGAAAACGGACCATTTTCCACATTTCTGAAGCATGACGTAATGGGGGGGTGTTATCTCTTTTGTCGAAAATCAGCCGTTTTTGCTCTAACATTAAATGCCTCCAAATGGTATTTAATTAACTTCCCGGGGTGAAGAAACCCTTTTTGAGAACTCAGAGTGAGTAAATTGGCCATTTTCATGCACTTTTAACCATTCCATAAATCTTGTGTTTTGGGCCCCTGGAAGCATGAAAATCACTTTAAACATGCTAATTTTAGCTCTAACACTGATGATCCACCTACAAATGTGAACTGACGTTCAAAAATGAAACATTTGAAAACGGACCATTTTCCACATTTCTGAAGCATGACGTAATGGGGGGGTGTTATCTCTTTTGTCGAAAATCAGCCGTTTTTGCTCGAACATTAAATGCCTCTAAATGGTATTTAATTAACTTCCCGGGGTGAAGAAACCCTTTTTGAGAACTCAGAGTGAGTAAATTGGCCATTTTCATGCACTTTTAACCATTCCATAAATCTTGTGTTTTGGGCCCCTGGAAGCATGAAAATCACTTTAAACATGCTAATTTTAGCTCTAACACTGATGATCCACCTACAAATGTGAACTGACGTTCAAAAATAAAACATTTGAAAACGGACCATTTTCCACATTTCTGAAGCATGACGTAATGGGGGGGTGTTATCTCTTTTGTCGAAAATCAGCCGTTTTTGCTCTAACATTAAATGCCTCCAAATGGTATTTAATTAACTTCCCGGGGTGAAGAAACCCTTTTTGAGAACTCAGAGTGAGTAAATTGGCCATTTTCATGCACTTTTAACCATTCCATAAATCTTGTGTTTTGGACCCCTGGAAGCATGAAAATCACTTTAAACATGCTAATTTTAGCTCTAACACTGATGATCCAACTACAAATGTGAACTGACGTTCAAAAATAAAACATTTGAAAACGGACCATTTTCCACATTTCTGAAGCATGACGTAATGGGGGGGTGTTATATCTTTTGTCGAAAATCAGCCGTTTTTGCTCGAACATTAAATGCCTCCAAAAGGTATTTAATTAACTTCCCGGGGTGAAGAAACCCTTTTGAGAACTCAGAGTGAGTAAATTGGCCATTTTCATGCACTTTTAACCATTCCATAAATCTTGTGTTTTGGGCCCCTGGAAGCATGAAAATCACTTTAAACATGCTAATTTTAGCTCTAACACTGATGATCCACCTACAAATGTGAACTGACGTTCAAAAATAAAACATTTGAAAACGGACCATTTTCCACATTTCTGAAGCATGACGTAATGGGGGGGTGTTATCTCTTTTGTCGAAAATCAGCCGTTTTTGCTCGAACATTAAATGCCTCCAAATGGTATTTAATTAACTTCCCGAGCCCCTAGAAGCATGAAAATCACTTTAAACATGCTAATTTTAGCTCTAACACTGATGATCCACCTACAAATGTGAACTGACGTTCAAAAATAAAACATTTGAAAACGGACCATTTTCCACATTTCTGAAGCATGACGTAATGGGGGGGTGTTATCTCTTTTGTCGAAAATCAGCCGTTTTTGCTCTAACATTAAATGCCTCCAAATGGTATTTAATTAACTTCCCGGGGTGAAGAAACCCTTTTTGAGAACTCAAAGTGAGTAAATTGGCCATTTTCATGCACTTTTAACCATTCCATAAATCTTGTGTTTTGGGCCCCTGGAAGCATGAAAATCACTTTAAACATGCTAATTTTAGCTCTAACACTGATGATCCACCTACAAATGTGAACTGACGTTCAAAAATAAAAGATTTGAAAACGGACCATTTTCCACATTTCTGAAGCATGACGTAATGGGGGGGTGTTATATCTTTTGTCGAAAATCAGCCGTTTTTGCTCGAACATTAAATGCCTCCAAATGGTATTTAATTAACTTCCCGGAGTGAAGAAACCCTTTTTGAGAACTCAGAGTGAGTAAATTGGCCATTTTCATGCACTTTTAACCATTCCATAAATCTTGTGTTTTGGGCCCCTGGAAGCATGAAAATCACTTTAAACATGCTAATTTTAGCTCTAACACTGATGATCCACCTACAAATGTGAACTGACGTTCAAAAATAAAACATTTGAAAACGGACCATTTTCCACATTTCTGAAGCATGACGTAATGGGGGGGTGTTATCTCTTTTGTCGAAAATCAGCCGTTTTTGCTCGAACATTAAATGCCTCCAAATGGTATTTAATTAACTTCCCGAGCCCCTGGAAGCATGAAAATCACTTTAAACATGCTAATTTTAGCTCTAACACTGATGATCCAGCTACAAATGTGAACTGACGTTCAAAAATAAAACATTTGAAAACGGACCATTTTCCACATTTCTGAAGCATGACGTAATGGGGGGTGTTATCTCTTTTGTCGAAAATCAGCCGTTTTTGCTCGAACATTAAATGCCTCCAAATGGTATTTAATTAACTTCCCGAGCCCCTGGAAGCATGAAAATCACTTTAAACATGCTAATTTTAGCTCTAACACTGATGATCCACCTACAAATGTGAACTGACGTTCAAAAATGAAACATTTGAAAACGGACCATTTTCCACATTTCTGAAGCATGACGTAATGGGGGGGTGTTATCTCTTTTGTCGAAAATCAGCCGTTTTTGCTCTAACATTAAATGCCTCCAAATGGTATTTAATTAACTTCCCGGGGTGAAGAAACCCTTTTTGAGAACTCAGAGTGAGTAAATTGGCCATTTTCATGCACTTTTAACCATTCCATAAATCTTGTGTTTTGGGCCCCTGGAAGCATGAAAATCACTTTAAACATGCTAATTTTAGCTCTAACACTGATGATCCACCTACAAATGTGAACTGACGTTCAAAAATGAAACATTTGAAAACGGACCATTTTCCACATTTCTGAAGCATGACGTAATGGGGGGGGTGTTATCTCTTTTGTGGAAAATCAGCCTTTTTTGCTCGAACATTAAATGCCTCCAAATGGTATTTATTTCACTTCCCGAGCCCCTGGAAGCATGAAAATCACTTTAAACATGCTAATTTTAGCTCTAACACTGATGATCCACCTACAAATGTGAACTGACGTTCAAAAATAAAACATTTGAAAACGGACCATTTTCCACATTTCTGAAGCATGACGTAATGGGGGGGTGTTATCTCTTTTGTCGAAAATCAGCCGTTTTTGCTCTAACATTAAATGCCTCCAAATGGTATTTAATTAACTTCCCGGGGTGAAGAAACCCTTTTTGAGAACTCAGAGTGAGTAAATTGGCCATTTTCATGCACTTTTAACCATTCCATAAATCTTGTGTTTTGGGCCCCTGGAAGCATGAAAATCACTTTAAACATGCTAATTTTAGCTCTAACACTGATGATCCACCTACAAATGTGAACTGACGTTCAAAAATAAAACATTTGAAAACGGACCATTTTCCACATTTCTGAAGCATGACGTAATGGGGGGGTGTTATCTCTTTTGTCGAAAATCAGCCATTTTTGCTCGAACATTAAATGCCTCCAAATGGTATTTAATTAACTTCCCGGGGTGAAGAAACCCTTTTTGAGAACTCAGAGTGAGTAAATTGGCCATTTTCATGCACTTTTAACCATTCCATAAATCTTGTGTTTTGGGCCCCTGGAAGCATGAAAATCACTTTAAACATGCTAATTTTAGCTCTAACACTGATGATCCACCTACAAATGTGAACTGACGTTCAAAAATAAAACATTTGAAAACGGACCATTTTCCACATTTCTGAAGCATGACGTCATGGGGGGTGTTATCTCTTTTGTCGAAAATCAGCCGTTTTTGCTCGAACATTAAATGCCTCCAAATGGTATTTAATTAACTTCCCGGGGTGAAGAAACCCTTTTTGAGAACTCAGAGTGAGTAAATTGGCCATTTTCATGCACTTTTAACCATTCCATAAATCTTGTGTTTTGGGCCCCTGGAAGCATGAAAATCACTTTAAACATGCTAATTTTAGCTCTAACACTGATGATCCACCTACAAATGTGAACTGACGTTCAAAAATAAAACATTTGAAAACGGACCATTTTCCACATTTCTGAAGCATGACGTAATGGGGGGGTGTTATCTCTTTTGTTGAAAATCAGCCGTTTTTGCTCTAACATTAAATGCCTCCAAATGGTATTTAATTAACTTCCCGGGGTGAAGAAACCCTTTTTGAGAACTCAGAGTGAGTAAATTGGCCATTTTCATGCACTTTTAACCATTCCATAAATCTTGTGTTTTGGGCCCCTGGAAGCATGAAAATCACTTTAAACATGCTAATTTTAGCTCTAACACTGATGATCCACCTACAAATGTGAACTGACGTTCAAAAATAAAACATTTGAAAACGGACCATTTTCCACATTTCTGAAGCATGACGTAATGGGGGGGTGTTATCTCTTTTGTCGAAAATCAGCCGTTTTTGCTCGAACATTAAATGCCTCTAAATGGTATTTAATTAACTTCCCGGGGTGAAGAAACCCTTTTTGAGAACTCAGAGTGAGTAAATTGGCCATTTTCGTGCACTTTTAACCATTCCATAAATCTTGTGTTTTGGGCCCCTGGAAGCATGAAAATCACTTTAAACATGCTAATTTTAGCTCTAACACTGATGATCCACCTACAAATGTGAACTGACGTTCAAAAATAAAACATTTGAAAACGGACCATTTTCCACATTTCTGAAGCATGACGTAATGGGGGGGTGTTATCTCTTTTGTCGAAAATCAGCCGTTTTTGCTCGAACATTAAATGCCTCCAAATGGTATTTAATTAACTTCCCGGGGTGAAGAAACCCTTTTTGAGAACTCAGAGTGAGTAAATTGGCCATTTTCATGCACTTTTAACCATTCCATAAATCTTGTGTTTTGGGCCCCTGGAAGCATGAAAATCACTTTAAACATGCTAATTTTAGCTCTAACACTGATGATCCACCTACAAATGTGAACTGACGTTCAAAAATAAAACATTTGAAAACAGACCATTTTCCACATTTCTGAAGCATGACGTAATGGGGGGGTGTTATCTCTTTTGTGGAAAATCAGCCTTTTTTGCTCTAACATTAAATGCCTCCAAATGGTATTTAATTAACTTCCCGAGCCCCTGGAAGCATGAAAATCACTTTAAACATGCTAATTTTAGCTCTAACACTGATGATCCACCTACAAATGTGAACTGACGTTCAAAAATAAAACATTTGAAAACGGACCATTTTCCACATTTCTGAAGCATGACGTAATGGGGGGGTGTTATCTCTTTTGTCGAAAATCAGCCGTTTTTGCTCTAACATTAAATGCCTCCAAATGGTATTTAATTAACTTCCCGGGGTGAAGAAACCCTTTTTGAGAACTCAGAGTGAGTAAATTGGCCATTTTCATGCACTTTTACCCATTCCATAAATCTTGTGTTTTGGGCCCCTGGAAGCATGAAAATCACTTTAAACATGCTAATTTTAGCTCTAACACTGATGATCCACCTACAAATGTGAACTGACGTTCAAAAATAAAACATTTGAAAACGGACCATTTTCCACATTTCTGAAGCATGACGTAATGGGGGGGTGTTATCTCTTTTGTCGAAAATCAGCCGTTTTTGCTCTAACATTAAATGCCTCCAAATGGTATTTAATTAACTTCCCGGGGTGAAGAAACCCTTTTTGAGAACTCAGAGTGAGTAAATTGGCCATTTTCATGCACTTTTAACCATTCCATAAATCTTGTGTTTTGGGCCCCTGGAAGCATGAAAATCACTTTAAACATGCTAATTTTAGCTCTAACACTGATGATCCAACTACAAATGTGAACTGACGTTCAAAAATAAAACATTTGAAAACGGACCATTTTCCACATTTCTGAAGCATGACGTAATGGGGGGGTGTTATATCTTTTGTCGAAAATCAGCCGTTTTTGCTCGAACATTAAATGCCTCCAAATGGTATTTAATTAACTTCCCGGGGTGAAGAAACCCTTTTTGAGAACTCAGAGTGAGTAAATTGGCCATTTTCATGCACTTTTAACCATTCCATAAATCTTGTGTTTTGGGCCCCTGGAAGCATGAAAATCACTTTAAACATGCTAATGTTAGCTCTAACACTGATGATCCACCTACAAATGTGAACTGACGTTCAAAAATAAAACATTTGAAAACGGACCATTTTCCACATTTCTGAAGCATGACGTAATGGGGGGGTGTTATCTCTTTTGTCGAAAATCAGCCGTTTTTGCTCGAACATTAAATGCCTCCAAATGGTATTTAATTAACTTCCTGAGCCCCTGGAAGCATGAAAATCACTTTAAACATGCTAATTTTAGCTCTAACACTGATGATCCACCTACAAATGTGAACTGACGTTCAAAAATAAAACATTTGAAAACGGACCATTTTCCACATTTCTGAAGCATGACGTAATGGGGGGGTGTTATCTCTTTTGTCGAAAATCAGCCGTTTTTGCTCTAACATTAAATGCCTCCAAATGGTATTTAATTAACTTCCCGGGGTGAAGAAACCCTTTTTGAGAACTCAAAGTGAGTAAATTGGCCATTTTCATGCACTTTTAACCATTCCATAAATCTTGTGTTTTGGGCCCCTGGAAGCATGAAAATCACTTTAAACATGCTAATTTTAGCTCTAACACTGATGATCCACCTACAAATGTGAACTGACGTTCAATAATAAAACATTTGAAAACGGACCATTTTCCACATTTCTGAAGCATGACGTAATGGGGGGGTGTTATCTCTTTTGTCGAAAATCAGCCGTTTTTGCTCTAACATTAAATGCCTCCAAATGGTATTTAATTAACTTCCTGGGGTGAAGAAACCCTTTTTGAGAACTCAGAGTGAGTAAATTGGCCATTTTCATGCACTTTTAACCATTCCATAAATCTTGTGTTTTGGGCCCCTGGAAGCATGAAAATCACTTTAAACATGCTAATTTTAGCTCTAACACTGATGATCCAACTACAAATGTGAACTGACGTTCAAAAATAAAACATTTGAAAACGGACCATTTTCCACATTTCTGAAGCATGACGTAATGGGGGGGTGTTATATCTTTTGTCAAAAATCAGCCGTTTTTGCTCGAACATTAAATGCCTCCAAATGGTATTTAATTAACTTCCCGGGGTGAAGAAACCCTTTTTGAGAACTCAGAGTGAGTAAATTGGCCATTTTCATGCACTTTTAACCATTCCATAAATCTTGTGTTTTGGGCCCCTGGAAGCATGAAAATCACTTTAAACATGCTAATTTTAGCTCTAACACTGATGATCCACCTACAAATGTGAACTGACGTTCAAAAATAAAACATTTGAAAACGGACCATTTTCCACATTTCTGAAGCATGACGTAATGGGGGGGTGTTATCTCTTTTGTCGAAAATCAGCCGTTTTTGCTCTAACATTAAATGCCTCCAAATGGTATTTAAATAACTTCCCGGGGTGAAGAAACCCTTTTTGAGAACTCAAAGTGAGTAAATTGGCCATTTTCATGCACTTTTAACCATTCCATAAATCTTGTGTTTTGGGCCCCTGGAAGCATGAAAATCACTTTAAACATGCTAATTTTAGCTCTAACACTGATGATCCACCTACAAATGTGAACTGACGTTCAAAAATAAAACATTTGAAAACGGACCATTTTCCACATTTCTGAAGCATGACGTAATGGGGGGGTGTTATCTCTTTTGTCGAAAATCAGCCGTTTTTGCTCTAACATTAAATGCCTCCAAATGGTATTTAATTAACTTCCCGGGGTGAAGAAACCCTTTTTGAGAACTCAAAGTGAGTAAATTGGCCATTTTCATGCACTTTTAACCATTCCATAAATCTTGTGTTTTGGGCCCCTGGAAGCATGAAAATCACTTTAAACATGCTAATTTTAGCTCTAACACTGATGATCCACCTACAAATGTGAACTGACGTTCAAAAATAAAACATTTGAAAACGGACCATTTTCCACATTTCTGAAGCATGACGTAATGGGGGGGTGTTATCTCTTTTGTCGAAAATCAGCCGTTTTTGCTCTAACATTAAATGCCTCCAAATGGTATTTAATTAACTTCCCGGGGTGAAGAAACCCTTTTCGAGAACTCAGAGTGAGTAAATTGGCCATTTTCATGCACTTTTAACCATTCCATAAATCTTGTGTTTTGGGCCCCTGGAAGCATGAAAATCACTTTAAACATGCTAATTTTAGCTCTAACACTGATGATCCACCTACAAATGTGAACTGACGTTCAAAAATGAAACATTTGAAAACGGACCATTTTCCACATTTCTGAAGCATGACGTAATGGGGGGGGTGTTATCTCTTTTGTGGAAAATCAGCCTTTTTTGCTCGAACATTAAATGCCTCCAAATGGTATTTATTTCACTTCCCGAGCCCCTGGAAGCATGAAAATCACTTTAAACATGCTAATTTTAGCTCTAACACTGATGATCCACCTACAAATGTGAACTGACGTTCAAAAATAAAACATTTGAAAACGGACCATTTTCCACATTTCTGAAGCATGACGTCATGGGGGGGTGTTATCTCTTTTGTCGAAAATCAGCCGTTTTTGCTCGAACATTAAATGCCTCCAAATGGTATTTAATTAACTTCCCGGGGTGAAGAAACCCTTTTTGAGAACTCAGAGTGAGTAAATTGGCCATTTTCATGCACTTTTAACCATTCCATAAATCTTGTGTTTTGGGCCCCTGGAAGCATGAAAATCACTTTAAACATGCTAATTTTAGCTCTAACACTGATGATCCACCTACAAATGTGAACTGACGTTCAAAAATAAAACATTTGAAAACGGACCATTTTCCACATTTCTGAAGCATGACGTAATGGGGGGGTGTTATCTCTTTTGTTGAAAATCAGCCGTTTTTGCTCTAACATTAAATGCCTCCAAATGGTATTTAATTAACTTCCCGGGGTGAAGAAACCCTTTTTGAGAACTCAGAGTGAGTAAATTGGCCATTTTCATGCACTTTTAACCATTCCATAAATCTTGTGTTTTGGGCCCCTGGAAGCATGAAAATCACTTTAAACATGCTAATTTTAGCTCTAACACTGATGATCCACCTACAAATGTGAACTGACGTTCAAAAATAAAACATTTGAAAACGGACCATTTTCCACATTTCTGAAGCATGACGTAATGGGGGGGTGTTATCTCTTTTGTCGAAAATCAGCCGTTTTTGCTCGAACATTAAATGCCTCTAAATGGTATTTAATTAACTTCCCGGGGTGAAGAAACCCTTTTTGAGAACTCAGAGTGAGTAAATTGGCCATTTTCGTGCACTTTTAACCATTCCATAAATCTTGTGTTTTGGGCCCCTGGAAGCATGAAAATCACTTTAAACATGCTAATTTTAGCTCTAACACTGATGATCCACCTACAAATGTGAACTGACGTTCAAAAATAAAACATTTGAAAACGGACCATTTTCCACATTTCTGAAGCATGACGTAATGGGGGGGTGTTATCTCTTTTGTCGAAAATCAGCCGTTTTTGCTCGAACATTAAATGCCTCCAAATGGTATTTAATTAACTTCCCGGGGTGAAGAAACCCTTTTTGAGAACTCAGAGTGAGTAAATTGGCCATTTTCATGCACTTTTAACCATTCCATAAATCTTGTGTTTTGGGCCCCTGGAAGCATGAAAATCACTTTAAACATGCTAATTTTAGCTCTAACACTGATGATCCACCTACAAATGTGAACTGACGTTCAAAAATAAAACATTTGAAAACGGACCATTTTCCACATTTCTGAAGCATGACGTAATGGGGGGGTGTTATCTCTTTTGTGGAAAATCAGCCTTTTTTGCTCTAACATTAAATGCCTCCAAATGGTATTTAATTAACTTCCCGAGCCCCTGGAAGCATGAAAATCACTTTAAACATGCTAATTTTAGCTCTAACACTGATGATCCACCTACAAATGTGAACTGACGTTCAAAAATGAAACATTTGAAAACGGACCATTTTCCACATTTCTGAAGCATGACGTAATGGGGGGTGTTATCTCTTTTGTCGAAAATCAGCCGTTTTTGCTCTAACATTAAATGCCTCCAAATGGTATTTAATTAACTTCCCGGGGTGAAGAAACCCTTTTTGAGAACTCAGAGTGAGTAAATTGGCCATTTTCATGCACTTTTAACCATTCCATAAATCTTGTGTTTTGGGCCCCTGGAAGCATGAAAATCACTTTAAACATGCTAATTTTAGCTCTAACACTGATGATCCACCTACAAATGTGAACTGACGTTCAAAAATAAAACATTTGAAAACAGACCATTTTCCACATTTCTGAAGCATGACGTAATGGGGGGGTGTTATCTCTTTTGTGGAAAATCAGCCTTTTTTGCTCTAACATTAAATGCCTCCAAATGGTATTTAATTAACTTCCCGAGCCCCTGGAAGCATGAAAATCACTTTAAACATGCTAATTTTAGCTCTAACACTGATGATCCACCTACAAATGTGAACTGACGTTCAAAAATAAAACATTTGAAAACGGACCATTTTCCACATTTCTGAAGCATGACGTAATGGGGGGGTGTTATCTCTTTTGTCGAAAATCAGCCGTTTTTGCTCTAACATTAAATGCCTCCAAATGGTATTTAATTAACTTCCCGGGGTGAAGAAACCCTTTTTGAGAACTCAGAGTGAGTAAATTGGCCATTTTCATGCACTTTTACCCATTCCATAAATCTTGTGTTTTGGGCCCCTGGAAGCATGAAAATCACTTTAAACATGCTAATTTTAGCTCTAACACTGATGATCCACCTACAAATGTGAACTGACGTTCAAAAATAAAACATTTGAAAACGGACCATTTTCCACATTTCTGAAGCATGACGTAATGGGGGGGTGTTATCTCTTTTGTCGAAAATCAGCCGTTTTTGCTCTAACATTAAATGCCTCCAAATGGTATTTAATTAACTTCCCGGGGTGAAGAAACCCTTTTTGAGAACTCAGAGTGAGTAAATTGGCCATTTTCATGCACTTTTAACCATTCCATAAATCTTGTGTTTTGGGCCCCTGGAAGCATGAAAATCACTTTAAACATGCTAATTTTAGCTCTAACACTGATGATCCAACTACAAATGTGAACTGACGTTCAAAAATAAAACATTTGAAAACGGACCATTTTCCACATTTCTGAAGCATGACGTAATGGGGGGGTGTTATATCTTTTGTCGAAAATCAGCCGTTTTTGCTCGAACATTAAATGCCTCCAAATGGTATTTAATTAACTTCCCGGGGTGAAGAAACCCTTTTTGAGAACTCAGAGTGAGTAAATTGGCCATTTTCATGCACTTTTAACCATTCCATAAATCTTGTGTTTTGGGCCCCTGGAAGCATGAAAATCACTTTAAACATGCTAATGTTAGCTCTAACACTGATGATCCACCTACAAATGTGAACTGACGTTCAAAAATAAAACATTTGAAAACGGACCATTTTCCACATTTCTGAAGCATGACGTAATGGGGGGGTGTTATCTCTTTTGTCGAAAATCAGCCGTTTTTGCTCGAACATTAAATGCCTCCAAATGGTATTTAATTAACTTCCTGAGCCCCTGGAAGCATGAAAATCACTTTAAACATGCTAATTTTAGCTCTAACACTGATGATCCACCTACAAATGTGAACTGACGTTCAAAAATAAAACATTTGAAAACGGACCATTTTCCACATTTCTGAAGCATGACGTAATGGGGGGGTGTTATCTCTTTTGTCGAAAATCAGCCGTTTTTGCTCTAACATTAAATGCCTCCAAATGGTATTTAATTAACTTCCCGGGGTGAAGAAACCCTTTTTGAGAACTCAAAGTGAGTAAATTGGCCATTTTCATGCACTTTTAACCATTCCATAAATCTTGTGTTTTGGGCCCCTGGAAGCATGAAAATCACTTTAAACATGCTAATTTTAGCTCTAACACTGATGATCCACCTACAAATGTGAACTGACGTTCAATAATAAAACATTTGAAAACGGACCATTTTCCACATTTCTGAAGCATGACGTAATGGGGGGGTGTTATCTCTTTTGTCGAAAATCAGCCGTTTTTGCTCTAACATTAAATGCCTCCAAATGGTATTTAATTAACTTCCTGGGGTGAAGAAACCCTTTTTGAGAACTCAGAGTGAGTAAATTGGCCATTTTCATGCACTTTTAACCATTCCATAAATCTTGTGTTTTGGGCCCCTGGAAGCATGAAAATCACTTTAAACATGCTAATTTTAGCTCTAACACTGATGATCCAACTACAAATGTGAACTGACGTTCAAAAATAAAACATTTGAAAACGGACCATTTTCCACATTTCTGAAGCATGACGTAATGGGGGGGTGTTATATCTTTTGTCAAAAATCAGCCGTTTTTGCTCGAACATTAAATGCCTCCAAATGGTATTTAATTAACTTCCCGGGGTGAAGAAACCCTTTTTGAGAACTCAGAGTGAGTAAATTGGCCATTTTCATGCACTTTTAACCATTCCATAAATCTTGTGTTTTGGGCCCCTGGAAGCATGAAAATCACTTTAAACATGCTAATTTTAGCTCTAACACTGATGATCCACCTACAAATGTGAACTGACGTTCAAAAATAAAACATTTGAAAACGGACCATTTTCCACATTTCTGAAGCATGACGTAATGGGGGGGTGTTATCTCTTTTGTCGAAAATCAGCCGTTTTTGCTCTAACATTAAATGCCTCCAAATGGTATTTAAATAACTTCCCGGGGTGAAGAAACCCTTTTTGAGAACTCAAAGTGAGTAAATTGGCCATTTTCATGCACTTTTAACCATTCCATAAATCTTGTGTTTTGGGCCCCTGGAAGCATGAAAATCACTTTAAACATGCTAATTTTAGCTCTAACACTGATGATCCACCTACAAATGTGAACTGACGTTCAAAAATAAAACATTTGAAAACGGACCATTTTCCACATTTCTGAAGCATGACGTAATGGGGGGGTGTTATCTCTTTTGTCGAAAATCAGCCGTTTTTGCTCTAACATTAAATGCCTCCAAATGGTATTTAATTAACTTCCCGGGGTGAAGAAACCCTTTTTGAGAACTCAAAGTGAGTAAATTGGCCATTTTCATGCACTTTTAACCATTCCATAAATCTTGTGTTTTGGGCCCCTGGAAGCATGAAAATCACTTTAAACATGCTAATTTTAGCTCTAACACTGATGATCCACCTACAAATGTGAACTGACGTTCAAAAATAAAACATTTGAAAACGGACCATTTTCCACATTTCTGAAGCATGACGTAATGGGGGGGTGTTATCTCTTTTGTCGAAAATCAGCCGTTTTTGCTCTAACATTAAATGCCTCCAAATGGTATTTAATTAACTTCCCGGGGTGAAGAAACCCTTTTCGAGAACTCAGAGTGAGTAAATTGGCCATTTTCATGCACTTTTAACCATTCCATAAATCTTGTGTTTTGGGCCCCTGGAAGCATGAAAATCACTTTAAACATGCTAATTTTAGCTCTAACACTGATGATCCACCTACAAATGTGAACTGACGTTCAAAAATGAAACATTTGAAAACGGACCATTTTCCACATTTCTGAAGCATGACGTAATGGGGGGGGTGTTATCTCTTTTGTGGAAAATCAGCCTTTTTTGCTCGAACATTAAATGCCTCCAAATGGTATTTATTTCACTTCCCGAGCCCCTGGAAGCATGAAAATCACTTTAAACATGCTAATTTTAGCTCTAACACTGATGATCCACCTACAAATGTGAACTGACGTTCAAAAATAAAACATTTGAAAACGGACCATTTTCCACATTTCTGAAGCATGACGTCATGGGGGGGTGTTATCTCTTTTGTCGAAAATCAGCCGTTTTTGCTCGAACATTAAATGCCTCCAAATGGTATTTAATTAACTTCCCGGGGTGAAGAAACCCTTTTTGAGAACTCAGAGTGAGTAAATTGGCCATTTTCATGCACTTTTAACCATTCCATAAATCTTGTGTTTTGGGCCCCTGGAAGCATGAAAATCACTTTAAACATGCTAATTTTAGCTCTAACACTGATGATCCACCTACAAATGTGAACTGACGTTCAAAAATAAAACATTTGAAAACGGACCATTTTCCACATTTCTGAAGCATGACGTAATGGGGGGGTGTTATCTCTTTTGTTGAAAATCAGCCGTTTTTGCTCTAACATTAAATGCCTCCAAATGGTATTTAATTAACTTCCCGGGGTGAAGAAACCCTTTTTGAGAACTCAGAGTGAGTAAATTGGCCATTTTCATGCACTTTTAACCATTCCATAAATCTTGTGTTTTGGGCCCCTGGAAGCATGAAAATCACTTTAAACATGCTAATTTTAGCTCTAACACTGATGATCCACCTACAAATGTGAACTGACGTTCAAAAATAAAACATTTGAAAACGGACCATTTTCCACATTTCTGAAGCATGACGTAATGGGGGGGTGTTATCTCTTTTGTCGAAAATCAGCCGTTTTTGCTCGAACATTAAATGCCTCTAAATGGTATTTAATTAACTTCCCGGGGTGAAGAAACCCTTTTTGAGAACTCAGAGTGAGTAAATTGGCCATTTTCGTGCACTTTTAACCATTCCATAAATCTTGTGTTTTGGGCCCCTGGAAGCATGAAAATCACTTTAAACATGCTAATTTTAGCTCTAACACTGATGATCCACCTACAAATGTGAACTGACGTTCAAAAATAAAACATTTGAAAACGGACCATTTTCCACATTTCTGAAGCATGACGTAATGGGGGGGTGTTATCTCTTTTGTCGAAAATCAGCCGTTTTTGCTCGAACATTAAATGCCTCCAAATGGTATTTAATTAACTTCCCGGGGTGAAGAAACCCTTTTTGAGAACTCAGAGTGAGTAAATTGGCCATTTTCATGCACTTTTAACCATTCCATAAATCTTGTGTTTTGGGCCCCTGGAAGCATGAAAATCACTTTAAACATGCTAATTTTAGCTCTAACACTGATGATCCACCTACAAATGTGAACTGACGTTCAAAAATAAAACATTTGAAAACGGACCATTTTCCACATTTCTGAAGCATGACGTAATGGGGGGGTGTTATCTCTTTTGTGGAAAATCAGCCTTTTTTGCTCTAACATTAAATGCCTCCAAATGGTATTTAATTAACTTCCCGAGCCCCTGGAAGCATGAAAATCACTTTAAACATGCTAATTTTAGCTCTAACACTGATGATCCACCTACAAATGTGAACTGACGTTCAAAAATGAAACATTTGAAAACGGACCATTTTCCACATTTCTGAAGCATGACGTAATGGGGGGTGTTATCTCTTTTGTCGAAAATCAGCCGTTTTTGCTCTAACATTAAATGCCTCCAAATGGTATTTAATTAACTTCCCGGGGTGAAGAAACCCTTTTTGAGAACTCAGAGTGAGTAAATTGGCCATTTTCATGCACTTTTAACCATTCCATAAATCTTGTGTTTTGGGCCCCTGGAAGCATGAAAATCACTTTAAACATGCTAATTTTAGCTCTAACACTGATGATCCACCTACAAATGTGAACTGACGTTCAAAAATAAAACATTTGAAAACGGACCATTTTCCACATTTCTGAAGCATGACGTAATGGGGGGGTGTTATCTCTTTTGTCGAAAATCAGCCGTTTTTGCTCTAACATTAAATGCCTCCAAATGGTATTTAATTAACTTCCCGGGGTGAAGAAACCCTTTTTGAGAACTCAGAGTGAGTAAATTGGCCATTTTCATGCACTTTTACCCATTCCATAAATCTTGTGTTTTGGGCCCCTGGAAGCATGAAAATCACTTTAAACATGCTAATTTTAGCTCTAACACTGATGATCCACCTACAAATGTGAACTGACGTTCAAAAATAAAACATTTGAAAACGGACCATTTTCCACATTTCTGAAGCATGACGTAATGGGGGGGTGTTATCTCTTTTGTCGAAAATCAGCCGTTTTTGCTCTAACATTAAATGCCTCCAAATGGTATTTAATTAACTTCCCGGGGTGAAGAAACCCTTTTTGAGAACTCAGAGTGAGTAAATTGGCCATTTTCATGCACTTTTAACCATTCCATAAATCTTGTGTTTTGGGCCCCTGGAAGCATGAAAATCACTTTAAACATGCTAATTTTAGCTCTAACACTGATGATCCAACTACAAATGTGAACTGACGTTCAAAAATAAAACATTTGAAAACGGACCATTTTCCACATTTCTGAAGCATGACGTAATGGGGGGGGTGTTATATCTTTTGTCGAAAATCAGCCGTTTTTGCTCGAACATTAAATGCCTCCAAATGGTATTTAATTAACTTCCCGGGGTGAAGAAACCCTTTTTGAGAACTCAGAGTGAGTAAATTGGCCATTTTCATGCACTTTTAACCATTCCATAAATCTTGTGTTTTGGGCCCCTGGAAGCATGAAAATCACTTTAAACATGCTAATTTTAGCTCTAACACTGATGATCCACCTACAAATGTGAACTGACGTTCAAAAATAAAACATTTGAAAACGGACCATTTTCCACATTTCTGAAGCATGACGTAATGGGGGGGTGTTATCTCTTTTGTCGAAAATCAGCCGTTTTTGCTCGAACATTAAATGCCTCCAAATGGTATTTAATTAACTTCCTGAGCCCCTGGAAGCATGAAAATCACTTTAAACATGCTAATTTTAGCTCTAACACTGATGATCCACCTACAAATGTGAACTGACGTTCAAAAATAAAACATTTGAAAACGGACCATTTTCCACATTTCTGAAGCATGACGTAATGGGGGGGTGTTATCTCTTTTGTCGAAAATCAGCCGTTTTTGCTCTAACATTAAATGCCTCCAAATGGTATTTAATTAACTTCCCGGGGTGAAGAAACCCTTTTTGAGAACTCAAAGTGAGTAAATTGGCCATTTTCATGCACTTTTAACCATTCCATAAATCTTGTGTTTTGGGCCCCTGGAAGCATGAAAATCACTTTAAACATGCTAATTTTAGCTCTAACACTGATGATCCACCTACAAATGTGAACTGACGTTCAATAATAAAACATTTGAAAACGGACCATTTTCCACATTTCTGAAGCATGACGTAATGGGGGGGTGTTATCTCTTTTGTCGAAAATCAGCCGTTTTTGCTCTAACATTAAATGCCTCCAAATGGTATTTAATTAACTTCCCGGGGTGAAGAAACCCTTTTTGAGAACTCAGAGTGAGTAAATTGGCCATTTTCATGCACTTTTAACCATTCCATAAATCTTGTGTTTTGGGCCCCTGGAAGCATGAAAATCACTTTAAACATGCTAATTTTAGCTCTAACACTGATGATCCAACTACAAATGTGAACTGACGTTCAAAAATAAAACATTTGAAAACGGACCATTTTCCACATTTCTGAAGCATGACGTAATGGGGGGGTGTTATATCTTTTGTCAAAAATCAGCCGTTTTTGCTCGAACATTAAATGCCTCCAAATGGTATTTAATTAACTTCCCGGGGTGAAGAAACCCTTTTTGAGAACTCAGAGTGAGTAAATTGGCCATTTTCATGCACTTTTAACCATGCCATAAATCTTGTGTTTTGGGCCCCTGGAAGCATGAAAATCACTTTAAACATGCTAATTTTAGCTCTAACACTGATGATCCACCTACAAATGTGAACTGACGTTCAAAAATAAAACATTTGAAAACGGACCATTTTCCACATTTCTGAAGCATGACGTAATGGGGGGGTGTTATCTCTTTTGTCGAAAATCAGCCGTTTTTGCTCTAACATTAAATGCCTCCAAATGGTATTTAATTAACTTCCCGGGGTGAAGAAACCCTTTTTGAGAACTCAAAGTGAGTAAATTGGCCATTTTCATGCACTTTTAACCATTCCATAAATCTTGTGTTTTGGGCCCCTGGAAGCATGAAAATCACTTTAAACATGCTAATTTTAGCTCTAACACTGATGATCCACCTACAAATGTGAACTGACGTTCAAAAATAAAACATTTGAAAACGGACCATTTTCCACATTTCTGAAGCATGACGTAATGGGGGGGTGTTATCTCTTTTGTCGAAAATCAGCCGTTTTTGCTCTAACATTAAATGCCTCCAAATGGTATTTAATTAACTTCCCGGGGTGAAGAAACCCTTTTTGAGAACTCAGAGTGAGTAAATTGGCCATTTTCATGCACTTTTAACCATTCCATAAATCTTGTGTTTTGGGCCCCTGGAAGCATGAAAATCACTTTAAACATGCTAATTTTAGCTCTAACACTGATGATCCACCTACAAATGTGAACTGACGTTCAAAAATAAAACATTTGAAAACGGACCATTTTCCACATTTCTGAAGCATGACGTAATGGGGGGGTGTTATCTCTTTTGTCGAAAATCAGCCGTTTTTGCTCTAACATTAAATGCCTCCAAATGGTATTTAATTAACTTCCCGGGGTGAAGAAACCCTTTTTGAGAACTCAGAGTGAGTAAATTGGCCATTTTCATGCACTTTTAACCATTCCATAAATCTTGTGTTTTGGGCCCCTGGAAGCATGAAAATCACTTTAAACATGCTAATTTTAGCTCTAACACTGATGATCCACCTACAAATGTGAACTGACGTTCAAAAATAAAACATTTGAAAACGGACCATTTTCCACATTTCTGAAGCATGACGTAATGGGGGGGTGTTATCTCTTTTGTCGAAAATCAGCCGTTTTTGCTCTAACATTAAATGCCTCCAAATGGTATTTAATTAACTTCCCGGGGTGAAGAAACCCTTTTTGAGAACTCAAAGTGAGTAAATTGGCCATTTTCATGCACTTTTAACCATTCCATAAATCTTGTGTTTTGGGCCCCTGGAAGCATGAAAATCACTTTAAACATGCTAATTTTAGCTCTAACACTGATGATCCACCTACAAATGTGAACTGACGTTCAAAAATAAAACATTTGAAAACGGACCATTTTCCACATTTCTGAAGCATGACGTAATGGGGGGGTGTTATCTCTTTTGTCGAAAATCAGCCGTTTTTGCTCTAACATTAAATGCCTCCAAATGGTATTTAATTAACTTCCCGGGGTGAAGAAACCCTTTTTGAGAACTCAGAGTGAGTAAATTGGCCATTTTCATGCACTTTTAACCATTCCATAAATCTTGTGTTTTGGGCCCCTGGAAGCATGAAAATCACTTTAAACATGCTAATTTTAGCTCTAACACTGATGATCCACCTACAAATGTGAACTGACGTTCAAAAATAAAACATTTGAAAACGGACCATTTTCCACATTTCTGAAGCATGACGTAATGGGGGGGTGTTATCTCTTTTGTCGAAAATCAGCCGTTTTTGCTCGAACATTAAATGCCTCTAAATGGTATTTAATTAACTTCCCGGGGTGAAGAAACCCTTTTTGAGAACTCAGAGTGAGTAAATTGGCCATTTTCGTGCACTTTTAACCATTCCATAAATCTTGTGTTTTGGGCCCCTGGAAGCATGAAAATCACTTTAAACATGCTAATTTTAGCTCTAACACTGATGATCCACCTACAAATGTGAACTGACGTTCAAAAATAAAACATTTGAAAACGGACCATTTTCCACATTTCTGAAGCATGACGTAATGGGGGGGTGTTATCTCTTTTGTCGAAAATCAGCCGTTTTTGCTCGAACATTAAATGCCTCCAAATGGTATTTAATTAACTTCCCGGGGTGAAGAAACCCTTTTTGAGAACTCAGAGTGAATAAATTGGCCATTTTCATGCACTTTTAACCATTCCATAAATCTTGTGTTTTGGGCCCCTGGAAGCATGAAAATCACTTTAAACATGCTAATTTTAGCTCTAACACTGATGATCCACCTACAAATGTGAACTGACTTTCAAAAATAAAACATTTGAAAACGGACCATTTTCCACATTTCTGAAGCATGACGTAATGGGGGGGTGTTATCTCTTTTGTGGAAAATCTGCCTTTTTTGCTCTAACATTAAATGCCTCCAAATGGTATTTAATTAACTTCCCGAGCCCCTGGAAGCATGAAAATCACTTTAAACATGCTAATTTTAGCTCTAACACTGATGATCCACCTACAAATGTGAACTGACGTTCAAAAATGAAACATTTGAAAACGGACCATTTTCCACATTTCTGAAGCATGACGTAATGGGGGGTGTTATCTCTTTTGTCGAAAATCAGCCGTTTTTGCTCTAACATTAAATGCCTCCAAATGGTATTTAATTAACTTCCCGGGGTGAAGAAACCCTTTTTGAGAACTCAGAGTGAGTAAATTGGCCATTTTCATGCACTTTTAACCATTCCATAAATCTTGTGTTTTGGGCCCCTGGAAGCATGAAAATCACTTTAAACATGCTAATTTTAGCTCTAACACTGATGATCCACCTACAAATGTGAACTGACGTTCAATAATAAAACATTTGAAAACGGACCATTTTCCAAATTTCTGAAGCATGACGTAATGGGGGGGTGTTATCTCTTTTGTCGAAAATCAGCCGTTTTTGCTCTAACATTAAATGCCTCCAAATGGTATTTAATTAACTTCCCGGGGTGAAGAAACCCTTTTTGAGAACTCAGAGTGAGTAAATTGGCCATTTTCATGCACTTTTAACCATTCCATAAATCTTGTGTTTTGGGCCCCTGGAAGCATGAAAATCACTTTAAACATGCTAATTTTAGCTCTAACACTGATGATCCAACTACAAATGTGAACTGACGTTCAAAAATAAAACATTTGAAAACGGACCATTTTCCACATTTCTGAAGCATGACGTAATGGGGGGGTGTTATATCTTTTGTCGAAAATCAGCCGTTTTTGCTCGAACATTAAATGCCTCCAAATGGTATTTAATTAACTTCCCGGGGTGAAGAAACCCTTTTTGAGAACTCAGAGTGAGTAAATTGGCCATTTTCATGCACTTTTAACCATTCCATAAATCTTGTGTTTTGGGCCCCTGGAAGCATGAAAATCACTTTAAACATGCTAATTTTAGCTCTAACACTGATGATCCACCTACAAATGTGAACTGACGTTCAAAAATAAAACATTTGAAAACGGACCATTTTCCACATTTCTGAAGCATGACGTAATGGGGGGGTGTTATCTCTTTTGTCGAAAATCAGCCGTTTTTGCTCTAACATTAAATGCCTCCAAATGGTATTTAAATAACTTCCCGGGGTGAAGAAACCCTTTTTGAGAACTCAAAGTGAGTAAATTGGCCATTTTCATGCACTTTTAACCATTCCATAAATCTTGTGTTTTGGGCCCCTGGAAGCATGAAAATCACTTTAAACATGCTAATTTTAGCTCTAACACTGATGATCCACCTACAAATGTGAACTGACGTTCAAAAATAAAACATTTGAAAACGGACCATTTTCCACATTTCTGAAGCATGACGTAATGGGGGGGTGTTATCTCTTTTGTCGAAAATCAGCCGTTTTTGCTCTAACATTAAATGCCTCCAAATGGTATTTAATTAACTTCCCGGGGTGAAGAAACCCTTTTTGAGAACTCAAAGTGAGTAAATTGGCCATTTTCATGCACTTTTAACCATTCCATAAATCTTGTGTTTTGGGCCCCTGGAAGCATGAAAATCACTTTAAACATGCTAATTTTAGCTCTAACACTGATGATCCACCTACAAATGTGAACTGACGTTCAAAAATAAAACATTTGAAAACGGACCATTTTCCACATTTCTGAAGCATGACGTAATGGGGGGGTGTTATCTCTTTTGTCGAAAATCAGCCGTTTTTGCTCTAACATTAAATGCCTCCAAATGGTATTTAATTAACTTCCCGGGGTGAAGAAACCCTTTTTGAGAACTCAGAGTGAGTAAATTGGCCATTTTCATGCACTTTTAACCATTCCATAAATCTTGTGTTTTGGGCCCCTGGAAGCATGAAAATCACTTTAAACATGCTAATTTTAGCTCTAACACTGATGATCCACCTACAAATGTGAACTGACGTTCAAAAATAAAACATTTGAAAACGGACCATTTTCCACATTTCTGAAGCATGACGTAATGGGGGGGTGTTATCTCTTTTGTCGAAAATCAGCCGTTTTTGCTCTAACATTAAATGCCTCCAAATGGTATTTAATTAACTTCCCGGGGTGAAGAAACCCTTTTTGAGAACTCAGAGTGAGTAAATTGGCCATTTTCATGCACTTTTAACCATTCCATAAATCTTGTGTTTTGGGCCCCTGGAAGCATGAAAATCACTTTAAACATGCTAATTTTAGCTCTAACACTGATGATCCACCTACAAATGTGAACTGACGTTCAAAAATAAAACATTTGAAAACGGACCATTTTCCACATTTCTGAAGCATGACGTAATGGGGGGGTGTTATCTCTTTTGTCGAAAATCAGCCGTTTTTGCTCTAACATTAAATGCCTCCAAATGGTATTTAATTAACTTCCCGGGGTGAAGAAACCCTTTTTGAGAACTCAAAGTGAGTAAATTGGCCATTTTCATGCACTTTTAACCATTCCATAAATCTTGTGTTTTGGGCCCCTGGAAGCATGAAAATCACTTTAAACATGCTAATTTTAGCTCTAACACTGATGATCCACCTACAAATGTGAACTGACGTTCAAAAATAAAACATTTGAAAACGGACCATTTTCCACATTTCTGAAGCATGACGTACTGGGGGGGTGTTATCTCTTTTGTCGAAAATCAGCCGTTTTTGCTCTAACATTAAATGCCTCCAAATGGTATTTAATTAACTTCCCGGGGTGAAGAAACCCTTTTTGAGAACTCAAAGTGAGTAAATTGGCCATTTTCATGCACTTTTAACCATTCCATAAATCTTGTGTTTTGGGCCCCTGGAAGCATGAAAATCACTTTAAACATGCTAATTTTAGCTCTAACACTGATGATCCACCTACAAATGTGAACTGACGTTCAAAAATAAAACATTTGAAAACGGACCATTTTCCACATTTCTGAAGCATGACGTAATGGGGGGGTGTTATCTCTTTTGTCGAAAATCAGCCGTTTTTGCTCTAACATTAAATGCCTCCAAATGGTATTTAATTAACTTCCCGGGGTGAAGAAACCCTTTTTGAGAACTCAGAGTGAGTAAATTGGCCATTTTCATGCACTTTTAACTATTCCATAAATCTTGTGTTTTGGGCCCCTGGAAGCATGAAAATCACTTTAAACATGCTAATTTTAGCTCTAACACTGATGATCCACCAACAAATGTGAACTGACGTTCAAAAATAAAACATTTGAAAACGGACCATTTTCCACATTTCTGAAGCATGACGTAATGGGGGGGGTGTTATCTCTTTTGTCGAAAATCAGCCGTTTTTGCTCGAACATTAAATGCCTCCAAATGGTATTTAATTAACTTCCTGAGCCCCTGGAAGCATGAAAATCACTTTAAACATGCTAATTTTAGCTCTAACACTGATGATCCACCTACAAATGTGAACTGACGTTCAAAAATAAAACATTTGAAAACGGACCATTTTCCACATTTCGGAAGTATGACGTAATGGGGGGGTGTTATCTCTTTTGTCGAAAATCAGCCGTTTTTGCTCTAACATTAAATGCCTCCAAATGGTATTTAATTAACTTCCCGGGGTGAAGAAACCCTTTTTGAGAACTCAGAGTGAGTAAATTGGCCATTTTCATGCACTTTTAACCATTCCATAAATCTTGTGTTTTGGGCCCCTGGAAGCATGAAAATCACTTTAAACATGCTAATTTTAGCTCTAACACTGATGATCCAACTACAAATGTGAACTGACGTTCAAAAATAAAACATTTGAAAACGGACCATTTTCCACATTTCTGAAGCATGACGTAATGGGGGGGTGTTATATCTTTTGTCGAAAATCAGCCGTTTTTGCTCGAACATTAAATGCCTCCAAATGGTATTTAATTAACTTCCCGGGGTGGAGAAACCCTTTTTGAGAACTCAGAGTGAGTAAATTGGCCATTTTCATGCACTTTTAACCATTCCATAAATCTTGTGTTTTGGGCCCCTGGAAGCATGAAAATCACTTTAAACATGCTAATTTTAGCTCTAACACTGATGATCCACCTACAAATGTGAACTGACGTTCAAAAATAAAACATTTGAAAACGGACCATTTTCCACATTTCTGAAGCATGACGTAATGGGGGGGTGTTATCTCTTTTGTCGAAAATCAGCCGTTTTTGCTCGAACATTAAATGCCTCCAAATGGTATTTAATTAACTTCCTGAGCCCCTGGAAGCATGAAAATCACTTTAAACATGCTAATTTTAGCTCTAACACTGATGATCCACCTACAAATGTGAACTGACGTTCAAAATTAAAACATTTGAAAACGGACCATTTTCCACATTTCTGAAGCATGACGTAATGGGGGGGTGTTATCTCTTTTGTCGAAAATCAGCCGTTTTTGCTCTAACATTAAATGCCTCCAAATGGTATTTAATTAACTTCCCGGGGTGAAGAAACCCTTTTTGAGAACTCAAAGTGAGTAAATTGGCCATTTTCATGCACTTTTAACCATTCCATAAATCTTGTGTTTTGGGCCCCTGGAAGCATGAAAATCACTTTAAACATGCTAATTTTAGCTCTAACACTGATGATCCACCTACAAATGTGAACTGACGTTCAATAATAAAACATTTGAAAACGGACCATTTTCCACATTTCTGAAGCATGACGTAATGGGGGGGTGTTATCTCTTTTGTCGAAAATCAGCCGTTTTTGCTCTAACATTAAATGCCTCCAAATGGTATTTAATTAACTTCCCGGGGTGAAGAAACCCTTTTTGAGAACTCAGAGTGAGTAAATTGGCCATTTTCATGCACTTTTAACCATTCCATAAATCTTGTGTTTTGGGCCCCTGGAAGCATGAAAATCACTTTAAACATGCTAATTTTAGCTCTAACACTGATGATCCAACTACAAATGTGAACTGACGTTCAAAAATAAAACATTTGAAAACGGACCATTTTCCACATTTCTGAAGCATGACGTAATGGGGGGGTGTTATATCTTTTGTCGAAAATCAGCCGTTTTTGCTCGAACATTAAATGCCTCCAAATGGTATTTAATTAACTTCCCGGGGTGAAGAAACCCTTTTTGAGAACTCAGAGTGAGTAAATTGGCCATTTTCATGCACTTTTAACCATTCCATAAATCTTGTGTTTTGGGCCCCTGGAAGCATGAAAATCACTTTAAACATGCTAATTTTAGCTCTAACACTGATGATCCACCTACAAATGTGAACTGACGTTCAAAAATAAAACATTTGAAAACGGACCATTTTCCACATTTCTGAAGCATGACGTAATGGGGGGGTGTTATCTCTTTTGTCGAAAATCAGCCGTTTTTGCTCTAACATTAAATGCCTCCAAATGGTATTTAAATAACTTCCCGGGGTGAAGAAACCCTTTTTGAGAACTCAAAGTGAGTAAATTGGCCATTTTCATGCACTTTTAACCATTCCATAAATCTTGTGTTTTGGGCCCCTGGAAGCATGAAAATCACTTTAAACATGCTAATTTTAGCTCTAACACTGATGATCCACCTACAAATGTGAACTGACGTTCAAAAATAAAACATTTGAAAACGGACCATTTTCCACATTTCTGAAGCATGACGTAATGGGGGGGTGTTATCTCTTTTGTCGAAAATCAGCCGTTTTTGCTCTAACATTAAATGCCTCCAAATGGTATTTAATTAACTTACCGGGGTGAAGAAACCCTTTTTGAGAACTCAAAGTGAGTAAATTGGCCATTTTCATGCACTTTTAACCATTCCATAAATCTTGTGTTTTGGGCCCCTGGAAGCATGAAAATCACTTTAAACATGCTAATTTTAGCTCTAACACTGATGATCCACCTACAAATGTGAACTGACGTTCAAAAATAAAACATTTGAAAACGGACCATTTTCCACATTTCTGAAGCATGACGTAATGGGGGGGTGTTATCTCTTTTGTCGAAAATCAGCCGTTTTTGCTCTAACATTAAATGCCTCCAAATGGTATTTAATTAACTTCCCGGGGTGAAGAAACCCTTTTGAGAACTCAGAGTGAGTAAATTGGCCATTTTCATGCACTTTTAACCATTCCATAAATCTTGTGTTTTGGGCCCCTGGAAGCATGAAAATCACTTTAAACATGCTAATTTTAGCTCTAACACTGATGATCCACCTACAAATGTGAACTGACGTTCAAAAATAAAACATTTGAAAACGGACCATTTTCCACATTTCTGAAGCATGACGTAATGGGGGGGTGTTATCTCTTTTGTCGAAAATCAGCCGTTTTTGCTCTAACATTAAATGCCTCCAAATGGTATTTAATTAACTTCCCGGGGTGAAGAAACCCTTTTTGAGAACTCAGAGTGAGTAAATTGGCCATTTTCATGCACTTTTAACCATTCCATAAATCTTGTGTTTTGGGCCCCTGGAAGCATGAAAATCACTTTAAACATGCTAATTTTAGCTCTAACACTGATGATCCACCTACAAATGTGAACTGACGTTCAAAAATAAAACATTTGAAAACGGACCATTTTCCACATTTCTGAAGCATGACGTAATGGGGGGGTGTTATCTCTTTTGTCGAAAATCAGCCGTTTTTGCTCTAACATTAAATGCCTCCAAATGGTATTTAATTAACTTCCCGGGGTGAAGAAACCCTTTTTGAGAACTCAAAGTGAGTAAATTGGCCATTTTCATGCACTTTTAACCATTCCATAAATCTTGTGTTTTGGGCCCCTGGAAGCATGAAAATCACTTTAAACATGCTAATTTTAGCTCTAACACTGATGATCCACCTACAAATGTGAACTGACGTTCAAAAATAAAACATTTGAAAACGGACCATTTTCCACATTTCTGAAGCATGACGTAATGGGGGGGTGTTATCTCTTTTGTCGAAAATCAGCCGTTTTTGCTCTAACATTAAATGCCTCCAAATGGTATTTAATTAACTTCCCGGGGTGAAGAAACCCTTTTTGAGAACTCAAAGTGAGTAAATTGGCCATTTTCATGCACTTTTAACCATTCCATAAATCTTGTGTTTTGGGCCCCTGGAAGCATGAAAATCACTTTAAACATGCTAATTTTAGCTCTAACACTGATGATCCACCTACAAATGTGAACTGACGTTCAAAAATAAAACATTTGAAAACGGACCATTTTCCACATTTCTGAAGCATGACGTAATGGGGGGGTGTTATCTCTTTTGTCGAAAATCAGCCGTTTTTGCTCTAACATTAAATGCCTCCAAATGGTATTTAATTAACTTCCCGGGGTGAAGAAACCCTTTTTGAGAACTCAGAGTGAGTAAATTGGCCATTTTCATGCACTTTTAACTATTCCATAAATCTTGTGTTTTGGGCCCCTGGAAGCATGAAAATCACTTTAAACATGCTAATTTTAGCTCTAACACTGATGATCCACCAACAAATGTGAACTGACGTTCAAAAATAAAACATTTGAAAACGGACCATTTTCCACATTTCTGAAGCATGACGTAATGGGGGGGTGTTATCTCTTTTGTCGAAAATCAGCCGTTTTTGCTCGAACATTAAATGCCTCCAAATGGTATTTAATTAACTTCCTGAGCCCCTGGAAGCATGAAAATCACTTTAAACATGCTAATTTTAGCTCTAACACTGATGATCCACCTACAAATGTGAACTGACGTTCAAAAATAAAACATTTGAAAACGGACCATTTTCCACATTTCTGAAGCATGACGTAATGGGGGGGTGTTATCTCTTTTGTCGAAAATCAGCCGTTTTTGCTCTAACATTAAATGCCTCCAAATGGTATTTAATTAACTTCCCGGGGTGAAGAAACCCTTTTTGAGAACTCAAAGTGAGTAAATTGGCCATTTTCATGCACTTTTAACCATTCCATAAATCTTGTGTTTTGGGCCCCTGGAAGCATGAAAATCACTTTATACATGCTAATTTTAGCTCTAACACTGATGATCCACCTACAAATGTGAACTGACGTTCAATAATAAAACATTTGAAAACGGACCATTTTCCACATTTCTGAAGCATGACGTAATGGGGGGGTGTTATCTCTTTTGTCGAAAATCAGCCGTTTTTGCTCTAACATTAAATGCCTCCAAATGGTATTTAATTAACTTCCCGGGGTGAAGAAACCCTTTTTGAGAACTCAGAGTGAGTAAATTGGCCATTTTCATGCACTTTTAACCATTCCATAAATCTTGTGTTTTGGGCCCCTGGAAGCATGAAAATCACTTTAAACATGCTAATTTTAGCTCTAACACTGATGATCCAACTACAAATGTGAACTGACGTTCAAAAATAAAACATTTGAAAACGGACCATTTTCCACATTTCTGAAGCATGACGTAATGGGGGGGTGTTATATCTTTTGTCGAAAATCAGCCGTTTTTGCTCGAACATTAAATGCCTCCAAATGGTATTTAATTAACTTCCCGGGGTGAAGAAACCCTTTTTGAGAACTCAGAGTGAGTAAATTGGCCATTTTCATGCACTTTTAACCATTCCATAAATCTTGTGTTTTGGGCCCCTGGAAGCATGAAAATCACTTTAAACATGCTAATTTTAGCTCTAACACTGATGATCCACCTACAAATGTGAACTGACGTTCAAAAATAAAACATTTGAAAACGGACCATTTTCCACATTTCTGAAGCATGACGTAATGGGGGGGTGTTATCTCTTTTGTCGAAAATCAGCCGTTTTTGCTCTAACATTAAATGCCTCCAAATGGTATTTAAATAACTTCCCGGGGTGAAGAAACCCTTTTTGAGAACTCAAAGTGAGTAAATTGGCCATTTTCATGCACTTTTAACCATTCCATAAATCTTGTGTTTTGGGCCCCTGGAAGCATGAAAATCACTTTAAACATGCTAATTTTAGCTCTAACACTGATGATCCACCTACAAATGTGAACTGACGTTCAAAAATAAAACATTTGAAAACAGACCATTTTCCACATTTCTGAAGCATGACGTAATGGGGGGGTGTTATCTCTTTTGTCGAAAATCAGCCGTTTTTGCTCTAACATTAAATGCCTCCAAATGGTATTTAATTAACTTCCCGGGGTGAAGAAACCCTTTTTGAGAACTCAAAGTGAGTAAATTGGCCATTTTCATGCACTTTTAACCATTCCATAAATCTTGTGTTTTGGGCCCCTGGAAGCATGAAAATCACTTTAAACATGCTAATTTTAGCTCTAACACTGATGATCCACCTACAAATGTGAACTGACGTTCAAAAATAAAACATTTGAAAACGGACCATTTTCCACATTTCTGAAGCATGACGTAATGGGGGGGTGTTATCTCTTTTGTCGAAAATCAGCCGTTTTTGCTCTAACATTAAATGCCTCCAAATGGTATTTAATTAACTTCCCGGGGTGAAGAAACCCTTTTTGAGAACTCAGAGTGAGTAAATTGGCCATTTTCATGCACTTTTAACCATTCCATAAATCTTGTGTTTTGGGCCCCTGGAAGCATGAAAATCACTTTAAACATGCTAATTTTAGCTCTAACACTGATGATCCACCTACAAATGTGAACTGACGTTCAAAAATAAAACATTTGAAAACGGACCATTTTCCACATTTCTGAAGCATGACGTAATGGGGGGGTGTTATCTCTTTTGTCGAAAATCAGCCGTTTTTGCTCTAACATTAAATGCCTCCAAATGGTATTTAATTAACTTCCCGGGGTGAAGAAACCCTTTTTGAGAACTCAGAGTGAGTAAATTGGCCATTTTCATGCACTTTTAACCATTCCATAAATCTTGTGTTTTGGGCCCCTGGAAGCATGAAAATCACTTTAAACATGCTAATTTTAGCTCTAACACTGATGATCCACCTACAAATGTGAACTGACGTTCAAAAATAAAACATTTGAAAACGGACCATTTTCTACATTTCTGAAGCATGACGTAATGGGGGGGTGTTATCTCTTTTGTCGAAAATCAGCCGTTTTTGCTCTAACATTAAATGCCTCCAAATGGTATTTAATTAACTTCCCGGGGTGAAGAAACCGTTTTTGAGAACTCAAAGTGAGTAAATTGGCCATTTTCATGCACTTTTAACCATTCCATAAATCTTGTGTTTTGGGCCCCTGGAAGCATGAAAATCACTTTAAACATGCTAATTTTAGCTCTAACACTGATGATCCACCTACAAATGTGAACTGACGTTCAAAAATAAAACATTTGAAAACGGACCATTTTCCACATTTCTGAAGCATGACGTAATGGGGGGGTGTTATCTCTTTTGTCGAAAATCAGCCGTTTTTGCTCTAACATTAAATGCCTCCAAATGGTATTTAATTAACTTCCCGGGGTGAAGAAACCCTTTTTGAGAACTCAGAGTGAGTAAATTGGCCATTTTCATGCACTTTTAACCATTCCATAAATCTTGTGTTTTGGGCCCCTGGAAGCATGAAAATCACTTTAAACATGCTAATTTTAGCTCTAACACTGATGATCCACCTACAAATGTGAACTGACGTTCAAAAATAAAACATTTGAAAACGGACCATTTTCCACATTTCTGAAGCATGACGTAATGGGGGGGTGTTATCTCTTTTGTCGAAAATCAGCCGTTTTTGCTCGAACATTAAATGCCTCTAAATGGTATTTAATTAACTTCCCGGGGTGAAGAAACCCTTTTTGAGAACTCAGAGTGAGTAAATTGGCCATTTTCGTGCACTTTTAACCATTCCATAAATCTTGTGTTTTGGGCCCCTGGAAGCATGAAAATCACTTTAAACATGCTAATTTTAGCTCTAACACTGATGATCCACCTACAAATGTGAACTGACGTTCAAAAATGAAACATTTGAAAACGGACCATTTTCCACATTTCTGAAGCATGACGTAATGGGGGGTGTTATCTCTTTTGTCGAAAACCAGCCGTTTTTGCTCTAACATCAAATGCCTCCAAATGGTATTTAATTAACTTCCCGGGGTGAAGAAACCCTTTTTGAGAACTCAGAGTGAGTAAATTGGCCATTTTCATGCACTTTTAACCATTCCATAAATCTTGTGTTTTGGGCCCCTGGAAGCATGAAAATCACTTTAAACATGCTAATTTTAGCTCTAACACTGATGATCCACCTACAAATGTGAACTGACGTTCAAAAATAAAACATTTGAAAACGGACCATTTTCCACATTTCTGAAGCATGACGTAATGGGGGGGTGTTATCTCTTTTGTCGAAAATCAGCCGTTTTTGCTCTAACATTAAATGCCTCCAAATGGTATTTAATTAACTTCCCGGGGTGAAGAAACCCTTTTTGAGAACTCAGAGTGAGTAAATTGGCCATTTTCATGCACTTTTACCCATTCCATAAATCTTGTGTTTTGGGCCCCTGGAAGCGTGAAAATCACTTTAAACATGCTAATTTTAGCTCTAACACTGATGATCCACCTACAAATGTGAACTGACGTTCAAAAATAAAACATTTGAAAACGGACCATTTTCCACATTTCTGAAGCATGACGTAATGGGGGGGTGTTATCTCTTTTGTCGAAAATCAGCCGTTTTTGCTCTAACATTAAATGCCTCCAAATGGTATTTAATTAACTTCCCGGGGTGAAGAAACCCTTTTTGAGAACTCAGAGTGAGTAAATTGGCCATTTTCATGCACTTTTAACCATTCCATAAATCTTGTGTTTTGGGCCCCTGGAAGCATGAAAATCACTTTAAACATGCTAATTTTAGCTCTAACACTGATGATCCAACTACAAATGTGAACTGACGTTCAAAAATAAAACATTTGAAAACGGACCATTTTCCACATTTCTGAAGCATGACGTAATGGGGGGGTGTTATATCTTTTGTCGAAAATCAGCCGTTTTTGCTCGAACATTAAATGCCTCCAAATGGTATTTAATTAACTTCCCGGGGTGAAGAAACCCTTTTTGAGAACTCAGAGTGAGTAAATTGGCCATTTTCATGCACTTTTAACCATTCCATAAATCTTGTGTTTTGGGCCCCTGGAAGCATGAAAATCACTTTAAACATGCTAATTTTAGCTCTAACACTGATGATCCACCTACAAATGTGAACTGACGTTCAAAAATAAAACATTTGAAAATGGACCATTTTCCACATTTCTGAAGCATGACGTAATGGGGGGGTGTTATCTCTTTTGTCGAAAATCAGCCGTTTTTGCTCGAACATTAAATGCCTCCAAATGGTATTTAATTAACTTCCTGAGCCCCTGGAAGCATGAAAATCACTTTAAACATGCTAATTTTAGCTCTAACACTGATGATCCACCTACAAATGTGAACTGACGTTCAAAAATAAAACATTTGAAAACGGACCATTTTCCACATTTCTGAAGCATGACGTAATGGGGGGGTGTTATCTCTTTTGTCGAAAATCAGCCGTTTTTGCTCTAACATTAAATGCCTCCAAATGGTATTTAATTAACTTCCCGGGGTGAAGAAACCCTTTTTGAGAACTCAAAGTGAGTAAATTGGCCATTTTCATGCACTTTTAACCATTCCATAAATCTTGTGTTTTGGGCCCCTGGAAGCATGAAAATCACTTTAAACATGCTAATTTTAGCTCTAACACTGATGATCCACCTACAAATGTGAACTGACGTTCAATAATAAAACATTTGAAAACGGACCATTTTCCACATTTCTGAAGCATGACGTAATGGGGGGGTGTTATCTCTTTTGTCGAAAATCAGCCGTTTTTGCTCTAACATTAAATGCCTCCAAATGGTATTTAATTAACTTCCCGGGGTGAAGAAACCCTTTTTGAGAACTCAGAGTGAGTAAATTGGCCATTTTCATGCACTTTTAACCATTCCATAAATCTTGTGTTTTGGGCCCCTGGAAGCATGAAAATCACTTTAAACATGCTAATTTTAGCTCTAACACTGATGATCCAACTACAAATGTGAACTGACGTTCAAAAATAAAACATTTGAAAACGGACCATTTTCCACATTTCTGAAGCATGACGTAATGGGGGGGTGTTATATCTTTTGTCGAAAATCAGCCGTTTTTGCTCGAACATTAAATGCCTCCAAATGGTATTTAATTAACTTCCCGGGGTGAAGAAACCCTTTTTGAGAACTCAGAGTGAGTAAATTGGCCATTTTCATGCACTTTTAACCATTCCATAAATCTTGTGTTTTGGGCCCCTGGAAGCATGAAAATCACTTTAAACATGCTAATTTTAGCTCTAACACTGATGATCCACCTACAAATGTGAACTGACGTTCAAAAATAAAACATTTGAAAACGGACCATTTTCCACATTTCTGAAGCATGACGTAATGGGGGGTGTTATCTCTTTTGTCGAAAATCAGCCGTTTTTGCTCTAACATTAAATGCCTCCAAATGGTATTTAAATAACTTCCCGGGGTGAAGAAACCCTTTTTGAGAACTCAAAGTGAGTAAATTGGCCATTTTCATGCACTTTTAACCATTCCATAAATCTTGTGTTCTGGGCCCCTGGAAGCATGAAAATCACTTTAAACATGCTAATTTTAGCTCTAACACTGATGATCCACCTACAAATGTGAACTGACGTTCAAAAATAAAACATTTGAAAACTGACCATTTTCCACATTTCTGAAGCATGACGTAATGGGGGGGTGTTATCTCTTTTGTCGAAAATCAGCCGTTTTTGCTCTAACATTAAATGCCTCCAAATGGGATTTAATTAACTTCCCGGGGTGAAGAAACCCTTTTTGAAAACTCAAAGTGAGTAAATTGGCCATTTTCATGCACTTTTAACCTTTCCATAAATCTTGTGTTTTGGGCCCCTGGAAGCATGAAAATCACTTTAAACATGCTAATTTTAGCTCTAACCCTGATGATCCACCTACAAATGTGAACTGACGTTCAAAAATAAAACATTTGAAAACGGACCATTTTCCACATTTCTGAAGCATGACGTAATGGGGGGGTGTTATCTCTTTTGTCGAAAATCAGCCGTTTTTGCTCTAACATTAAATGCCTCCAAATGGTATTTAATTAACTTCCCGGGGTGAAGAAACCCTTTTTGAGAACTCAGAGTGAGTAAATTGGCCATTTTCATGCACTTTTAACCATTCCATAAATCTTGTGTTTTGGGCCCCTGGAAGCATGAAAATCACTTTAAACATGCTAATTTTAGCTCTAACACTGATGATCCACCTACAAATGTGAACTGACGTTCAAAAATAAAACATTTGAAAACGGACCATTTTCCACATTTCTGAAGCATGACGTAATGGGGGGGTGTTATCTCTTTTGTCGAAAATCAGCCGTTTTTGCTCTAACATTAAATGCCTCCAAATGGTATTTAATTAACTTCCCGGGGTGAAGAAACCCTTTTTGAGAACTCAGAGTGAGTAAATTGGCCATTTTCATGCACTTTTAACCATTCCATAAATCTTGTGGTTTGGGCCCCTGGAAGCATGAAAATCACTTTAAACATGCTAATTTTAGCTCTAACACTGATGATCCACCTACAAATGTGAACTGACGTTCAAAAATAAAACATTTGAAAACGGACCATTTTCCACATTTCTGAAGCATGACGTAATGGGGGGGTGTTATCTCTTTTGTCGAAAATCAGCCGTTTTTGCTCTAACATTAAATGCCTCCAAATGGTATTTAATTAACTTCCCGGGGTGAAGAAACCCTTTTTGAGAACTCAAAGTGAGTAAATTGGCCATTTTCATGCACTTTTAACCATTCCATAAATCTTGTGTTTTGGGCCCCTGGAAGCATGAAAATCACTTTAAACATGCTAATTTTAGCTCTAACACTGATGATCCACCTACAAATGTGAACTGACGTTCAAAAATAAAACATTTGAAAACGGACCATTTTCCACATTTCTGAAGAATGACGTAATGGGGGGGTGTTATCTCTTTTGTCGAAAATCAGCCGTTTTTGCTCTAACATTAAATGCCTCCAAATGGTATTTAATTAACTTCCCGGGGTGAAGAAACCCTTTTTGAGAACTCAAAGTGAGTAAATTGGCCATTTTCATGCACTTTTAACCATTCCATAAATCTTGTGTTTTGGGCCCCTGGAAGCATGAAAATCACTTTAAACATGCTAATTTTAGCTCTAACACTGATGATCCACCTACAAATGTGAACTGACGTTCAAAAATAAAACATTTGAAAACGGACCATTTTCCACATTTCTGAAGCATGACGTAATGGGGGGGTGTTATCTCTTTTGTCGAAAATCAGCCGTTTTTGCTCTAACATTAAATGCCTCCAAATGGTATTTAATTAACTTCCCGGGGTGAAGAAACCCTTTTTGAGAACTCAGAGTGAGTAAATTGGCCATTTTCATGCACTTTTAACTATTCCATAAATCTTGTGTTTTGGGCCCCTGGAAGCATGAAAATCACTTTAAACATGCTAATTTTAGCTCTAACACTGATGATCCACCAACAAATGTGAACTGACGTTCAAAAATAAAACATTTGAAAACTGACCATTTTCCACATTTCTGAAGCATGACGTAATGGGGGGGTGTTATCTCTTTTGTCGAAAATCAGCCGTTTTTGCTCTAACATTAAATGCCTCCAAATGGTATTTAATTAACTTCCCGGGGTGAAGAAACCCTTTTTGAGAACTCAGAGTGAGTAAATTGGCCATTTTCATGCACTTTTAACCATTCCATAAATCTTGTGTTTTGGGCCCCTGGAAGCATGAAAATCACTTTAAACATGCTAATTTTAGCTCTAACACTGATGATCCAACTACAAATGTGAACTGACGTTCAAAAATAAAACATTTGAAAACGGACCATTTTCCACATTTCTGAAGCATGACGTAATGGGGGGGTGTTATATCTTTTGTCGAAAATCAGCCGTTTTTGCTCGAACATTAAATGCCTCCAAATGGTATTTAATTAACTTCCCGGGGTGAAGAAACCCTTTTTGAGAACTCAGAGTGAGTAAATTGGCCATTTTCATGCACTTTTAACCATTCCATAAATCTTGTGTTTTGGGCCCCTGGAAGCATGAAAATCACTTTAAACATGCTAATTTTAGCTCTAACACTGATGATCCACCTACAAATGTGAACTGACGTTCAAAAATAAAACATTTGAAAACGGACCATTTTCCACATTTCTGAAGCATGACGTAATGGGGGGGTGTTATCTCTTTTGTCGAAAATCAGCCGTTTTTGCTCGAACATTAAATGCCTCCAAATGGTATTTAATTAACTTCCCGAGCCCCTGGAAGCATGAAAATCACTTTAAACATGCTAATTTTAGCTCTAACACTGATGATCCACCTACAAATGTGAACTGACGTTCAAAAATAAAACATTTGAAAACGGACCATTTTCCACATTTCTGAAGCATGACGTAATGGGGGGGTGTTATCTCTTTTGTCGAAAATCAGCCGTTTTTGCTCTAACATTAAATGCCTCCAAATGGTATTTAATTAACTTCCCGGGGTGAAGAAACCCTTTTTGAGAACTCAGAGTGAGTAAATTGGCCATTTTCATGCACTTTTAACCATTCCATAAATCTTGTGTTTTGGGCCCCTGGAAGCATGAAAATCACTTTAAACATGCTAATTTTAGCTCTAACACTGATGATCCACCTACAAATGTGAACTGACGTTCAAAAATAAAACATTTGAAAACGGACCATTTTCCACATTTCTGAAGCATGACGTAATGGGGGGGTGTTATCTCTTTTGTCGAAAATCAGCCGTTTTTGCTCTAACATTAAATGCCTCCAAATGGTATTTAATTAACTTCCCGGGGTGAAGAAACCCTTTTTGAGAACTCAAAGTGAGTAAATTGGCCATTTTCATGCACTTTTAACCATTCCATAAATCTTGTGTTTTGGGCCCCTGGAAGCATGAAAATCACTTTAAACATGCTAATTTTAGCTCTAACACTGATGATCCACCTACAAATGTGAACTGACGTTCAAAAATAAAACATTTGAAAACGGACCATTTTCCACATTTCTGAAGCATGACGTAATGGGGGGGTGTTATCTCTTTTGTCGAAAATCAGCCGTTTTTGCTCTAACATTAAATGCCTCCAAATGGTATTTAATTAACTTCCCGGGGTGAAGAAACCCTTTTTGAGAACTCAGAGTGAGTAAATTGGCCATTTTCATGCACTTTTAACCATTCCATAAATCTTGTGTTTTGGGCCCCTGGAAGCATGAAAATCACTTTAAACATGCTAATTTTAGCTCTAACACTGATGATCCACCTACAAATGTGAACTGACGTTCAAAAATAAAACATTTGAAAACGGACCATTTTCCACATTTCTGAAGCATGACGCATCGGGGGGGGTGTTATCTCTTTTGTCGAAAATCAGCCGCTTTTGCTCTAACATTAAATGCCTCCAAATGGTATTTAATTAACTTCCCGGGGTGAAGAAACCCTTTTTGAAAACTCAGAGTGAGTAAATTGGCCATTTTCATGCACTTTTAACCATTCCATAAATCTTGTGTTTTGGGCCCCTGGAAGCATGAAAATCACTTTAAACATGCTAATTTTAGCTCTAACACTGATGATCCACCTACAAATGTGAACTGACGTTCAAAAATAAAACATTTGAAAACGGACCATTTTCCACATTTCTGAAGCATGACGTAATGGGGGGGTGTTATCTCTTTTGTCGAAAATCAGCCGTTTTTGCTCTAACATTAAATGCCTCCAAATGGTATTTAATTAACTTCCCGGGGTGAAGAAACCCTTTTTGAGAACTCAGAGTGAGTAAATTGGCCATTTTCATGCACTTTTAACCATTCCATAAATCTTGTGTTTTGGGCCCCTGGAAGCATGAAAATCACTTTAAACATGCTAATTTTAGCTCTAACACTGATGATCCACCTACAAATGTGAACTGACGTTCAAAAATAAAACATTTGAAAACGGACCATTTTCCACATTTCTGAAGCATGACGTAATGGGGGGGTGTTATCTCTTTTGTCGAAAATCAGCCGTTTTTGCTCGAACATTAAATGCCTCCAAATGGTATTTAATTAACTTCCCGAGCCCCTGGAAGCATGAAAATCACTTTAAACATGCTAATTTTAGCTCTAACACTGATGATCCACCTACAAATGTGAACTGACGTTCAAAAATAAAACATTTGAAAACGGACCATTTTCCACATTTCTGAAGCATGACGTAATGGGGGGGTGTTATCTCTTTTGTCGAAAATCAGCCGTTTTTGCTCGAACATTAAATGCCTCCAAATGGTATTTAATTAACTTCCCGAGCCCCTGGAAGCATGAAAATCACTTTAAACATGCTAATTTTAGCTCTAACACTGATGATCCACCTACAAATGTGAACTGACGTTCAAAAATGAAACATTTGAAAACGGACCATTTTCCACATTTCTGAAGCATGACGTAATGGGGGGGTGTTATCTCTTTTGTCGAAAATCAGCCGTTTTTGCTCTAACATTAAATGCCTCCAAATGGTATTTAATTAACTTCCCGGGGTGAAGAAACCCTTTTTGAGAACTCAGAGTGAGTAAATTGGCCATTTTCATGCACTTTTAACCATTCCATAAATCTTGTGTTTTGGGCCCCTGGAAGCATGAAAATCACTTTAAACATGCTAATTTTAGCTCTAACACTGATGATCCACCTACAAATGTGAACTGACGTTCAAAAATGAAACATTTGAAAACGGACCATTTTCCACATTTCTGAAGCATGACGTAATGGGGGGGTGTTATCTCTTTTGTGGAAAATCAGCCTTTTTTGCTCGAACATTAAATGCCTCCAAATGGTATTTATTTCACTTCCCGAGCCCCTGGAAGCATGAAAATCACTTTAAACATGCTAATTTTAGCTCTAACACTGATGATCCACCTACAAATGTGAACTGACGTTCAAAAATAAAACATTTGAAAACGGACCATTTTCCACATTTCTGAAGCATGACGTAATGGGGGGGTGTTATCTCTTTTGTCGAAAATCAGCCGTTTTTGCTCTAACATTAAATGCCTCCAAATGGTATTTAATTAACTTCCCGGGGTGAAGAAACCCTTTTTGAGAACTCAGAGTGAGTAAATTGGCCATTTTCATGCACTTTTAACCATTCCATAAATCTTGTGTTTTGGGCCCCTGGAAGCATGAAAATCACTTTAAACATGCTAATTTTAGCTCTAACACTGATGATCCACCTACAAATGTGAACTGACGTTCAAAAATAAAACATTTGAAAACGGACCATTTTCCACATTTCTGAAGCATGACGTAATGGGGGGGTGTTATCTCTTTTGTCGAAAATCAGCCGTTTTTGCTCGAACATTAAATGCCTCCAAATGGTATTTAATTAACTTCCCGGGGTGAAGAAACCCTTTTTGAGAACTCAGAGTGAGTAAATTGGCCATTTTCATGCACTTTTAACCATTCCATAAATCTTGTGTTTTGGGCCCCTGGAAGCATGAAAATCACTTTAAACATGCTAATTTTAGCTCTAACACTGATGATCCACCTACAAATGTGAACTGACGTTCAAAAATAAAACATTTGAAAACGGACCATTTTCCACATTTCTGAAGCATGACGTCATGGGGGGGTGTTATCTCTTTTGTCGAAAATCAGCCGTTTTTGCTCGAACATTAAATGCCTCCAAATGGTATTTAATTAACTTCCCGGGGTGAAGAAACCCTTTTTGAGAACTCAGAGTGAGTAAATTGGCCATTTTCATGCACTTTTAACCATTCCATAAATCTTGTGTTTTGGGCCCCTGGAAGCATGAAAATCACTTTAAACATGCTAATTTTAGCTCTAACACTGATGATCCACCTACAAATGTGAACTGACGTTCAAAAATAAAACATTTGAAAACGGACCATTTTCCACATTTCTGAAGCATGACGTAATGGGGGGGTGTTATCTCTTTTGTCGAAAATCAGCCGTTTTTGCTCTAACATTAAATGCCTCCAAATGGTATTTAATTAACTTCCCGGGGTGAAGAAACCCTTTTTGAGAACTCAGAGTGAGTAAATTGGCCATTTTCATGCACTTTTAACCATTCCATAAATCTTGTGTTTTGGGCCCCTGGAAGCATGAAAATCACTTTAAACATGCTAATTTTAGCTCTAACACTGATGATCCACCTACAAATGTGAACTGACGTTCAAAAATGAAACATTTGAAAACGGACCATTTTCCACATTTCTGAAGCATGACGTAATGGGGGGGTGTTATCTCTTTTGTCGAAAATCAGCCGTTTTTGCTCGAACATTAAATGCCTCTAAATGGTATTTAATTAACTTCCCGGGGTGAAGAAACCCTTTTTGAGAACTCAGAGTGAGTAAATTGGCCATTTTCATGCACTTTTAACCATTCCATAAATCTTGTGTTTTGGGCCCCTGGAAGCATGAAAATCACTTTAAACATGCTAATTTTAGCTCTAACACTGATGATCCACCTACAAATGTGAACTGACGTTCAAAAATAAAACATTTGAAAACGGACCATTTTCCACATTTCTGAAGCATGACGTAATGGGGGGGTGTTATCTCTTTTGTCGAAAATCAGCCGTTTTTGCTCGAACATTAAATGCCTCCAAATGGTATTTAATTAACTTCCCGGGGTGAAGAAACCCTTTTTGAGAACTCAGAGTGAGTAAATTGGCCATTTTCATGCACTTTTAACCATTCCATAAATCTTGTGTTTTGGGCCCCTGGAAGCATGAAAATCACTTTAAACATGCTAATTTTAGCTCTAACACTGATGATCCACCTACAAATGTGAACTGACGTTCAAAAATAAAACATTTGAAAACAGACCATTTTCCACATTTCTGAAGCATGACGTAATGGGGGGGTGTTATCTCTTTTGTGGAAAATCAGCCTTTTTTGCTCTAACATTAAATGCCTCCAAATGGTATTTAATTAACTTCCCGAGCCCCTGGAAGCATGAAAATCACTTTAAACATGCGAATTTTAGCTCTAACACTGATGATCCACCTACAAATGTGAACTGACGTTCAAAAATGAAACATTTGAAAACGGACCATTTTCCACATTTCTGAAGCATGACGTAATGGGGGGTGTTATCTCTTTTGTCGAAAATCAGCAGTTTTTGCTCTAACATTAAATGCCTCCAAATGGTATTTAATTAACTTCCCGGGGTGAAGAAACCCTTTTTGAGAACTCAGAGTGAGTAAATTGGCCATTTTCATGCACTTTTAACCATTCCATAAATCTTGTGTTTTGGGCCCCTGGAAGCATGAAAATCACTTTAAACATGCTAATTTTAGCTCTAACACTGATGATCCACCTACAAATGTGAACTGACGTTCAAAAATAAAACATTTGAAAACGGACCATTTTCCACATTTCTGAAGCATGACGTAATGGGGGGGTGTTATCTCTTTTGTCGAAAATCAGCCGTTTTTGCTCGAACATTAAATGCCTCCAAATGGTATTTAATTAACTTCCCAAGCCCCTGGAAGCATGAAAATCACTTTAAACATGCTAATTTTAGCTCTAACACTGATGATCCACCTACAAATGTGAACTGACGTTCAAAAATAAAACATTTGAAAACGGACCATTTTCCACATTTCTGAAGCATGACGTAATGGGGGGGGTGTTATCTCTTTTGTCGAAAATCAGCCGTTTTTGCTCTAACATTAAATGCCTCCAAATGGTATTTAATTAACTTCCCGCGGTGAAGAAACCCTTTTTGAGAACTCAGAGTGAGTAAATTGGCCATTTTCATGCACTTTTACCCATTCCATAAATCTTGTGTTTTGGGCCCCTGGAAGCATGAAAATCACTTTAAACATGCTAATTTTAGCTCTGACACTGATGATCCACCTACAAATGTAAACTGACGTTCAAAAATAAAACATTTGAAAACGGACCATTTTCCACATTTCTGAAGCATGACGTAATGGGGGGGTGTTATCTCTTTTGTCGAAAATCAGCCGTTTTTGCTCTAACATTAAATGCCTCCAAATGGTATTTAATTAACTTCCCGGGGTGAAGAAACCCTTCTTGAGAACTCAGAGTGAGTAAATTGGCCATTTTCATGCACTTTTAACCATTCCATAAATCTTGTGTTTTGGGCCCCTGGAAGCATGAAAATCACTTTAAACATGCTAATTTTAGCTCTAACACTGATGATCCAACTACAAATGTGAACTGACGTTCAAAAATAAAACATTTGAAAACGGACCATTTTCCACATTTCTGAAGCATGACGTAATGGGGGGGTGTTATATCTTTTGTCGAAAATCAGCCGTTTTTGCTCGAACATTAAATGCCTCCAAATGGTATTTAATTAACTTCCCGGGGTGAAGAAACCCTTTTTGAGAACTCAGAGTGAGTAAATTGGCCATTTTCATGCACTTTTAACCATTCCATAAATCTTGTGTTTTGGGCCCCTGGAAGCATGAACATCACTTTAAACATGCTAATTTTAGCTCTAACACTGATGATCCACCTACAAATGTGAACTGACGTTCAAAAATAAAACATTTGAAAACGGACCATTTTCCACATTTCTGAAGCATGACGTAATGGGGGGGTGTTATCTCTTTTGTCGAAAATCAGCCGTTTTTGCTCGAACATTAAATGCCTCCAAATGGTATTTAATTAACTTCCCGAGCCCCTGGAAGCATGAAAATCACTTTAAACATGCTAATTTTAGCTCTAACACTGATGATCCACCTACAAATGTGAACTGACGTTCAAAAATAAAACATTTGAAAACGGACCATTTTCCACATTTCTGAAGCATGACGTAATGGGGGGGTGTTATCTCTTTTGTCGAAAATCAGCCGTTTTTGCTCTAACATTAAATGCCTCCAAATGGTATTTAATTAACTTCCCGGGGTGAAGAAACCCTTTTTGAGAACTCAAAGTGAGTAAATTGGCCATTTTCATGCACTTTTAACCATTCCATAAATCTTGTGTTTTGGGCCCCTGGAAGCATGAAAATCACTTTAAACATGCTAATTTTAGCTCTAACACTGATGATCCACCTACAAATGTGAACTGACGTTCAAAAATAAAACATTTGAAAACGGACCATTTTCCACATTTCTGAAGCATGACGTAATGGGGGGGTGTTATCTCTTTTGTCGAAAATCAGCCGTTTTTGCTCTAACATTAAATGCCTCCAAATGGTATTTAATTAACTTCCCGGGGTGAAGAAACCCTTTTTGAGAACTCAAAGTGAGTAAATTGGCCATTTTCATGCACTTTTAACCATTCAATAAATCTTGTGTTTTGGGCCCCTGGAAGCATGAAAATCACTTTAAACATGCTAATTTTAGCTCTAACACTGATGATCCACCTACAAATGTGAACTGACGTTCAAAAATAAAACATTTGAAAACGGACCATTTTCCACATTTCTGAAGCATGACGTAATGGGGGGGGTGTTATCTCTTTTGTCGAAAATCAGCCGTTTTTCTCTAACATTAAATGCCTCCAAATGGTATTTAATTAACTTCCCGGGGTGAAGAAACCCTTTTTGAGAACTCAGAGTGAGTAAATTGGCCATTTTCATGCACTTTTAACCATTCCATAAATCTTGTGTTTTGGGCCCCTGGAAGCATGAAAATCACTTTAAACATGCTAATTTTAGCTCTAACACTGATGATCCACCTACAAATGTGAACTGACGTTCAAAAATAAAACATTTGAAAACGGACCATTTTCCACATTTCTGAAGCATGACGTAATGGGGGGGTGTTATCTCTTTTGTCGAAAATCAGCCGTTTTTGCTCTAACATTAAATGCCTCCAAATGGTATTTAATTAACTTCCCGGGGTGAAGAAACCCTTTTTGAGAACTCAGAGTGAGTAAATTGGCCATTTTCATGCACTTTTAACCATTCCATAAATCTTGTGTTTTGGGCCCCTGGAAGCATGAAAATCACTTTAAACATGCTAATTTTAGCTCTAACACTGATGATCCACCTAGAAATGTGAACTGACGTTCAAAAATAAAACATTTGAAAACGGACCATTTTCCACATTTCTGAAGCATGACGTAATGGGGGGGTGTTATCTCTTTTGTCGAAAATCAGCCGTTTTTGCTCTAACATTAAATGCCTCCAAATGGTATTTAATTAACTTCCCGGGGTGAAGAAACCCTTTTTGAGAACTCAAAGTGAGTAAATTGGCCATTTTCATGCACTTTTAACCATTCCATAAATCTTGTGTTTTGGGCCCCTGGAAGCATGAAAATCACTTTAAACATGCTAATTTTAGCTCTAACACTGATGATCCACCTACAAATGTGAACTGACGTTCAAAAATAAAACATTTGAAAACGGACCATTTTCCACATTTCTGAAGCATGACGTAATGGGGGGGTGTTATCTCTTTTGTCGAAAATCAGCCGTTTTTGCTCTAACATTAAATGCCTCCAAATGGTATTTAATTAACTTCCCGGGGTGAAGAAACCCTTTTTGAGAACTCAGAGTGAGTAAATTGGCCATTTTCATGCACTTTTAACCATTCCATAAATCTTGTGTTTTGGGCCCCTGGAAGCATGAAAATCACTTTAAACATGCTAATTTTAGCTCTAACACTGATGATCCAACTACAAATGTGAACTGACGTTCAAAAATAAAACATTTGAAAACGGACCATTTTCCACATTTCTGAAGCATGACGTAATGGGGGGGTGTTATATCTTTTGTCGAAAATCAGCCGTTTTTGCTCGAACATTAAATGCCTCCAAATGGTATTTAATTAACTTCCCGGGGTGAAGAAACCCTTTTTGAGAACTCAGAGTGAGTAAATTGGCCATTTTCATGCACTTTTAACCATTCCATAAATCTTGTGTTTTGGGCCCCTGGAAGCATGAAAATCACTTTAAACATGCTAATTTTAGCTCTAACACTGATGATCCACCTACAAATGTGAACTGACGTTCAAAAATAAAACATTTGAAAACGGACCATTTTCCACATTTCTGAAGCATGACGTAATGGGGGGGTGTTATCTCTTTTGTCGAAAATCAGCCGTTTTTGCTCTAACATTAAATGCCTCCAAATGGTATTTAATTAACTTCCCGGGGTGAAGAAACCCTTTTTGAGAACTCAAAGTGAGTAAATTGGCCATTTTCATGCACTTTTAACCATTCCATAAATCTTGTGTTTTGGGCCCCTGGAAGCATGAAAATCACTTTAAACATGCTAATTTTAGCTCTAACACTGATGATCCACCTACAAATGTGAACTGACGTTCAAAAATAAAACATTTGAAAACGGACCATTTTCCACATTTCTGAAGCATGTTGTAATGGGGGGGTGTTATCTCTTTTGTCGAAAATCAGCCGTTTTTGCTCTAACATTAAATGCCTCCAAATGGTATTTAATTAACTTCCCGGGGTGAAGAAACCCTTTTAGAGAACTCAAAGTGAGTAAATTGGCCATTTTCATGCACTTTTAACCATTCCATAAATCTTGTGTTTTGGGCCCCTGGAAGCATGAAAATCACTTTAAACATGCTAATTTTAGCTCTAACACTGATGATCCACCTACAAATGTGGAAAGGGGCGACCAACTCGGTCCCCCCGAACGTATGGCCGAGTGCCTCGATCCCCCCGGGAAGCCATTTTTGGGCGGGAGGCGCGCCTCAGCTTGTATGCCCGAAGCGGCGTAGCTGGGGCGCGCTCGTTCCCGCCCTAGAGTGGGCTGGCCTAGACACCGACGCAGCCAGCCACGCCCTCGGGGCAGGCAGGGTCGGGTTTACGCCCGCCCTGAAGACGGATAAAAAGGGACGCAAGACCAGAAGACATCCTCTTGTTCTTGTGCTCTGAAGCTGCACCTCCTCGCTGCACGTGAGCTCGGGACAGAACGAAGAGCCAATTTTGAGCGTTTTAATCCCTCTTTTTGTCTTCTAGTTACTTCGTCTGAAAAGATGCCCAAGAAAGGCGCGAAGAGAATGTCGACTGACCAGTTGGTTCGGGCCCTCATGAAGGACATGTCCGAAATTAAGAAACGGTTGGCGGAGCGAGACGGTGAGGAGGGATCGGGGCGTCCACCGGCCGGAGGGAAGCCAAAGAGGCCGAGAAGGGGGCCGGTCGGGGGAGACGTCCCGGTTCCCTGTTCCCCGCTCGAGGCGCCAGCCCCGGTACCGGCCCCGGTACCGAAGGAGGGGAATCCGATCCCCGTAGTAGTCACCCCGACATCCGCTGAAGATATGCCTCCCGAGTTGGCGGCACAGTTAGCGGCGTGGTTGGGGGACAGCAGCGAGGGCGCCACGGCTGCCGAAGCGCAAGCACTCATTAAACAGTTGCGCGAGAAACGTGATACAGCCAAGGTGCCCGCGTCGGATGCGGTGATAGACAAGCCACGAGTGGCGGAGGCAGCGTCCGGTGCAGGTAAGCGGCCATTGCCGATCGCAAGGGATGAGTCAACACCCTCTCGTAGAGAAAGGTTGGGGCAACATGTTCCTTTGGCAATAAAGGAAAAGATTTGGGCGGGGGAATACGTAAACATTTTCTCCTTGCTCGTTGATCATTATGAGGTGGAAACTGTTAAGGGCCAAAAGGATCTGATGCACCCAAGTGTTTGGCGCGCAAAAATGGCCGCCTTTAAAGTGAATGAGAATATTGGCAACTGGGGTAATGCTTGGGGAATTTTTACGTCAATTTTGGGGGAACGTAGGCCTGAATTGCTCCCTGAATTTCCAGTATATCAGTCACGGATTATGGGGTACTCGACATCGCACCAAGGTAACCAATGGTTCTGTTATGACAACCTTTTCAGGAAAGCGATGGAGCATAACAAAAGTTTAACCTGGGACTGTTACGATTCTTTGACATGGAATAAAATGAAAGAGTCGGGGATGTTGAAAGTGCCGTTGGTGGGGAGTTCTGTTGGTAAGTCCTCCCGCCAAAATGGGGGGACGCCCTTTCGGTCGGGTACGGGTACAGACGATTATCCGAGACCCGCCGGAATTACAGGGAAGAGGGGTTTCTGTTTCAATTTCAACAGAAGTAAATGTACTAGGCCCCCGGGATCTTGTAAATTCAAACACGAATGTAGTGGTTGTGGGGCACCCCATCCTGAGTCCTCGTGCAGAGCCAAATCGGGTGAAAATGGGGGTAGAGGAGGCGCCAAACAGGTCTAATATAGTCCGAGGGACGCCTTTACCAACCCCGATTGATACCCTGGCAATGATTCCCTGGCTCAGCGAATACCCGGATCGTACTTCCGCTGGGGTGCTACGAAACGGTTTTTCATACGGTTTCCGCATCCCGGTGGGGGACTTTCAGGGTATCGGGACGTGCAAAAACCAACTTTCCGTCTTGCAGCATACGACTGTAGTACAGGATAAGATCCGGAAAGAGGTTACCCGAGGTCGGGTTGCCGGCCCGTTTAGTGTTCCCCCGGTACAGAATTTTGTTTGTTCTCCTTTAGGGGTGGTCCCCAAGAAGGACCCAGGTGAGTTTCGATTGATTCACAATTTATCAGCGCCTCATGGCCTTTCTGTAAACGACGCAATTGATCCAGAGATATGTTCGGTGCGGTACGCATCATTCGATGAGGCCGTAGCCATTTTGAATCGCCTGGGGCCCGGGACGCTGATGGCGAAATCAGATATCGAGTCAGCGTTCCGTTTGCTCCCGGTATACCCGGAAGACCAACGTCTTTTGGGATTCATGTTTCAAGGTTCGTATTACATGGATAGGTGTATGCCGATGGGGTGCTCTATATCTTGTGCATATTTCGAGAAATTCAGTAGTTTTCTACAATGGGTTTACACGAAGAAAACGGGTTTTCGGAATATGATGCATTACCTCGATGACTTTCTGTTCCTTGGGGCCGCTGGGGATGATGAATGTGCCCGGGCCTTGACTGAATTTTGTGTTTTAATGAATCAATTTGGCGTGCCATTGGCACCAGGTAAAACGGTGGGTCCCACGACTTGCCTCGAGTTTCTCGGGATCGAGTTGGACTCTAGTGAGGGTTGTTTTCGTTTACCAGCTGCCAAAGTGTCGAAATTCAGGGCAGCCCTGCAAATGTGTATTATTGCATCTAAAGTTACGCTGCATCAATTGCAGCAATTGGTGGGGAAGTTGAATTTTGCCCTAAGGGTGATCCCGATGGCCCGCCCCTTCTCCCGTTCAATTGCCCAGGCGATGGTTGGCCTAAGAGAGGGTCATCATCGCACGAGATTATCGGCCGAGGTCCGCCAAGACATGCGTATTTGGTTAGCATTTTTGGCGGATTTCAATGGTCGAGTCGTCTGGAACAAACCGGCCTTGTCCTCTGAAGAGCTTGGTCTATGGACAGATTCAGCGGGAAGCATGGGTTTCGGCGCCATCTTCGGCACAAAATGGTCGGCACAAAGGTGGCCAACATGGTGGCATGAAGAGGGGCTGACGAGCAATATTGCTTTCCTTGAACTGTTTCCCATTTTGGTGGCCCTCAGAACCTGGCCCGATGGATTCAAAAATCACTCTGTCATATTTTGGTCTGACAATATGACCGTTGTAGAATGCATCAATAGTCAGGCAGCACGTTGCAAAATGATTTTAAGGCTGCTTAAAGAAATTGTCTTACTGTGTATGCAACTGAACGTGGTATTCAGAGCAAAACATGTCCCAGGGGTGATGAATCAGGCTGCTGATGCACTGTCTCGTTTTCAAATGCAGGCTTTCTTGGGTTTCCTTCCCTCAGCGGACCCAGAGCCAGCACCCTTTCCCGAAGCTCTCTGGTCTCTCGGTGCCCCGAACTTCGTTACCTCGTGGGAGAGAGTCTAGCACCAAGGACGAGGAAGGCATACGAAGGGGCGTTTCGGGCTTATTTAGCCTTTTTGGGGACTGAGAGAGGGGGGCTTTGGGGGCATGAGGATTGGGTAGTACATTTTCTGATGTCCTTGCGTAAGGCTGGGAAGTCGGTGGCTACAGCCCAGAGGCATCGTGCTGCCATTTCCTTTATTGCCAGGGCGCATAATATCCAGGACCCGACAGCGTCTTTTGTGGTACAGAAAGCGCTGCGTGGGTGGCAACGCCTTGAGGGTCGCAAAGTAGATGAGAGGCGCCCGATAGGTCTGGATAGGTTGTCCCAGTTGCTGGCCACACTCCCCGCCACATGCTCGTCTCAGTTCGAGGCCTGTTTGTTCCGAGCTGCTTTTACGCTTGCATTTCACGGGGCAATGAGGATAAGTGAGCTGGTAGCAAGGAACAAGCGGGATGTGGTGGGGGGTTTGTGCCGGGAACACGTTCAGATCAGGGGTGAGACGATGACTGTATCCTTTGTCAAGTCAAAAACCGATCAAGGTGGGGTGGGTGACTGCGTAGTCATTCGCAGGATTTCAGGGTCTCCCATGTGTCCGGTGAAGTGTTTAGAAGATTACCTAGCACAAAGGGTGGCATCATGGGGGGGGACATTGTTGAGACACGCGGACGCCACCCCACTGACGAAGTTTCAGTTTCAGCGGGTGCTCGCGATGTCAATTACCGCAGCGGGCTTGGACCCGGGTGAGTTTGGGACCCATTCCTTTCGGATAGGGGCTGCCACTGAAGCTACAGCCAGGGGTCTTAATGTGGAACAAGTAAAACGAGTGGGGCGTTGGTCCTCCAATTGTTATAAGAGGTATGTGCGGTTGCACATGTTGTGAAGCTGTAATAATGTACTCACGCTTCTTGTCTTTTGTTTGGTTTTCAGTTACGCAAGCCTTCGAGGCGGGGCGGACTATGCAGTCGACCCAACACCAGGCCAGCGGTCAGACATCACCGGCTGTGAGAAAGGAGGTGTGGGTCGTGGGCCACTCATACGTGAGGCGTGCCGCTGACGTATTCGAAGCAGGTGACATGATTCACGTAGCTGGGGAATACGGGTACAGAATGTCCTTCTACGGAAGGGGCGGTCTCTGTATTGACCAGTTTCAGGCATTCTTTGAGGGTTTGTTAGGGCGGACGAGGTCACCGCCGTCTATAGTCATAGTACATTTAGGGGGCAATGATTTGGTCACCACCGGTAGACGACTTCTCCTGGAGGCAATGCTTTCCACTGTAAGTTGGTTGGCGAGGAAAGTTCCGGGGTGCATAATTGCGTGGTCTCATATGATCCCACGAAAAGTGTGGCGGGGGGCTGTTTCGATCCCTGCTTTGAACCATTCTGTTAGAAAACTTAATAACAAAGTGAGTAGGTTGTTTCGTTCCAGGACATTGCATTCTATCTCGCACGGTTGTATTAATGATGACAGTATGTATCTAGGGGATGGTGTGCATTTGTCTCGGGTGGGAAATGAGTTACTCATAGGGGACTTCTTAGCATGGTTAAAAACGTTGGAACATGACCTTTAGCTAGGAGTTTTGTGGGGGGCCCGGATAGCCGGTCAACTATCCGGGCCTGTGGCGGTAAGGTCATGATCGGTGAGCACTAATTAGTAGATCCCTATGAGTGGGCGTCACCCAACACGGATGGGAGCGCTCGGGAGAGGTGGCCATTGGCCCCTCAATGGGGAGGCGGTCCCTTCTAAGGATGGGTCGCCGGAAGTAAAGGAAAGGCGGTCAAGGCCCCTTCCTTTGTAGGAGGGGTTACAGCCCCCTCCTGGGGAATTTCCCGGGGCCAGTGACATCTGCGACGGCAGATGCGGTAAGTAGTGTGGGGTTGGGATAAGGTCTACGGTACCTTCTAGATACCTCACACGAGTATTCGAACGACCTTTAACTGGCGTCGAGTCTTTAGGTGCCCCCGTCAAGTCAAGGGAAATTGGTAATAGTTGCACTTGAGGTACGCCTCCGTGCTGTCGCCCAGCCCAAGTAGGAGGGGTAAGTCTGGTTAGGGATCTTGACACCGGTTATGATCTTGCCGTTGGCCCTTAAACGTTAGGTTGTACAATTTCAATATGTCAAGAAATGTTTTGTAGGATGCTAGTTTGGCTAGGAGAACCTCTGTATTAGAGAATCTGTTAAGGTTAGCCAAACATCGTAATATGGTAATGAAATTGTACATAACATGAAACGTTTAATGTTTTAATTTTGTTTTAATAAATACGGCCGGGATGGTCACTCCATCCCACTTCCAAAAACTTCAAGAACTGTTTCCGGTTTCCC